>NW_027526385.1:80175877-80468377 GCF_048455015.1 Haemaphysalis longicornis | reverse complement strand
AACAGGCGGCAATTGCTTCGCCTACGCGACACCACATCGAATCGAGAACACGGAAAGTCACCCCTCATCAGACTAAATAGCGCCATGGCCGACCAACATGGCCGCAACACTAGCGCACTAACACTTGGTCTCCTCGATTTGGCTACACTTTCTGCACCAGTTGAGGCGGTGCAGCACTATCGCACTCGATTTGCCAGTGCAGCTAGCGCCACCTGCACTTCGGCCCTCGATTTGACACTGTGCTGCCCGAGTTCTTCTACACTTCTGCACTAGCCTCTGTGCGAGTTCTCGTCTCGTGCTAGGTGCAGCGTGCTTTGGCGCGTTTTTTGGTGCGCATCGTAGCAGACGGCTCCAGCATGATACTTGTGCCAGTAATCTGAGTAGAAACGACAGCTTTCCCGTTTTAGACGAGCATGGTCGTCACGTGGAACAAGATAGTGCATTTTAATACGAAACACTAGGTGAGTGCAGGGTGACGCCATTTCGAAAAAAAAAAAAAAAAAACGCGAGCGCCCAAACACGGATAGCAGTAGACGACGTTTGTGCACTTTTGCCCTCGGTTCGGCCGCTGCACGGTAAGCGCTAGTGTACTGCTGCACTCGCACTGAAAGAACTGGCGCTGCACTTGCACGACACTTTTGTGAACTAGTGCACAAAGTGCAGCCAAATCGAGGAGACCTACTAACTACAGTGTACTAGTACACTAAGGAAGTCCCAAACCGTCACATTTCATCTGCGCACGCGCGCGCGTGCGCAAATGAAGCAGACGATATCGGCCTGCGGGCGTTCCGATCGTCTGCAGTGAAATCCGCCGACGTGCCGCCGGGTCGAACGAGGTCGCCAGCCGCTGACGTTGCTGTTTGTTCCGCATGGCGCAGAAGACTGGATTAGGGGCTCAAGACTCTGACGACAGAACCTGCCGGGTCCGTAGATGTACGTACGCGTGCGCCATCCTCGTACGTTTACGATACAACGCATTACGCACGAGACGCTTTTTGAGTGGGATTTCCCGAGCGCGCGTGTCCGTACAAACCCCGTTTCCCGGCGGTGGCAGCTCGCAACGCGTTCGACCGAGACATCGATTGATTACAGCGTGGGGTCATTTTTTATATAGACCGCGCCTGAGGGCGGTATACTGCAATGTAGACGCGCTCCCGAAGGTACGGGTTTAAACGTTTAGTGGCAAGTGTTTCCATGTGCAACTTCAAATTACCTTTCTTGTGCATTGACTTTTTTAGGTGCGGAGTACCTTAGGACTGCACAATGTCCGTCCGCGTCCGTGCGCATAGCATTTACACTCGCAAAAAAACCACACAGGCACCAGCAAGGTTCGAGCCTGTGCCTGGTAGACCAGACAGAGTTAGTGCCAGTCGTCTTACCCATTGGGCCACGACCGTGAGTTAGTACCCGAGAGTTAAACGGCTTAATTCATCGCCTGTAACTGTGCGGAGTACCTTAGGACCTCCCAATGTCCGTCCGCGTCCATTCGTGCGCACACCACCATCAAGTGAAAATCAAGCGAAATTCGATTTGAGCCGTGAGTTGCAGTTTCATTTAGGGAGTAATCAAGGTTCAACTCACGGCTCAAATCGAATGACGGTCGGGGCGCAAATCGGATGTCACTCGGGGCGCAACTTGGATGTCATTTCGAGTCCCCGTACTCCGCACTCTCGCCATCATCCACGGAGTGGAGATGCTGCCAACTTTTTTTCTCGTTACTGACATATAACGTGTGCTTGTTGCTCCTTTTTTTGTTCATTCGGACTTTGATGTCACCTTACAATTCTGTCGTGACACTTACTCTTTGAAACCCCCCTTTAATGCCCTGCAATGGGGTCCGTAAGGCATTTTAAAGGGACACTGAAGTGAATTTGTCAAGCTCCCGTTTTTGCTTGCACTGCGTAGACTGGCTCAAATTAGCACACTTTTCATCGTTTATCCGGTTGACAAATCGGTAATTATTTTACAAAGCGCGAAAGAAGAAAAACTACCATGCGCGGTTTGCGGCGGCCGCACCAACTAAGGCTGTGACGTTGAGAGGAGGGGCGCCGTGATTGGACGATGCCCAAGGTTAGCAATCACACACGTTTCGGTTTCGGTTTCGGTTCTGTAAAACATAACCAATGGCTTTGTTGGATGGGCATTCTCAATATCTCAGTAATCATCGTACCGCGCTTCTGCCATGTTGTCGGCTGTAAAATGCACAAGGTAAGCCTCCCAGGACGGCTTGTAGTCGTAGCATTCACTAGCCTAGACCTACGCAGTGCATGAACGCCCTCCGCGTACCCTCAGACGCCCAAATGTCATGCGCTTTTCCCCCATATTTGGAGCTTGCCTCCCTCATGCCTGTATCGTAAAAAGCGTGTTCGCACCAGGCCAAGGGTCTGTTCATTCTGGCCTGTGCCCACTGCCTGCAAGCAGTCGGTGCTTATGGCAACAGCACGCCAACGAGAACTCGCTAGCGCGCCAGTGCCAGCCTGCGCGCGTTTTGTGAACTAGTTCGTGTAGCCATGAACGTTGCGGCCCCAAAAAAGGTGAACTCAATATAGAAAACATCGGCGGAAAACAAAAAAGTTAATTTACAAAAAAAAAAAGCACGTACCCGCGGGGATTCGAACTCGTGACTCGCAAAAGGTTTGGGGTGAATTCCCAGCGCCCCAGACTGCTAGGCCACGGAGCGGGACGCGAATGCTTTGCTAATATAGGGTATATATTGTACAACCAGTTTACACTTTTATTTAGTTTTGGCATTTCAAGCCGCTTAGGTGACTATTTGTTGTACTGCGATCGTGTAGTAAGCGTCGCCCGAGTTTCCACAGTAGCTCACGTCTAGCAATTGCATTTCGTAGACGGAAAAGCGTTCGCAGATGCGTAGTCGTGCTGCTGACCGCTGTGCTTGTTCGCCCAGCGCAAAAAAGTGCTTCCCGCGCCCTAGTTTTACGCTGTACGGTAAAAATATCAGTTGATTTTATTTGCTTAGTACCTATATTGACTTCGCTGACTCTTCTCCCGCCTTCAAGAGGTCTTATATTTTCCTACTGGCGTACCAGTCAGCGAAGCGTCGCATGTGCAGCGCTTGTGTGAAGCGACCTTGACTTGGAGCTAGATACAGTGTACAAACAAACCAAGTAAAGAAAGGCACATTCTTCCATTCACAAACGTGTCCTGGCTTCGTTTCAACTAAGCGAACGAATTGCGACCAAGCAATTTTTTTTTAACCTCCTTGATTGCGACGACCCGCCGGCGGCCGGCGGACGAAACGCTGGGCTGACTGACTCTGTCGGCCGGGGAGCCGTGCAGTAGCGCAGCCGTGGCGCAGCCAATTGCCAGCTCATCCCCTCCTGACGTCACACGAAAACGCCACAGAAAATGGGCGAGCGTAAAGAGAGGAGGACAGCGTTTTAGAATTAGTTTTTCTACTAAATAAAATCGCGTAAACGCGCTTAGAGTGGTCGAAACATGGCCTGGGGACTCCGGACTACAATTTGCGCTAGTAATCCCGCAATGTTTACATATCACTTCAGTGTCCCTTTAAAATAAATAAATAAATAAATAAATAAATAAATAAATAAATAAATAAATAAAGTGAGGAGGTAGAAATGCCGCTTATTAGTTTGTTTGAAACTTCAATTGCGCACAGTTCTCGGCTTACGACACGTGATGGAAGAGAGGAGGTTTATAGGACAGCGTGGGGGAAGAGTAGAGCCCAAGGACTATACGGTTCGGTCCGTCGGTATGGACTACGAAGGCGACGGATGCTCGCGCTGTCTCCTCCGCCTCACGACGCAATGTGACTTCCAGTGGAGTCAGAACACTCGCCATACTGTGGAGGTAGTGTCGCTCTAAAGTCGCTCTAAAGTTACGGACCTGGATGAGTTATGTGGGTATCTTGAAGATATTGGCGTCACCGAGATATTATAGCCCCCCTTAAGCGGTCTGTCTATGCTACGCCGCATGTCCCTTTATATGACCCTCTATTTTTTTCCCCTCTTTCACCTACTACTCTTCTTTTTACTACTCATCTGTCTTTTCCCCGTTCCCCTTCCTGCAGAGTAGCATGCCGACGTACGCATGTTGGCAAACCTCTCTGCCTTTCCTTCTTTAATAAAGAGCTTCTCTCTCTCTCTAAAGTTACGGAGTATCGGCGCGCTTTTCTCCTATTGCTCCGTGCACCCGCCATGATCAATGGTCTGTTCTCAACACGTGACATTTGTGAACACTGCGACGGTTCGTGGGCGCCGCCATTTTGTTTTTTTCGCTTTCTCCGGTAGGCTTAGCTCGTCCTCTCTGCTCTGCGGCTGCGCGCGACTGACGTCGTTCCGAATGCGAATCGAAGATAACGCGTGTAGCAGCATTTCAACAGCAGAAGTGTATCCAAGGATGCTGCTTTGCTGCATCTTCGGCAGCGTTGTTGACAAACGACCCGGTCCAAGGTAGCGGCGAGGCCGTATACTATAGATGCGGCAATCTCGCAACACTGATGAGCACCAAAATGGCCGCCATTGCTTGCTTGCACGCCTCAATGCGTGGCGGTACTCTGATACCTTATCTAGTGATACTATGGAAATGAGAAGGCGGAACACACGAAGAAACAAAAAAAATAGCAGTGGTTTAGCTCGGCTATGCCAGGATATACGTAGCGTGAGCTAAGGTTCAACAATCCAATCCAGTCCAGTCCAGTCCAGTCCAGTCCAGTCCAGTCCAGTCCAGTCCAGTCCAGTTCAGTCCAGTCCGGTACAGTCCAGTCCAGCCCAGTCACTGCTCCTCGCGCATGCGCAGCACGGCTTTCCAGGAGCCACGCAAAACGGCTATCAAGCGGCTCTGGTGCAGCGTCAGACTTTGCTACTGCGCAACGGAGGCGCACAGCTGGGCACGCGCCGGCACCAGTGCGTCTGCCAGGGCTATGACGTCACTCCTCTGGAAGGCGCAGACCGGCGAATGTGCAGACCCAATTCTCTACACACCAGTACTCCAATTGGATTGGATTTCCAATCCAATACAATACAATCCAATTCAATCCAATCCAATGCTCCTCGCGCTTGCGCAGCACGGCCCTTCAGGGTCCACGCGAAACTGCTCAATCTCGGCCAGTGTAGCTTACGCTACAAAAGCGCACGCAAACACTAACAACGGCGTATGATTGCTTGTTCCTTGCGGGTGAAGCTGTGAGGCGCATTTCGGCAAGATCCGTCCGGAATGTTCATCCGGTCCTTTCATCACCACACTTTAATTTTACTCATAGTGGTTTTTCTTAAGCCTAAACAGCGGAGTTTAGGTGTAATGGAATTGAACCCGACCTGGGTCGTATAATACAATGCCTTATAGCCGTATTATTCGTGCCAAATCTATGGCTGTACAGACAGCACTACTCCAGTCGCCGAAGGCTGACAAGCTGCAGTAATTTAAAACATGTGGATCTTTTTTCAGGAATTCAGCAGCCTTTGACCTTACACTCATAAGCATCGAAGCACCGTTACTGAGAATCATGCCGTGACATTGCACAACACTCACGCTTTTCTTTTTATTCCGTCGTCGTTAAGCACTATCCGTTCGTTTTTACTTAACCGCCGAGTTGAATGTCATGGAAATTGTTCCGCGAAGTGAGCGTGTGTTTTCGGATACCTTCTTTTATGTAAGAGTGTGTTCCCCGGTATGATTACGTAATACTTAGACTTTCCGCGTATACGGGGTCGCTGTTGAGGAATCTCAAAGGCGAACGGAAAGCAAGAATGACAAACTGTGTTTTGCATTAGGGGAAATGTAAAATGTAAATTAGTTTAACTGTGTTTTACATGGCATAAAGAAGCTTTAACATGGCTACCGAGAATCTTAAGAAGGCAAGGCAACAGCAATACCGGATGGCCTCCCCGACAGGTTACGTATTCAATGTCGGCACGCAACCTAGAGCGACTGAAGTATTCATAAATAAGTTTTGTGCTGACGCTGCGTATACTCCACATATAATTTAGAAATGGACCCATAGACCTGAAAAACGGGAACATTGTCCTTATTGCAATCTGGGCGTCAAATCTGATTTACACTATCTTATTTGGTCATGCGTATACGCCTCGAGCTTCGCGATCGCTGCGCCGCTTGCCGCCGCTCCTCCGCGGCGTTGACGGGATTTGCGCTGCGTGGCTGATAGGGCCGCGTGCAGTGTTTAGGTTCTGTTTCGCTTCTTTTCGCCTTTCCGCGCCCTGAAAAAAACTTGTTATGGTGACGTCTATAGGCAAAGAGTACGTTTAGGTCACTTAAAAAGCAGCTTTGTCTTCGTAGAGTACGCGATCGCCTGCAAGAGCTACCCGGAGACGCGGTGCTGCGCGCTTCGTCGCCGCTCTTCCGGGCGTCGGCGACGGTAGCAACATATCACCCCTGTCCCCTCCAAAACATCAGGCACAAATAAATTCTACTGTCGCCTCGTTTAGACCTGATACTGGCACAATGAGAGGTTGGCTTCATTTTGCAGCGTGGACAACGAATGCGGCTTCGTTTCGAATATATACGTCGCAGAAAAATATGTTTCGGGGATGTGATTACCCAATCCCGGACAATAACTTATGCCTTTTATAAGCATATAAACCATGCGAAACTGTTAAGTATATTCCAAGCCTAGCTGTGCGTCGTTAAATATGTGCCCACACACCAAGGCAAGTTAATGAAACCACAGAAAAATAAATGCTGTGCAAGTGCGGAATTAGGAAACATAATTCTCTAACGGACATAAAAAAAACAGTGCAGCTTCTGACATGCTAAAGACGTTCGTCGAAACTTAAGCCAGGTAGCGTTCACTAGACCAACTATACGCGAAATGCACTGCTATTTCGCGAGACATGGGTAGGGGGGGGGGGGGGGGGGGGAGGAGGACGCTGTGTACAAATGCGGAGCGGAATCAAGCAATGAACGTTTTAGTAATCACACACACACAAATCTTGCGTTCACTTTCCTTTTGTTTTTCTACTTAAACGAACAGCTGATCATACGGTGGCCGCATTTTTGGAAGTATATATATACAGGGTAGGCTGTTCAACAAGCGATGAAAGGTGTCGTAGGAAAAGAGTGGTATGTGATAAGGCCCCCTGATTTCAGTTTATGCTTTATTCTGCTGGCTCCCTGTGCCATATGGCGATATTTCGAAGAAGCATTAGTCGCGGACGCGGATTATATTCTAAGCCCGTCTCCGCGCTGCGCGCAGAGGAGCAGATGAATGTTTGCGGGCGCTCACCTCACGACAAGACGACTTTGTCGTGTGCTGATCCCCGAGTATAATTATGCATTGTCGATTGTACTTTTGTTGAATATTCCCGAAATTAACACAGACAGCCTTGGAAATGGTGGTGATCAATATCTGAGGTAAAATATTGGCAAACGCAACTGGCGTGCTGTCAGGTATGAGTGCCCTGCTGATTATATAAGCGCGCAAAACCAATTTAAATCGTAGCATGAACAGCTGAGGAACCAGTGGTTACGGAGACACTGATAGTAAATTCAGGTCAGAGTAACTACAATCGGCTCCATCACACGCCGGTTCCGCGCCGCTGGCCTGTGACACATACCTGGCGCTTATACAGACCGAATATACCACACTAAGTTCGCGTCAGAAACATTTACACTGTCGTAAACACGCCTCATTTGCGAACAGAGTGACTGCTTCACATTAACATGGATTTAAAACACCCGCACACGGTAAATCTCAGTCGTGGACGTGCCGCAAAAACAGCGGCGGCCCTTGGGAGCCCGACGCCGACTCCCGCGCCTGCTTTCGAAACGGGCCGCTAGGGGGATTTCAGTGGCGCCCCTATAGGCCGCGCTCGAGGCGTATACTTCCAGAAGCATCAAACACAGCTTCTGTCACGTCGCACCCCGATTACCTTCTCTGAAATATCAGACAGCATAGACTGCGGTGAGATTCTTACGGAGCTTGCTAGCTTTGCAATGAAGAGTGGTCTGGCGCGGGTCGTCTAGCAGGGTGACGTCTAGTCCGTCACACTGACTGAAAAACTGTGAAGTGTGAACTAAGTTTGAAATGTGAACTAAGTGTGAAGTGTGAACTAAGTTTGAAATGTGAACTAAGTGTGAAGTGTGAACTAAGTTTGAAATGTGAGTGTGAATTGTGAACTAAGTTTAAAATGTGAACTAAGTGTGAAATGTGAACTAAGTTTGAAATGTGAACTAAGTGTGAAGTGGGAACTAAGTTTGAAATGTGAACTAAGTGTGAAGTGGGAACTAAGTTTGAAATGTGAACTAAGTGTGAAATGTGAACTAAGTTTGAAGTGTGAACTAAGTGTGAAGTGTGAACTAAGTTTGAAATGTGTACTAAGTGTGAAGTGTGAACTTAGTGCGAACTAAGTGTGAACTGTGAAGTGTGAACTAGGAACTGAAGCTGATCATACTCTATGTATCCCCCTTCCCATCCCAACCCCAACCACCCCCTCAGTGGCTATGGCCTT
The DNA here is from genome assembly GCF_048455015.1 of Haemaphysalis longicornis. Taxonomy (NCBI): domain Eukaryota; kingdom Metazoa; phylum Arthropoda; class Arachnida; order Ixodida; family Ixodidae; genus Haemaphysalis; species Haemaphysalis longicornis. The sequence goes on along the minus strand of NW_027526385.1, from coordinate 80,459,930 downwards.
CCTATCAAGTAAAAGCTTCAACTATTTCTTTTTTCTCTTCTTCAACTGTCCCCTCCGCGTGCCGTCGCGGCCACATTCCGTTCCAGATAGGTATACAAGCACTGCCCTTCCGGTGCGATGCAAAACGTTTGTTAAAAGTCTCGAAATGTCTCGCCCACCTCTAAACCGACCTAGAAGACACCAAACCATGTTTATATAATGCGCAGAATTTATCTGAAAAAACACTTCACAATAATAAAATTCGCGGGTAGTAGAAAAAATGTTAGCCTTAGCGGGGCTCGAATTCGGAGCGTTCGCTCCAAATCCCCAGATTCTACCCCCAGGTAACTGAAGCAGAACCGCTGAATTCTTGTAGCAGTTGCATTAAAGAATAGTAATAGTGTGTCACTAAGCGACTTGAAAGGAAGATTAGGCCGGCCCAACGGGCTATGGAAAGGAGGTTGCTAGGAGTCACGCTTAGGGATAATAAAATAGCTGTGTCGATTAGGGAATAGACTGATGTGGAAGACATTCCGGTTCGAATTAGGTGACGAAAATGGGCATGGGAGGGTCACGCCATGCGTATGAGGGTCAACAGGTGTACCACCCGTTTTACTGAGTAGCTGCCAATAGACCGTAGACACACTATGGGGTCAGCCAAGGACTCGATTGAGGGATGGGCTACGAAATTAGGAGGGGGGGAGATGGTGAACTCAGCTAGCACTCGCTGGACGTGGCTGAAGGTCTTTGGGAGAGGCCTTCGTCCTGCAGTTGAGAAAATCAGGATGATGATGATGATGATGTTGTTGTTGTTGCTGTTGTTGTTGACGTCGTCGTCGTCGTCGTCGTCGTTGTTGTTGTTGTTGTTGCTGTTCAAGCGAAGCAGTAGGTGGTGCTAGGTGCGCACAGGAAATTCCGGGATTGTGCCCACAAGGAAAGGGAATCTCCCGCCGTCGCATCGAGTTTCCCGCTCTTTTTTCCTGCGCTGGCTTCCCCGTAAGCAGGCGCCAATTTCAAACCAGACTTGCAGTTCATGTCAATAGGAAGAAGTCGCTGTTCGCTTTGTACAGTAGCGCGCATGAGTTATATATAGCTGCAACAATCGGGCACAATGAGCAATAGTGCGAAGGTGATTGTTGACGGCCATGTGGTTATACCACTGATTCGGATCTTCGTAATTTCTCCATTCACAAGAATATGGTGTCCCTTGCCTCTTTGCTGCGATATCCTCCTAAGGTTTTAACCGAGCTCTACTGCTTGCGCGGATACTTTGACCTGCGCGTCCGTGCACTCGTCACGAAAGCTGTGACCGAAGGGGAGACGGGCTATTTCTGTACAAAGTGGGAGCAGATGACACATACATCGATTTCCCGGAACAAACACAATGCGTGTGTTTGACATTTACTTTGTAATGTAAAGAATACAATTCAGGTCCATGTTTCCATCGAGCGCATGTCTGTGTTTTCTTTTTTTTATTTAGTTCCCAAGTTATGGGCGTGCGAGAATTCAGCTTGAGGCATTTCAAAATAGCAACAATTGAGAGCGTTCGAATATGGTATGTATCCAAGAGCCCTGCGTAAGAAAGATTGTTAGAACATTAAACCCATGTACTACGGCATGCCAATGCTTTGAGGTACACGCACGATTGAAACAGCTAAAAAAAGTGAGAGACGACGTGGCTGCTGCTTTCACCTCAGACTATAGACTAGATTGTTAAACACGTACAACTGGCCTGTTATGAAACTCCTCACGTTTCAAAGCATTTAGTCAATCAACTGAGAGGCGCTATAACCGGCGTGGTCGAACGCATGACCGATTCCGCATGTGTAACACTGTCAAGAAAAATTCCTCGGACACTTAGGTGTTATTACGTAATTGGAAGACTAAAACCAGTTAACGATTATCAAAGACTTCTGCACTGTTGCATCGTGTTTGCGTCCTTCTCTTCGCTTTTGTTTCTTCGTCCTAAGGCGGGAATTGCTCTGACAAGCAGGCTGACCCCAGTTCACGCGGCAGCGTCTTAACAATCAGAACTTTGCCCACCGTGGACCTATTTTACGCCCGTAGTAGCGTCACGTCCGCCTATCACCATGCTGTATGTTCTATTCACTATGATCCCCTTTCACAATGGTCATCATGTTCTATCCTGGTACGATGTCGGGTTAGCGGTGTGATTAGCGTACCTGGGTGATAGCCCACTACTTGAACTCCCGACGACCCTATCTCACACCCCCCTCTATCACAGCCTCCATGATGATGATGATTATGATGCTTAGCGGCTTCCCCTTTGTAACGGGGTGGTGACCCCCGCATTTGGGGCCGCTCAAAAACCCAGACGTACTACAATCACACCCGCCTTCACTATGTCGCTTCACCCTGTACTCATTCAACTGGCCATCTTTGCAACTCCCCCAACACCGCGATCCTCCTAAACTGGACATGGTCTCCAATCAACCCATCCCCACCCCTCTCTCCTCCTCTCCGGAGCACTGTGAGCGCGTGCTGCGCTGCAGCCAGCTCGATTAAAAACAGGAAGCCCTGATTCTCCGGGTGATTCTCCAGAATCCCTGATTCTCCAGCCACGGCCCGCGGCCTATACCGGAATAGGATGGCCACCCATTGCTCCACATTTTGACCCAACTCCCTTCCCCTTTCTTCTCAATAAACTTCTTCTTCTATAACAGCGGCGGCCATTTTGGTACCATTCGTCACGGTCGACGCCGACATCTACGACGACTACGGTCACTTTTCGCGTTTAATATGAGACAGACGAGGCTTTCTCCTTAATAATCTCGCATTACCAATTTGCGAAAACTCAAAAAAGGCCAATGAAGCCCACCCTCCAACATTTTAATTCCAACTAGCCAGCGCACTATTGCGGTACTGTTTTCTGTTGGCTGCTATTTGCCCCTGTTTGTTGCCATATATCTCGGGCTATGGGCGCCAATTCTGTGTCTATATATAATTGTGCGCAACTCACTCACTCACTCACTCACTCACTCACTCACTCACTCACTCACTCACTCACTCACTCACTCACTCACTCACTCACTCACTCACTCACTCACTCACTCACTCACTCACTCACTCATTCACTCACTCACTCACTCATCAACGCCCAGCCGAAAGTTAGGTGTGATTTTGGGAAGGTAATTATACCCCGAAGGAAACAAAAACGCTTAACTGCGTTTTATCATACTCCTGATTATCTCGCAGGACCGCTGAAATATCGAACTTTTTTTTGCTGATATAGTACGCAAGCCGTGCAAATGTGTACAAGGCAGTTTCAGGGTTTTGCCCTAACCAACACCGATGGTGCGAGTCAGGATATTGTCGTTGACATTGGGCGTTTTTACGCAATACAAATTCCTCAATACATGTTCCGAACGTGCGGCACACCAAATTTGTTTTGGCGATAAATGTTAGCCATACGAATGCACAAGTTTAAGGATTTAGCCCTAAGAAGCCCCTAAAAGGGCGATCGCAATTTTAATTACTTGCACCACTAACGAAGTAAAAAGACCTAACAGGTGATACGAAACTAAAATCCAGCCAAATTGAACCCGGTCCTATAGGGCCTTGAAATTTTGGGAGGCACTCCTATCATGACGCAGGAGTAGAATATGGCTGCTTCTTTTAATTACGGGGAGAGGGCTATGCAAATCTGCGAAAATGTTCTTTATCACAAATTTCTGATTATCTCCGGCCGGTTCAGAGTATCAAAACAGGTTTTGCTGAGGAAACCCGTGCGAATGTATAAAAACTGTTCTGCACGGTTTCCAGTAACTAACCCATGGCTGGATGAATCTGGGTGTGGGGTAAATTGCCTGTTTTTAACGATTTCTCAATGTTTTCGGCCCATTGATTGCGTACAAACGTTACCCAAACAATTTTTTAAAAAAGCTAATTTTGTGTGTGTGTGTGTGTGTGTGTGTGTGTGTGAGAGAGAGAGAGAGAGAGAGAGAGAGAGAGAGAGAGAGAGAGAGAGAGAGAGAGAGAGAGAGAGAGAGAGAGACGTTCGCGTACTTTCTAAAAATAGTTAAATCTGGGGCGGTATTCTCGAGTTTTGTCCCTTTTGCGTCCCTTTCAAAAGTGTCCCTTTTGGCAAGCCCTGATTGGCTAAAAGCAAACGACCGGAAGTGACGTAACGAAAGCGCGGCAAACCTACTGCCAATGCTCACTGCTTAACCGGAAGTACGTCACGAGGAAGGGGCGCAAAAGGGACGTTTTCAAAAGAGACAGTTACGAGAATACCGCCCCTGACTTGCTGCAGCAACTGTGTTCTATTTTGCGATATTGCTGGAAGTAATCAGTATGCACAGCCTCACTTACCTTTTCATTGTTAACTTGGCTTGAATAAACCTTTATTGATGCCCAATACGACGCCTTGTTGTCATAACTTGTACGACATAGTGGAAGTGTTCCCTTCAGCTGATGTTGTGATGTTGTGCTTGGCGTAAAAAAGAAACAAATTGGCCACGTATCTCCACGCTTCGTTGTAATCGTCTTCAAATGCGAATAGCCTTTTGCAGCCACAAACAGGTACACAACCGCAGACAAAGCGATAATTTGACGGAGGGATGAGGCTGCAAAGGGTGGATTCGGGCATCGATCGACTCGCCTTCGTCCCACAGTGTCTGATGCCGATGATGTAATATGATGTCTCATCGTCTTTTCACGGGCAATTGCACGTGTCACCCTTGGCCATTTCGTTCGCATTGGTCGCGAATAGAGGCGCTGGAACTTCTTCAGGGCAATGACGCTGCTGCATTTTTTTTTTTTTTTTGAACGGCAAGTCTTTATATACGTTGCGTTAGATTCTGCTTATGGAAATACATATACAGCGGCATGTCGGTCTTGCTTACGCAGAAGTCGACGCACATTCACATGTACACGCACACCATCATGCAAATGAACACGCACGCGAACACGACAAACATTTAAAGCGTATATAGCGCTGTAGCGCTTTAGCCGGAAAAGCGCAACCTGTCTCCAGCTAGCGGCGTTGCTCATATGCCCCAAACCAGGATGCGCTACTTACAGGATTCCTCGCTCAGCATTCGCGTCCACACATCCGCGCGACTGTTTGCTTTGCGAGAATACTTGCGTCAGGTACACTGAGTAATGGGGTAGCTATGCAGCGGTTCTAGTAAGCGCGATGAATGTAAAGAAACGCCGCTCTCCGTCACCGCACGCCAATGACGTTAAAGACGGCTTTCGAGCGTCCGAAAACCGGATGTGACGTTCGAGAGTGAGCCGATGCCTTCCGCGGTACCGTTTGCAAAAATACGAACGCAAGCGTGTTCGCGCTTGGGCGAGCAAATTTATGCCGCATTTCGAGGCGAACGCGTGCGATGCGGGAGAGAAGGACATCGTAAGATCGGTGGGTTACTCATGTTGACCGAGTGCCGGAGAATCGAAACGGCGGCGGCGCGTTAAAAAGACCGAGGGGGTACATGTATACGCACGGCTCGGAGACGTCACGCGGCTTTCCGGGATTGCGTGGCGCGCTGATCGTTGCGCAGTGCGGTTCCGGTCATTCTTCGCAGACGAAGAGTTTCGTATTAATATTGTCACGGGAAGGAGAAGAACAGGGCTGTGGGTCCAGTGTCCAGTGAAGAAGTAGCTAAGTGCGGCGCGCGCAGTCGGCGCGGGCTCTTGGCGGACATGTAAATATATTTACATCGCTCATCATCTGCCATGGTCCCTCTCGTTTCTGGCCTGACCTGCCGCCTCGTAACAGAATATATAAGAGGGAAGTCTTGCACTGCATTCGTGCGCACGTCCTGGGCGCCGCCTTAGTGGCTAGCAAGTTCGTTCCTCGCTTACTTGGCTTGGCTAGCCGTATGGCTTCTGTCGACTCTTTAAGGTGAAATCAACAGAACATGGTAACATTTTTCTAAAGACGGTAGTTTTCCTTGGGTTACTGAAACCTGAGAATATTGTCCTGTCTGTCTCTATGTATGTATGTATGTATGTATGTATGTATGTATGTATGTATGCATGTATGCATGTATGTATGTATGTATGTATGTATGTATGTATGTATGTATGTATGTATGTATGTATGTATGTATGTATGTATGTATGTATGTATGTATGCATGTATGCATGTATGTATGTATGTATGTATGTATGTATGTATGTATGTATGTATGTATGCATGTATGTATGTATGTATGTGTGTCGATGTATGCATGCATGCATGCATGTATGCATGTATGTATGTATGTATGTATGTATGTATGTATGTATGTATGTATGTATGTATGCATGTATGTATGTATGTATGTATGTATGTATGTATGCATGTATGTATGTATGTATGTATGTATGTATGTATGTATGCATGTATGCATGTATGTATGTATGTATGTGTGTCTATGTATGCATGCATGCATGCATGTATGTATGTATGTATGTATGCATGTATGTCCCTCGATTCAGCCTTCCAGCCAAAAGTTACAAGAATGCTTGAACGACAGGTTTATATGCCAAAACTTTTCCGAAGAAAAGAAAACTTGCTAAGAAAACAAAAATCAAACGTACCTTTTCTAAACCAAAACGTAAAACACGCGAAGCTTGATGGTGAGCGCGCAATGCGCGACGGAAACTGAGGCTCTTCATCCAACGCACCTTATAAGTATATCTATGCTTAATGTTGCTTCTGTTCATGTAACCTATGTTTTTTTTTTATTTAACGTTTTTTATTGTTTGTAACTTTTCGTTATTTTCTTAATTTTTTTGCGCTCACATGGGCGTGCCCGTGTAACCGCCTGCTCTTCGAACGAAAGAATCACCCGCAGTTCTATCCATAGGCCTGAGAATGTGAATTCAGATCATCATCATTATCAGCACTCCTTAAAGGAGCCATGAAGAGAAAACACAAGTTTGGTTCATTCGAAAGATTTCCTCGTTAGAACCATAACGACACCACTTATAACGCAAACTTCGCTCAAATAAGCTACATAATTAAAAAAAAGGGAAATGACCATGCGACCCACCAGCTCATTTTCCGCAACAGAACTAATGATGTCACTCGAGAATGCTCTGCGATTGGCGGAGGCCGGCAAAAACAAACGCATGTTAGGCAGGGCTTACAGTTTGCATAGCGAGCTAAATGCCCGTGAAACATACTGCACATTCTTTTTATGACAAAGAACGGTGGAGTAAATGGTTGAAGTTCCGAACGAACACGCAAGCGTGTGTGCCAATGCGTACGAAACTACCGCCGGCCGAGCTCGACATCTCGCCGTCGCGCAGACGAATTTTCGGGTTCGAAGCGCTCTGACCTTGCGGGAAAAAAATTCCGTAAACACCGCGCATCGACGCTCGTATCTTTCTGGTCGAAGCAGAGAGCTCGCGCGAACGGCTTTCCATACACGACACCGGCCAACTGGCATAAGCGATACTGCTACTGAAATTGAACTATTATTAACCGTAATAAAAATACGGAACATACGTACCAGTCTGTATTCGTCCGTCGCGACGGGGCTGACGAGGCAGCGGTGCCGACGGCAGGGCAATTCTAGTACACTGTAGCAGAGCGTTCGTCTGTTGTGGCTATCGCGGAATGGTCGCTTTCCCGTCCACCGCGTATCCCACAACTCTTGCCGCTCGTGCACTTAGAAGCATTGAGCGTTCAAGTGGCGTGAGGTTGTTAAATGCAAGCCCGAGCTCCTCGGCGAGAGTTTTGTTCTCCGGATCAGGCGATTCCATAACTAGGGCTGCGGGTGCACTAGGTTTTACTAGTATTTTTAAAATGGCCGCCGTCTCGGTCGACTCCCGCGTGTGGGTGCTATATGGAGTCGACATACTAAGTATCTGTTTCATGGACCGGCTCGTATGACGCCATTGTTCACGTCACGGAATGTGCAATTTTAGCGGGAGATTTAAAATTTTGGCTTAAATTGCCTTATTTCTCAGTGAATAAAGCATCGTTTGCTTCCGGGAAAGCGCTTGGGTTACTATGAAACACCTAATCTTTCGAATAAAACAAACTTTTGTTTTCTCTTCATGGCTCCTTTAACGTGGGCCTTACTGTATTTCATTTAGCATGCACACATTGCATGCATGCAACTGACCTTCAAGTCAGTTGTTTCAAGCTTCGCTTGAAAAGAAAACCTAACGTGTATTTCAGGCAAAAAACATCAACACATAAGTTGCATTCACAGTGTTCTTTTCGTTAAATATACACGGCTGCTTGATTTTCGTGATAGAAAACAAAAAGAAAACACGCGTTCAGAACAATGTGAAAAAGCATTCGCGCGAGCCTGGAACGTGTGGCAGTGTTCAAAGTTCAATAATAATAAATAATAAAACGTTCCAGTAGATAGCGTGAGCAGTGAAACGCGGGAGAATTGAATTAAATTTAGCCAGCTTCCACCGTGTTTATCATGGGAGAATAGAAAGGGAGGAGAAGAGCATGAAATTTGGGCGGGAAACAGGAGAGGCATTTACGTGGAAGGGCGGCAGAAGATCGTCTTTCGACGGCATTTGCAAAAAAGAGAGCAGATATACTCGCCATTTTTTTTTTCTTTCTTTTTGCTACTTGCGTGAAGCTTCCAAATAATTCCTGAGAAATAAATCTGTCGGAGATCCACTTTTCTGCTTTAAAAACAACTTTAAGTAACACTTTACAATTATATTGCGTTTTTGCAGCCACAGACAATTTTGTAGCCTTTGGAGTTATAGCATCGTTCAGTCTACGGAAGAAAAGGTTGTTTTTTTGTGCGTAGGGAGATCGGAAAAGCTAGTTGTTTGTGTTTGTCAATCTAATCTCCTTCGTGGAAATCACGTTCCTCCTCCTCCTCTACTTTTCGCCAATCTTTTCAGTTGATCGCGTTCCACGCCATCGCGCTCAATCAAGTGGTCAGTTTTCGAACGCGTTTGAATGCGCGAAATAAAGCAAAGAAAATCAATGAACACATTTTGCCAAGACAGAGAGAGCTCGAGGGTATACGCGTCTAGCTATAAAAACACAGCTGGCACAAACACGTGGGAACAAAAAGGGGCGAAGGAGATACATAGGAAGAGTGTAAACAATTCCAGGAACCGCAAGCAGATATCTACGTCTCGGCCTACTTTTCTGGCGTATACGCAGCACGACATAACAAGCGCCGTTGGCATTTCGATGCATGCAGACGGACAACCGCGTGAGTGTGCGCTGCGTCCCCGCAACACCACGGAAATGTTTAACTTGGCCACGAAGACGAAATAAAACTTCATCATTAAAGTTCATCTTCATCAATAAAGTACTCACCAACGCAGCATATTCTCCGCACAGAATCAACAAGTGGACCTTTCCTCACCTCCCTCTAGACGTTTATTCTGTTAACCTTATTATCCTAACCTCAAACATATTTTACAGCACTATCCTAATTTCTCGAAGTATCGCTCGAAATTCAGGACTCCACCCCCTTCACCAAGTTGACGCCAAATGAAGTCGACTAAACGTCAACAGACCAGTTATTACTGCATCAAATAGAACTTTCTGGCACGGATGGTTTATGTGGGGCCTGGCTCCTCCCTTACAGAGCAGACTGACCCCACCCTCCCCGCCTTCTATACCTAACTCCTCCTCCCGCATCGTCATTTGACCTTCCGCTCAAATAAATGTCTAGTGTATACGCACCCACCTTTCTTCAATCAGTCAGATAAGCCTGCTTTTGAACGTTATTATGCAAAGGTACCTTCCAGAGGACAACTGAATTAACGTATCTTTACCTTGTTGCAACACAAGCGCAAAGTGAGATTATATTTTGAGCTTGACAATAGGATTTCGAAAAATGCGATTTTAATCGAAATGTTTCTTTACGCACCATGCCTGCAGGGATATATGCCATAGTGGATGGTTACGTGGGCCCGTCAAAGCACGTGCGTTTGCATTTTTCTCCTCCATTTCAAATAAAGACCTCCCCACTTCCCGATCGTCTGCGGGAACTTGCTTGCGAGTACTTGAATTTGCGGTAACTTTTGCGGAGTTTAGTGTAATGCTTTTTCTTTCCGCTGGTATATATCGCGAATTCTTTTGCTTTGACGGCAGCCCCTCTTTTCACCACACATGAAGCTTTGACGCTATATTTAAAAAAATGAAAACCCTCGCTCAATGGCGCTGCCTCAACCTTTGCCGTCCAACTTCGGTCCGAGACAAGCTGGTGGTATAAAAGCGTTGTACACAAAGCCTCGTTCCTTCTCCTTCTTGCGCTTTCTCGTATTTCAACCAAAAAAAACATTTCGAAAATCAGCGTTTTTTGTATAAATACAAGTTCCGGAATGCAAGTGCCAGAAAATGTCCTGCCTAATACTGTAATTTCGCGATTATAAGCACCCCCCCCCCTTCCTTCCCTCCCCCCCTTCCTTCCCTCCCCCACGATTCTAAGAACCATTCCTTACTTTCGGGATAAAAAAAATGGGGAAAAAAAGTTTGCATGCGAATCTATGCACCCCCTTTTCTAAGCAACCATCTGAAAGTGTATTTCAGACGTGTGGAAACCAGGGTGTCGAACCGGAACCGGAACCGAACCGAAAACCGGAACCGAACCCGAATTTTTGCCCGGAACCGGAACTGAACCGGAACCGTATTTTTTCCGCCATTTTGGAACTGAACCCGAACCGGAACGAATCGAAGGAACCGTTCCGAACCGGTTCCGGGCTTCAAAAATGTGATTTCTAGTTTTCCAGTTCGGTACCCTACCTTGCGTCTGAAGATATGTTGCCACTCCCCAGACAGAACCATGAAATATTTTGCGTAGTCTGCAGTTCCCAAGGCCCATCATGTTCTCTTTCAATTATTTCCCTCAATTTAATGTAAAGTTGTCCGTATATACTATCAGTTTGCGTTAGGCACTGCCCATCTCTCCCAATTATCTTTTACGTTTAGAATAACTTAAGTTATAACGCATATTACGAGGCAACATATCATGGAATATTCTTCATGGTTTCTCTACATGGTGTTTAAAATCGCGTAAAGTTTTTAATGTCTTGTTAATTCGCATGCATCCCTGTCCGCTTGTGAAGGCCTTCAGGGACACCATCAACAATACATCCATATCTTCCACTTATAGTTTGAATGGGCAGTTCTATACAAACAGCACTGAGACACAAACACTCGCAGTTCTCAAAATTAACGTAACTTTTTCTTGTATACAGTGCCGTTGTGTCTTTTGCTTACTGCTCTAAGAGAACATGAGATTTTAAAAAATGGGGAATCCTAATTTCCACTTTTAAAGTATATTTGGTAGCATTTTTATGTTATCTCGAATCTGCTTAACCTTAAACTGAAGAGGTGAATGGATTGAAGTCGATTAGTGCGGGTTAGCGGGTAGACTCGCCACACCCCCTCGCCACATCGCCTCCCCACACCCCCTGTTTCGTGGACTACGTGTGGCTTTCGTCACGAAGTGGATCCTTTAAAAGAACGCTCCGTCCACCTCAGCATCACTTGGCACGGAGGCAGCGAACAGAACGGTCGCCTGATAGTCGCCTTCCTATTTCACAGGTTTGAATATTCTGCAGTAATCTTTGTTCGCTTACTCAGTGACTTTTTCTGTTGCCTCTGGTGCCAACCACCCAGTGTCATTGCTATTGTGCGCCCTTGTGTATAATCCCGCATTGCTTTGGTCATGAAAAATGACATTGCTGACCTAAGACGCGAGATCGCTGATCTTCAGCGTGAATTTCGAAAAGAAGTAAGGGAAATGCAGAAAATCTACGAGGAAATTAAAAAAGAATAAGAAACCACTAGGAAATAAAATGTGGAAATGCAAAAAAGCTGCGAATTCTTCAACAAAAGCTACGAGGAAATGAAAGAAGAATGTGAAACTACAAGAAAAGAAAACGCAGCTTTGAAACTTTCAAGTTCGACGTTGTCATGATAACGGAAACCTGGTATACGAGTGACACAGAAGTGCTGCGCCTTTCGGGCTTCAACACGTTCTTTCTAAATAGGTCCCACCGCGAGGTGGGGGTGTGTTACAGCTCGTGTCTACACAGCTTTCTTGTAGTACAATGAACGAATTTTCGACAGTTACGACAGATTATGAAGCTTTAACGGTGCAATGTAAAAATGCCATTTTTGTTGTTGTGTACCGCCCCCCTGATGGAAAACTCGAAAATTGTTTCGCATTTTTAGAAGACCTTAACAATTTTGTTTCGTCTTATGGTTTACAAATAACTATTGGTGGGGACTTTAACATTAACATATTACAGGGAAGCGCACATTCGCGTGATCTAGAGCTCCTTTCGGTTATTTCGGCTGCATGAACGTGATCAAAGAACCGACTCGTATGGGCCGTCTTTCCCAAAGTCTTATTGATGTATTTATAACCAGCGATACAAATAGCAGCACCATGTCCGGTGTGATTGGTGTACATATAGGTGACCATTTACCTATATATATGTTCTCAATGCACACAGAAATACTAAGATGTAAGCAATGTCCCGAATCTTTCGCTTTTCACGATATTAATCAGAATACTTTGACTACTTTTCGTCAGAAGATTCCCTCTATTTGGTGGAACCCTTTACTTCTGTGCACCACTGCAGATGATGCCTACGATACTTTTCTAGAATATATAAAGATGCGTATAAAAAATCTTTTCCTCTTAAGATGGTCAAGAAAAATAAGAATATAAGGAAACCATGGATTACAGACGAATGTCTGAAGATGATCCGTAAAAAAGATTTATTGTACCATAAGTTTGTAAAAACAAAGAGCACGGACGATTTTGTAGCCTTTAAAAAGTACCGAAACTTTGTGACAAAGTTCTCACGCTATACTAAAAAAAATGTACTTCGAACATGTGTTTTCTGAGGCTTCCTCCCGGCGGGATGTCATGTGGCGGGAATTGAATAAACTTTTGCACCCACTTGCCCCCAGTAACGACGACTTTGAATTGAGAGTAGATAATGAACCACTCAAGGGTCAAGAACTGGCAACCAAGTTTAATCACTATTTAACGAATCTTATGCAATGCTCTCACAATGAAAGCGCTATGAGCTTCCTAAAGGATTCTAACCCCCACAGAGCCTTTTTTTCTCCGGTAACGCCTCAGGAAATATCGTCGATTTTCTTGTCACTAAAAAATAGCAAGGCCATAGACAACGATAGGCTTCAGATTCGGCCTATTAAGTTTGTACTGGACCTTCTTGTATCGCCGCTTAGCCATATATATAACTTATGCCTTACTACTGGTGTTTTTCCAAAAAAAGATGCAGCAAGCTAAGGTCACGCTACTGTTTAAATCCGGGGACAAAATCAATTTTTCCAATTATAGACTGGTTTCTGTACTTCCAGTTATTTTAAAAGGCTAGAAAAAGTAATCGCGAAACACCTTGTGTCCTTCTGTGACAAACACTCTATTATATCATCAAAACAGTTCGGTTTTCGTAAACATATGTCAACGAATTAGCTTTACTAACGCAAAAATAATTAATAATCCAGGGATTTGAAGAAAAGAAGGTAACTTTAGTTATATTTATAGACTTTTTCAAAGGGTTTGATAGAATTAGTCATTTAACATTGCTTTAAAAATTACAACATTATGGATTCCGGGGGCTTTACTCTTTTGCAATCTTATTTAGGTAACTGGCAACAGGTCGTAGCAATAAAGGAACACAACTCTTCTTCACAAGAAGTAAGAGCTAGAGTCCGCAAGGCAGTCTTCTAGGGCCAATCCTGATCAATATTTATATGAATGATATCGTGGAAATTACTGACATTGCAAATTTTATTATTTACGCAGATGATACCAGCATTTTCGTTCAATCGTGTGATACTACTCAGCTTTTGCATTGAGCAAATATAACCCTCCAAAAGCTTCACAAATGGACTAAAGCAAACTCGTTAAAAATAAATACTAAGAAAACTAAAGCGGTGTCATTTTCACCAGCTCAAAGATCTGTCGACAGAAACCTCAGTTTGTACATCGGATCTGAAAAGATTTGTATAGTTAGTGAAATAAAAAAAACATTAGGCAATGTTTTTAATGAACATTTAAAATGGGATGCCCATGTCGATCACGTCTGCACTAATTTATCTCGAGCGTGTGGGGTGCTTTGTAGGTTACGGCCTGTGGTTACATCAAATATTAAACTTATTCTTTATCATGCTATATTCACAGCTCTCGTCAATTACTGCAGCCTCGTATGGTTAACCAGTTCCGCAAAAATATTAATAAGCTGCATTTATTTCAGAAAAAGGCCATTCGACATATCGCAACTGTACCATATGACTCTCACACCAACGAACTATTTCTGCAGTATAATTGGCTTCCTGTCCAATGTATCTACAACTTTAATCTTCTAAAAAAGTATAAAAATAGCTTGCAACACAACGGTGCAGCATATCTAAGTCTATGTAGTTTAAGAAAACCGTTGGACGTACCGTACGAAATTAGGGGAAGGAGTACATGGTTCGTGCCGTTTTCAAGAACGAATTATGGCAATGATAGGTTGCAATCCCGAACTGCCCGCCTTTTAAATAACCTAGCCTAGAGTGGCATAGCTATAAATACAATTTCTAAGTGAGACTTAAGGAAACGTTTACTGCTGAACATAGAACATTTTTAACCGACAATCTATTAAGCGTTGTCTCTCGTGGCAACCTTGGTTTAGCCAAAATTACTTGTAATATTTTTCAAGCGTTTTATTGGCATTGTCTTCATTCCCTGCAAACTTTAGCATCTAAAAAGTACCGTACACTGATTTTTGCCAATATTGTGTGTATTTATTTATGTGGATACTTCTGTGTTGCATACGTGTATATAACATGACTTTTTCTTCAAGTTTTGTCTTTTGCTTTTTTTGTGTCTACATATCCAATATTTCTCTTTTTATGTACCTGTGTACCCTGTTTTGTTTTGTAACCTTTATATGTATGTATATACCTATGAGTGCCTATATGCGTGTATGTATATGATTTAATAAGTATCTTTTACAGACTGAGCTATAGTGCGTTTTAATGCTTTCTTTTATGTTTGTATGTAATATCGACATGTTAAGGCGAGATTTATTTTCTTGGGATTATTTCCTGTGCGTATCTTTTAAACTCCTGTTTCTGCTCTGCCACGCCAACCGTAAGGTGCAAACACCTCGTCAAGCTGCAGTTTTGCAGCTTTTTGTGTTTGTCCTCGCATTTCTATGTACAAAATGCTCAATAAAGTTGAAGTTGAAGTTCAAATTAGTTAGTTGAGTGAATGAGCTAATGTGAATTATTGGGACTGGTGTGTTGATTAATTTTGATTAAAAGAATTAGCGGGTCAGTGAAGGCGGATTCGACGGTCGGACCAAACATGATATCTTTGGGGTCCTTGGCATTTGGAAATTTTGCAGCGTTCTCGTTCTCGACCAATCAAGAAATTTTGTCACACACAAAGTAGCCGCAAAGTTATGTGAAGACCGCATGAATGCTATAAAAGGTCTTTCTTTATGCCCGTATTGCGCTATTATGTTGTTGCTATATTAAAATTGACATCTCGGACTAAAGTTAATAACTAATTGCCTAACGCATATTGTATATTCATCAAAGAGTTTTCAAAACGTGTGTATATATGAAGGGAGACAGTTGGAAAGAAACTAAACTGCAAGAAAAAAAGGGAGGGACGATCAACTGGTTTGATGCAACAGCCGCCCGATAGCATTCTTCAGTACCTTCTCTTTGTGTTACCGTTCTGCAGCCTCCCACATGTGTAGCATCTCAACCGCCGAACACAGCCCCCTCTAAGCTGAGGAAGCGGCGACAGCACGTGCGCTTAGCCAAAGCGGTGTCAAAACTCTCATAACAGACCCTTAGCAGGCGTGGCCCAACTTTGCCAACGGTCGATTGCATGTTACAGCACTTCCGATGATCAATCAGAGACCACCAACGAGACCAGTCACGATTGTATGGGCGCCAGCTCATACTGGCATCCACGGCAAACAAGATCACCAACCTCGTGGTTCGAGATTTGACTCGCTTAGCCGGCGCTAATGAAGCCCGGCCCGAGTGCATGCATCCTGCAGTCACAGACCAAGAAGTTACTCAGCACTCTGGCCTCTTCCATAGAACGTACTCCTCCCCGCACAAATCGCTACCGATTAACCAGGAAACATTACTCCACACCCTGTAGGCATACACCTTCCCACACAACGGCAGACTTCACCTCTTTGACGGGACACAACTCTCTCCATTGCGTTGCTTCTGTGGAGAGCCTGGGAACCTCATACACATAGTAGGCGGCTGCGACTAGTGTGCCGTAGATCCATCCAACCTTCACGTTTCCATAGAGAATTGGGAGACAGCCATGGCCAGCTGCGGCCTGGAAGATCAGTTGTTCTTGATGAAAACAGCTGTCGATTCGGCCCCCTCGAATGAGGACGCCTCTCTTAAACATTGTCTCGATTGAATTAAACTCCATTTTCAATCTCTCTCTCCCTCTACAAGTGATCATTACTGCTGCTTGTGACTTCACTTGGCTATCATCTTTCCTAGAGCCCAATCGCTGTCACCAGTCGCTAAAGGACCATTAGCAAGTTCCTATCTCCAGTGGTTCACTATCCAATGTCGTCCTATACCCGCCGTCCAATGAGTCTTTAGAGCCATTCTTTCTTTCAAACAGCTCTGTTAGCGGATAAAAGATGAGAAGTAGGAAATTCTTCTAAATGCCACCTGCCACGCTTGGCAGTCGGCGCCACATACTCGTCACACTACCATAAAAAACATTTTGCGGGTACAGTTAAAGCAGCTCTTCAAAACCTTAGATAAACTCGCCGCGGTGGCTCAGTGGCTAAGGCGTAGCGCTGATGAGCACACAGACGCGGTTTAGATTCCCGGTCGCGGCGGCCGCTTTTTTGATGGAAGCGAAAAGCGAAAACGTCCTTGTGTCCGAAATTTCGTCGCACTTAAATATCCCCAGGTGGTCAAAACTAATCCGGAGCCCTCCACTATGGCGCGCCTTGTCGTCGGCGTTGCGACGGTGCGTTAAACCCAAGAGAAAATAAATAAATAAATAAATAAATAAATAAATAAATAAATAAATAAATAAATAAATAAATAAATAAATAAATAAATAAATAAATAAATAAAACTAGGTAAATAAATAAATAAACAAATAAATAAAAAGCAGTAAATAAATAAACACTTTCGAAAACGCTTTCAATCTTCTTCGCATCTGGAAGCACTGCGAGAACTATAGCTATTATCAGCACAGAGCAACATTGCGTGATTTGCTCGTCGCTGCGGATACACCTTCCGTTTCTGCTTCGCTTTTGTGGCTTTTTTTAGATGGGTATCAAATGCGTTCTATTCTGAAACTTAAGGAAAGCCGGCAAACAGCCGCTACACCACTGTAATGACGTCATTCAGCGGTCGAAGAACGCGAAGACCGGGAAGGAGAGAAAAATATTTTGAGCAAGTTTTTATGTTATCTGACGAGGGGAGAACAGTAATTTTTGGCTGAGGCACATTACGACCCCATAGTATAATGTGTTGGTTGACTACTTTCGGCAAGCACTCAAGATTTAGACAAAAGTTGAAAAACGTGTTGCAGGGTCGCTTTAGTTTGGCGAAGACAAAATATTTGAACAAAGAAACCTTCATTATGAATTTGTTGCTATGCCGATTTGATAAGGAAACAAAAAACGAGCACAAAAAATTAACAGAAAAAAACACGCCTGCTTTTTTTTTTCTTCGAACCCGTTTGAACCGGTTCGAACGGGTTCGAACCGGAACGGAATGGTGCTCTGGAACTGAACCCGAACCGAACCCGAAAGGCTTGAACCCGAACCCGAACCGAACCCGAAAAAATTCCGGTTCGACACCCTGGTGGAAACGGGCCAGAGTTGACGTTGTGGCCTGGCCAAGTCACATGAGGTTTTCAATTACAAACCACTTCAACGGAACAGAAGATTACCTGCTGGGGGATACTAAGAACGGCGGCCCAAGCGGAACAGCGGACTCGAACGGTGATGATGGTGAATGAATATAAGACGTAAGCGGTGGCGGTTCACTGTCTGTACCTTTTTCTTTTGTGTTTTAAATAAAACATTATTCCATGTGCCCCTGAAGTCGTGATACGGCTGCGAAAAAAAGTGGCGGGGTGTCGATTTAGGTTTTTCGAATTTAAGAACCCCCCCTCACTTTCGGCATTGCGATCGTGAAAAAAGGATGTACCTTAGAATCGAGTAAATACGGTATTTTTATTATTTACTGGAAAGCAGTGAACCCCAGCTCGCACGGGTTGGATATACGTATAGCCGCGGTTACACGTGGTGCTGTAAAGCGGGTTATACGCTTAAAAGAGTATCATGCAGGAAACCTAAAAAAAATTAGAAGTTGCTTGCTTTACGTTTTTTTTTTTATTGTTTGTCCATAACACGCTTTTGTTTGCTGGCCTCTATCTCGTCGTGCTCATTTAAAAAAAAGACAAGACACAATAAAAATGGCTCGCCATCGCATAACATTGAAGCCGCTATGACACTGTGCTTGCGTTTCCTTGTGCACAAATGTTGAAAGTGTCACCTTCGTCAGACAGAGGCAAATTATTGGTTTTTCACCGATTCTTTTCATTGGCGTACAGTTTTTTACTTGTTTTATGTTACATGGCACTGGCGCGTACCATGGCACTTCGCTAATCATATTGTTATTAGGTATTCTCAAAATATATTATACCGAACAACCTCGCAGACTCGTGGTTTCGTGGATATTCTTGATTTTAGACCTTAAATTGTTTCGGTATCTCGAGGTTTCCGGCAGCTGTCAATTGTTTTCTGGAGATGGAACGATCCCCCGCCCGCAGCACGCTCATCGACGAAGCCGTAAAACTGAACCCGATGTAGTGCATCTTTTTTTCAATTTAAAAATAAGTGTCAAATGCACGCTTTTTAGTAGCCGTTTTCTGTTCGAACTTCACTTAGTAGCTCGTGTCACCTTCCATCACAGCCTGGCGAACCGATAAGCAAGAGAAAGTTTCCGGGTAGGCAGTAATGATGGGTTAACTTGGAAAAGAGCTTTAGTTTCATGGTTCAGATCTGCGAAGAGGCTGCTCAAGACTTCGTCTTGCTTGGAAATGCCTGACGATTGCACAAATTCTTTGCCACTTCGATAAATTATTTTAGAACGCTCACACCCTTGCACACCCGACGTACCATCAGCCCTGTCTAGAAGACCATAAAAGGCCTCACATAAATGGTGGTACGTGCCATTTTTTTTTTGTTTGCTTGTCACAGTGTGACGCGCCTGCTTGCCACCATTTGCGCGAGGCCGTTTACGGTCTCCTGGACCGGGCTGACGGTACTTCGGGTGTACAAGGGTGTGAGCCTACAAAAACATTTATTGAAGTGGCAAAGAATCTGTGCAGTCGTCAGGCATTTCCGAGCAAGACGAAGCCTTGAGCAGCCTCTTCGCAGATGTGAACAATGAAACTATAAAAAGCTATTTTCCAAGTTAACCCCTCATTACTGCCTACCCGGAAACTTTCTCATAAAGCTCTGTACGTACGTTTGTCACCAGTTACAACGTCCTCAACTTTATTCCCTGCCTTGTACACTGCCCGTTGTCGTACAGGCTAAGGGCAGAAACCGCTGATGATACGTGAGGTGTTGTGCCAACGCAGGGGTTCAATTAATTCAGAGCCACTGAGGCTGTATTTTAAAGCGAAGTTTTGTATGGCTAAGCGAAAGGAAAATCGGGTGGTTCCGTCTGCGTAGACAACTCCTCCGACGCAACACCAAGCGCATGCGCGAAAAAAAAATTAGGTTGGAGAGGAGTTACAAGTATGCGGGGAGAGA
Source organism: Haemaphysalis longicornis (assembly GCF_048455015.1). Taxonomy (NCBI): domain Eukaryota; kingdom Metazoa; phylum Arthropoda; class Arachnida; order Ixodida; family Ixodidae; genus Haemaphysalis; species Haemaphysalis longicornis. The sequence continues at coordinate 80,440,184 of NW_027526385.1, read as the reverse complement.
GATTGGGTGGGTTCGTAGATGACGTAGCTACCCTCTCGCCTCTACTGACACTGCTAAGTGGGAACGGACAGTGCAGTGTCAACGTGGTCAGAGAGCTCTAGCTTACCGTGTGTACCGGGTGTTCCGTATGTACCGTGCGTACCGGGACCAGACTGCGCATACGCGCGGGCACGGCGAGGGCCGGCCGCGTGTCAGCAGAGCTAAGCCACCTACCGGCACGAACGCGCACATGCCCAGTCGGATCCCGGTGCGCACGGCGCGTAAGGTACAAACGGTACACACGGTATGCCAAAACTCTAATGGCAGACACCGGCCGCACGTTGCTTCGAAATGAATACCACAAACACGCAATGTATAATGAACAAGGCCAATGAAGCGTAAGGAGTTAAACAGGGCTGCATGTTACAGCTTCGCTGGTTAACTATCTTAGGGAGTGCATGGGCGCATTTAGTTTATTCCTGATTGATCTCTCTTAAACAGGCTGTGAAGGAGGAGATCATTCGGACCTTCTATTACACCTCAATTCCACTCCTTACGCTGAGTAAAGAAATATGACCCGCATTGGCATGTGGTGGGGAAGGGTAGGATAAATGCCCATCTCTTGAGTTTCCTCGTTTGCCACTAACCGTTGCAGGACCCTTATAGAGCACGTCTTCTTTCCCCTACCGTCCACTGCTGCGGGCAATGCAGAAATGCGATGCCGCGGTGAACGCGTTGCCACCACCGCCGGGAAACGGCGTCGATACGCACATACACGCGCGCTCGGGAAATCCCGTTCAAAAAGCGTCTCGTGCGTAATGCGTTGTATCGTAAACGTACGAGGATGACGCCCGTATGTGCATCTACGCACCGGGAAGGTTCTGTCGTCAGAGCCCTGAGCCCTTAATCCAGTCTTCTGCCCCATGCGGAACAAACAGCAACGTCAGCGGCTGGAGAACTCTTTCGACCCGGCGGTACGGAGGATTTCACTGCAGACGATCGGAACGCGCGTCGACCGATCGTCTGCTACGGTGGCGCGCAGATGAAACTTGAGCGTTTAGGATTTTTTAGGGGTCCGCGTGCACTTGTTTTCCGGATATATGTTCACAGCTGCCTGTTTGCGTGCGCGTGTGTCCGTTTACGTCAGCGGGTGAGGTGAAGGACGGTAGAAGTAGAGTTCTGGGTTAAACTTGTGTGGTTCAATACGCCGGAGCAGGACATGGAGCTGAAGGTTTTTTCTATCAGGTGGCACACCTCATTAGTGTATGTAATCGTGGTTCTTCTCTCCCCGTGCACCATGGTGACTACGGTGGTTTTGTGTGTACCACGGGTTGAACTGACATCTTTTGCTCGGCTCAACTCTGCCTTCTCTTCTCGTGTGCAGCCCTTTTTGCTGTGGTTTGACATCGGCGACGGCGTCGTAACCGAACGAACGAAGACAGAACGAAACCGGCGGAGGAAAGTGTGACCAAAGTGTGATGGTTAGGGCACTATGCTGAGCCCCCACGAGAGAGAGAGAGAGAGAGAGAGAGAGAGAGAGAGAGAGAGAGAGAGAGAGAGAGAGAGAGAGAGAGAGAGAGAGAGAGAGAGAGAACGCCTTTAATGAAAGCTGAAGAGGTCAGCCCCACTAACGGTACGGCTTGCTACTCCAGATGGGGTGAATGCAGTGAGGTGACAGCGGAAAATAGAGAGAAAAAGAAAAGGAAAGGAAGAAAGGGGAGGGGGAGGGGAAATGCACACCTATATAAAATGTATATGCTCAGAGGGTTCAAAGAACCTCTTCCAGCTCTGTTTCCGCAAGAAAAGTAAGCAGAGTTTTTATACCCAGCACCTCATCACGATTTCGCCAGGGTCCAAGGAAGTGTGAGAGTTCTAGAGGACCTCCGCGTCGTAGTCGCACAAGTGCCTTCGATGCTGTTTCCCGCTCACTGGCATATCGCGGGCAGTGGCTTAAAATGTGCCTGATCTTGTCAGTAGTAGAGCAGCACACTGTACACAATGGCGACTCTACCCAGCCCAACTTAAACAAGAAGCTTCGGTTGTATGCAACGTTAAGTCGCAGCCCGTGTAGCACGCCTTCAGTGCGCTTTGGCAGACCCCGTGGATGCTGGAAATCGCACTGAGGGTCTCAGCGTGAAAAGACGCTCCGCGGCGGCGACGCATGACGAAGTGTGAGGGGGAGGCAGTGCGACATGCTGTCTTTTTATGTAAACACACAAGCCTAAATAAAAATCTAATGTCATTTCACCCTCTACTGCCATGCCCCCGCAAAAAAGAAAAAAAATATGCGTCGGCCGGGAATCGAACCCGGGCCACCCGCGTGGCAGGCGAGTATTCTACCACTGAACCACCGACGCCGGTGTCCGTGCCTACGCAAAGCCGTCGTCTGGATACGGAAGGTCTAGCGTACAGCTCGAATATAGGTCGCCATCTACTGCCATGTCCCCGCAAAAAAGAAAAAAAATTGCGTCGGCCGGGAATCGAACCCGGGCCACCCGCGTGGCAGGCGAGTATTCTACCACTGAACCACCGACGCCGGTGTCCGTGCGTACGCAAAGCCGCCGTCTGGATACGCAAGGTCTAGCGTACGCCATCTACTGCCATGCTCCCGCAAAACAGAAACAAATTGGCGTCGGCCGGGAATCGAACCCGGGCCCGCGTGGCAGGCGAGTATTCTACCACTGAACCACCGACGCCGGTGTCCGTGCGTACGCAAAGCCGCCGTCTGGATACGGAAGGTCTAGCGTACGCCATCTACTGCCATGCTCCCGCAAAACAGAAACAAATTGGCGTCGGCCGGGAATCGAACCCGGGCCACCCGCGTGGCAGGCGAGTATTCTACCACTGAACCACCGACGCCGGCGTCCCAGCGGATGCAAATCCGTCGTCTGGATACGGATGGTCTAGCTTACAGCTTGAATGTAGGTCGCCGTTTACTGCCATGCCCCTACAAAAAAGAAAAACTCCCACCTCCCCTCGCGGGAACCTCTGTGTAGATGCGACGCATATGGGGTTCACGTTGCAGCGTTGGACAGCGGAGGAACGGCGCTGGAACGATGGAGCGGAGCGGCGCAGGCACCGCGTTTTATAGCGCGCATAACGGTGAGGGGACGCGCCGGCGCCAGTGCGTCTGCCGCGGAAATGACGCAACACAATCCAACACAATCCTCTTTAATCCAATCCAATCCAATCCAAATCTAAGCCAAGCCAATACAATCCAAGCCAATCCAATCGAATCCAATCCAATGCTCCTCGCGAGAGAGTGTTCGCTATCGGAGATGAGAGGGGGTGAGCGGCGGAGAGCGAAGCTGACGCGGCGAGGAGAATGGCGGAGGGGTGGACGCCGACAACGACGACGACGCCGACTCCGGATGCAAGGACAAGGCGGGTGAATGAGATGCCTTCGCTTCTAAAAAATATGCATCGGCCGGGAATCGAACCCGGGCCACCCGCGTGGCAGGCGAGTATTCTACCACTGAATACCGACGCCGGTGTTCGTGCGGTGCAAAGACGTCGTTTGGATACGGAGGATCTAGCGTACAGTTTGAATGCAGGTCGACGTCGCGCTGACCGCCTTGCTAGCCCCTCTATCCTTTGTTCTGTATTGATCCTCATACTTGAAACACGGGTCCTATTGTTCAATATTAATAATGCTACTATACTATTCCCTATCTCTCCGCGTGTCTTTTGTACCAAGCACCGTCTTCCCCAGGCACCCACCGCAGTGGCTCAGTGGCTAAGGCGTTGTGCTGCAGAGCACGGGAACGTGGGTTCGATTCCCGGCCACGGGAGCCACTTTTCTGCTAGAGGCGAAAAGCAAAAACGCACGTGTGTTCGAGATTTCGGCGCACGTAAAGATCCCCAGGTGATCAAAATTAATCCAGAGTCCTCCACTACGGCGTGCCTCATCGCCTGCGTTGCGTCGGCATATTAAACCTTACAATCAATCAATCAATCAATCAATCAATCTTTCCCTGGTGCTGCAAGTCGTCGCCATCAGAAGCACACTTCTGTCCATTGCAGAAAGAAGACTACTCTTATAGTCTTCGTTGCCCTTATCTTGCACTATCAGTAATTCTTCGTCCACGAATTTTTTACCTCATGTGTCCACCGACATTTCTGTCTTGCACAAGGACCAGGATACCCAGAAGGAATTTTCATAGTCATGCAGTAGTCATGAGGGGGCCGTGGATGTTGACGTCGGTTGTGACATCCACGGCTGACGAAAAGGATGTGTGTGGAGGGGGCTTTAGAATAGTAACCGAGTGCGGTAGAATGAATACTGTTAGAGAACTTAATAGAGATAAATAGTCATTGAGGTATTATGGACAGGTCAGATGAAGGAGCGGTTTCTTGAAGGGACGTATGACGACGCAGCAGCCGCCACATAGGGGTGGCTGCCTGCGTGGCTACGCAGGCAAGTCTGCGTTGGACGACCAACTAGTTCGTGTAGTGTGCTGAGCTGCAAATAAAACATACGAGGGGCGGTATGATCGCTGTTGCGCCATCGCTCTGGCTGACGCATCTGCGTAAACTTTTATTCATTTTTCGAAGCCAAGGGCTTGCACAACATTAATTATGGACGGCAAGGCTTGGTATCAGAAACGCCACGAATGAACAGACGCGGAGAGTAGGTTGTTGTGAGCGGTGGCCCCATGCACATACTGGTCAACGGGAATAACGAGGTGGGGGGGGTCTGAAGATGGGCACCGCCTGCCCGTGTATTCTTCGGACCATTTGGAGAGCGGTAAATTAACTGGTCAAGTTCAGAAAGGGGGGCGTTGACCCTGCAGTTATATCATCAGCGCAAATGAGTACCTTCTAGAGTTGGGATAGCGCTTAGACATACGGAAAGCGGTAGCATAGAGACGCTGAACAGAAGAGGAGCCGGCACGGAACCCTGAGGAACACCGTGGTGAGGTTGATAGGTACAGTGTACCTGAAATTCGTATATGGACTGTTCGGTGAATAAGGTGTTGTAGTGGTGAAATCAAGTCGATATAACTGCGTACGGCCCACTGCCTTTTGTTTCCAAATGTCCCCTGAAAAAACTGCATGCCCGCCGTCTCCACGGCGGCAAAGGTTGTTGAACAATAAAGTTTCCTTAAAATGCACAAACATTTAAATATTAAAATATGCACAAAAAACATTAAGTAGGAACAATAGTTACAGCGTTAACAACTGTAAAAATGAATAACTAAAATCCAAAGAATTTCATTGTGCCAAGAGAGAGAGAGAGAGAGAGAGAGAGAGAGAGAGAGAGACTTCAAAGGGCTGCATCTTTTTCGGCCGTTTCGCTTTCTCTTCCTCGCCTAATCTTCTGAATAAAGTGGAGGATAGGCTGTGCGAGGCACAGGCTTGCTGAAGAGCTATTCTTTCAGCATCGCCCCTTGAGCCCCTCTTTCTACGAGTAATTAAAATTTCTTTGCACGTTGCTTCACAGGGCCCGCCACTGTGGGACTGGGTAGTCTCTACTCCAGGGAACGATAATGACATTCACCTACGCTTCATAGAGCACAATGCGGCAGCCTTGAGAGTCAATTACTTCGGCTCCCAAGAACGCCAATTAGCTACAGCTCTTACTCATTCAGAAAAACGTGCACGGGAGCCTATGCAGACAGGCTGTTGCGGTAAGACAATACCAAAAGAAAAAAAATCTCGCATGACCGAGCGAGCTTCTTTGTAATGTTCCCCGTGTAATGACCGGCATTTTCTTTCCTGCCCCCCTCCACACGCAACAGATTTTGTTCTTGTCGCGAGGACCGGTTCCCTTAAGTGCATGGCCTGGCCTACCCTCGGCCCAGCACGGCACGATCTCGCAGCATCAAGTGGCAGCCGGCGAGATTTCCGCGAACTGGGCTCCGGGAGCGCACCGATATGTGCCCTCCTTCCTTCGGCACGCGATGGTGTGACGTCAGCACTTTCCAACCTGCAAAGTTGATGACGCGTAGGCGGCGCCGCTTGCAACCCCGTCGGGGCCGCCAGTAATCCACGTCGTATGCTAGCCGCACATATTTATACGTTAATAGACGTGCACACGGAATACAGATATTTATCTTGACGGCCTCGTTGTCCTCTTGTTGGTTCCTGTCGCCTGTCTCACGTACAACTTAAATGCTATTTTGTTTTGGTTGTGTGCAATGTACGTTAGCGTGGTTGACACCATTTCGGGCGAAACACGCGTAGGTCGCACGCACGACATGTCCGACGGGTGGGTGCAGTAAATAGCATCCAAATTAGGTTATATACGATGCTGTCGCCTGCAATAGTTTTCCGAGAGCCTCGACTTGCACAACGTGGTCGTTCTGACGCACGCGCCATCCGTCCTGTGTTGTTATTTTAAAGTCTCTGTCGCCGGCTAGCCATTAATTCTGGTACGTTGCGTTAGTGCGCTCACGGCTGCTACTCCCGCGCACTCAGCGGATGTTGGCAGGCGCTGACGCAAGGTAACTTCGAAGTTTCGCGTTTTGGACATCGTCTGCTATCTGAAAACTTGCACTTTCATGGCTGTATATAGAATCTCAGAAGAGTGCGCACAAACAAGTTTGTTTCACCATATCCGCCGAGTTCCGTCAGGCCGGATATAAAATTAAGGCTTCGTTTGAAAGGCGTAAAAAAATAAAATGGGAGGGGAGCGAGGGTAAGTGAACGGATCAGGAGTTTGCGCGGGCGGTTGCAGAACATTATTGAGAAATAAAGCGCCCTTCTGGGGCTCCATGGGTTCAAGAGCAATACTGACGACGGCCTCTCAGACAACACCGCCTTTTGCGATAAGAGGAATATTACGGTGTCAATGTGAAGATTTCGTGAGAGTTTATAGTATCGAGGAGACGGCAGAACAGCTCATCATGGTTTCTGGAATTCAACTATATACGTTGGAAGTAACCTTAGTTACTTAATATAGTTACTTAATTAGTTACTTAAGTAAATTAGTTACCTGGGTGAAAAAGGTGACTATCTGGCAATTTTCAAAAGGTAGCGCGCTACAGTTCCAGTCACTGGGAAGAAGTTTCGTGGCTACTTTGTTTCTGTTACAAATTGTAATTGGTATCTAACCTAAACAGCGCAATTTTTGATTGCAAGTTATAGAGGCAAGGGGCCGCGGGCTAAACTCAAATTCCAATTTAGTCGCACGTAACCTATTTTACATATGCTGGGAACTTAACCTTGGCGCCCCGCGCAGTTAGAGCACGCGTAGTTGCGCACACACATTACGAGAACATCGGTATTCAAAAAGGAGAGACAAACGAATTTCAGAACGTATTGTATAGGTGCTGTATCTCCAGCGATGTGAGACGCCGGAGTTACAAGAGCACTACTAATTTCTAACACTTCTGGCACAGTGGCAAGACCGGTAGTATATAGTTCCGCATCGTAAAAGTAACAAATGTTGGTAGTTGTGACGAAGGCGGTAACAGCAGTAGGTACCGATTCAATGGCGGCATGTTTGCGCTGTAAGGAAGCGTGGTAGTCACGGATATGTCGTACAAGTTACAGCAGTAGCTTTGATCACAGCGTTTGCGCCAGAGGGATATTAGGATACTAGGTAGTCGTAGTACCAAAATATTGTTGTTACTGATGTTTTGTAGTTTGTTAAGTGGCTGTACGTGCCGGCAATGGTACAATTGGAACGGAAAAAGGGCCCATCTCCCCGTGAGGGGGACTCGAGTAAATGCGTCGCATAGGGGGTGGGTGTATTGCGTTAACGTTTAGTGTTTGGGGAGTTGGTGGTAGTGAATGCGTTGTATCAGCAGCTTCTTGACGTAGTTTGAATGAGTCAAGGATATAAGGCGCGTTCGTAGCCTTTCATTCTGTGTCGGTTTTGTGGCGCAGTGGGAGAGCACCATGTACCTCGCGTTCCGCCCACAGGTAGTGAATGCGTTGTATCAGCAGCTTCTTGACGTAGTTTGAATGAGTCAAGGATATAAGGCGCGTTCGTAGCCTTCCATTCTGTGTCGGCTTTGTGGCGCAGTGGGTAGAGCACCATGTACCTTGCGTTCCGCCCGCAGGGTCGTGGGATCGAAACCTGGCGCCGGTAAGTATTTTTTTTTATATAGTGTAGGGGGAGGGGTGCGGACCTGTTGTTGAGAGCGAGGAGGGTAGCGTGATGCGGGAGAGGAGGAGTGGGGGAGAGGGCGCGCCTGCGCTCTGAGCTGTTGCGGACAGACATCGGACGCTACATGTGAGTTAAAGAAATGCTCTGCATTTAAAAAATTGGAAGCCATTCTCTTCTGTAAAGGTGTCCGACGGGTGGGTGCAGTAAACAGCATCCAAATTAGGTTATATACGCTGCTGTCACCGGCAATAGTTTTCCGAGAGCCTGGAGCAGGAGACCTGCGAAAGTGTACAAAATATCCATCGTATACATAGTTAGATAATGTAACCTTTTTTATCTCTCACCATTTGGTAATGGTAGTGCCTATGGTTTTGTGTGTTGATTACTTAATAAAACTCGTAAAGACAAGAGTTATAGCTCCAGACCAACATGGGGTTGTCCGTTTCCCTCGCGAAGAAACCCCATTATTGACAACAGGAGGTAATTCCGTAGCATTTACAACTTCACTCTTAAAAAAAAGGTTGGGGCATTCACTAATGGAATACTAACAAGTTACTTGTCCCAGTATACACTAGGCACTTAGTAATTGGAGGTAGTAAATTTAGCACTAGTCAGGGTTGCAAACTGAAGCAGGCGGTAAGCACGACTACCTCCACTAGTAAAGTCCCAGCGATAGCACTCTTCTGAGCTACATGCATTTACTAACTGGCCATGCACAACCTAGTCATAAGCACGACCTTAATCTAGTGCGTATTGCTTCCTACACTCAGTTAATTTACTAACCATGCAGTTGTTAGTGCCAGAGCCTACGTACAAAACCGCGGGGTGGTAAGGTTCGTAAGCATTTAGTCAATACGGCCGTTACTACCGTTTTACGACCTTTTTTATTAAGAGTGTTGACTGTGAACTAAATAATTATGACAGGTAATGAAACCCGGCGTAACGACGGAGTCGTCTCAGCGGCTCATTTCAGTGTTATTTCTTTTAAGATATTGAGAGCATTAGATTGAGAGCGACAGAGCCTTTTACGCTAGCTCTGGATCCAGCGCGTGCGATTCTTTGTCAACGCGACTCGATAGGCGCACGCAATATTGGTCATAACCAAGCGCACATACAGCTTCGCCGTAAAATCGCAGAACGCGAGCCGGAGGCCGGCTCGATGTCGACTTGGCTCCGCATCCAGCCAGTTTCTACGACTGCGGTTAAACGAACAAGGCCTAATAAGGTCCCCGCAGATGCCGCATGCGAACGAACCTCGACGCGATACTACGAAGCCGCGCGACATTGACCGGCTCCGTCGCGGCGGGCAAGGCCGCACGCGAGCAGAATGCCGCTTTTATACCTGTTGCTCCATAAAAACGCACCGCACGAGCTGCCCCCGCCGTGTCCGCGGCCGATCTAATCCGCCCCGCGATCGTGGAATTCCTCCCTTATGAGAATGTGGAGGTCGCGGCGAGGCCGTCTGGACGGCGCCAGTTCCCTCGGCAACCCCGTACGAGCGAGAGGGGAAAAATTAATTATGAGCTGATCGATGACAGCTCGCGGGTATTTGAGCCGTGGAACTGAGTCGCTCGTGTGCGTTAAAGGGGTCATGAAGACAAAATGCAAGCTTGGTTCATTCTAAAGATGGTTTTGGCACAATAACAATAATACCAATTTTATCGCAAACTTCGAACAAATACTGGACATATTGATTGATTGATTGATTGATTGATTGATTGATTGATTGATTGATTGATTGATTGATTGATTGATTGATTGATTGATTGATTGATTGATTGATTGATTGATTGATTGATTGATTGTAGGGTTTAACGCACCGACGCAATGCAGGTGATGAGGCGCGCGGGGCTCCGCATTAATTTTGACCACCTGGGGATCTTTAACGTGCGCCGAAATCACGTACATCCGGGCGTTTTTGCTCTTCACCTCCATCAGAAAAGCGGCCGCCACGGCCAGGAATCGAACCCGCGACCAAATACTGGAGATATTAGGGAAAACATGCGCAGCGGTGGCGACTCCTCTGCCACTTTCCGGCAACTTTTCTATGACGTCACAGAATCTGCTTTGTTGGATTGGCGGCCGCTGAACCAACCCATAGCTAAGAATTATGACTGGACGACGGTAGTGGGGCCCCTACAGTTCCATTTGACCTCATCACTTGAATGCTAACGTGCGGTTAACACACTGAAAATTATGTTTTTATTGCTTGCCTATGATACGTCACACCTACCTATAACACCTCACTGTAGCGCGAAATTTGAAAGTTTTTCGATAGTTCTTGCGTTTTCTTCGGGTAAAAAACGTCTTTTGCGAACCAAATTTGTAATCGCCCCTCCCCATGGTTTCACGTTAGTGGATATGGCCCGGTTTTTTTTTTTTTCTTTTCTGGTGATGACTGTGCCACGAACATATGCAAACCTCCTGTTCTTCAACTAGCCGCACGGCACGTAACCAGATGCAGAGAGTTAAAGCAGAGCGGAGAACCGGTTTCGGTACGGCGGCCGGTACACGTCGGTGCTCATGCAGCATGGGCCCATCCGGTCTCCCCCTCTGCGCACCGCAGTGGCGCTGGTCCGCTACCGGGTATACAGTACCGGGACCGGTTCTCCGCTCTGCTATAACTCTCTAACAGGGAGCTTTAGCATACCGTTACAGTGTTTACGTTACCATTTAGTTATTAGACAGTTATAGCAGAGCGGAGAACCGGTCCCGGTACAACGCCCGGTACACGGCAGGTGCACCTGCGCGTCGCCCAGCCGGTCTCTCCCCCTCTGCGCACCGCAGTGGCGTGGCGCTGGTCCGCTACCGGGTATACAGTACCGGGACCGGTTCTCCGCTCTGCTATAACTATCAATTAGAGTTTTAGCAGAGCGGAGAACCGGTCCCGGTACTGTACGCGGTAAGGGACCGGCGCTACTGCGCGTGCGCAGAGGAAAACTAGTTCTGCGCATGCGCAGGTGTACCGGTTACCGTACCGGAATCGGTTCTCCCCTCTGCTATAACTCTCTATTGCGGGAGTGGGCTGCGCATGCGAGATCAGTTACCGCGAGGTATCTTACAGGAGCAGGTTTAGTTACCGCCGTTGTCGTGCAGCCAGCGTCGATTAAGTACGCCCTCGAGTTTCGATTACAGCAAAGACACTGCTTTCGGCTCCTAATGCTTGGTAGAATCGATAAAAACAATCTTCGCTGATGTTGTTTAACAAGTGATGGTTGTTAAGTGGCACCGAGGAGAGCGTCACAAGACGAGATCTATCAGACGGACGTGGGTGCGGGGCTTTCCTCCGGTGCGGGGCGTGGCCGCCGCTGCTCGTGTTAAGCCTCGCCGCCCTGAAATAGTTCAGATAGGACTGTGAGCTCGCAAAGCGCCCTTACGTCTCCCAAATCGCGATGTGTGGTTTTGTTTAACAATTACAAAATTTTACTCGTTTTATCCGCAAATATTAAGCGGACACGTGCGAATGCTGCTTGACGTTATGAGATATGGGCCACTAGATGGCGGAATCGACACCACGTTTTCTTTTTTGAGTGAAAACGTTTAAAGGCGCAAAAAGAGAGAAACACGCACACGAGAATAAATGAACAATGTTGATCGTTTCTCAGACACAAGAAGAAACGAACAAGATTGTTAATTTATTCTGGCGTCCACATGTTTTTTTGTTTTTTTTTTGCCTTTAAACCTTTTCACTAATGTCGAACCAACTGGCTATCCGCTAGACGCCCGCTCATCAGACGCTCGAGTCACGGCCTCTGGATTCAAAGAGAAGGATCCCCCCGATTTGTCGGGGCGGTGCTGGCTACCTCCCTCAAGCGTGACATAAATTCCCAAGGAAATACAGGGGAGCACAGACTAGATGGTATGGCATCAGACCGGTGTTGTGAAATCGTGGGTTGTTTGGTTCCCACCCCGGCAGCGTGTTTTCCTCCACGCCCTTTTTTTCGAACATTTCATAAAATCTATTGCAGCAGTAAAAATCCCGAAACCACTCCCGCAATGCATTCTTAGCATTCTTGACAGCAGGCTTTCCGTTATGTACTATGGGTACTCGTATTATATATATATATATATATATATATATATATATATATATATATATATATATATATATATATATATATATATATATGTGTGTGTGTGTGTGTGTGTGTGTGATGAGTTTTGCAACGGGCCAGAAGCAACGTTCAGGTAAAAGATAAGAACTTTGCGGTTAACTTGTTTATTATAAATTAGTCCAACAGTTTCGGAAGTGGAACTTCCTTCCTTCTTATCTTTTACCTATCCATATATATATATATATATATATATATATATATATATATATATATATATATATATATATATAGTCTGGAAACAAAAACTCACACAGAGCGCGAAAAAATAAGGTTAGTAGAGACAGAGACACACGAGAAGGACATTAAAAATAAAAATAAAAGTTTACTGACGTTTAGGGAGAGGACTCCCTTTCTTCAGAGTCTTCCTGAAACGTCAGTAAACTTTTATTTTTATTTTTAATGTCCTTCTCGTGTGTCTATGTCTCTACTAACCTTAATATATATATATATATATATATATATATATATATATATATATATATATATATATATATATATATATATATATATATCAGGGTGTCGAACCGGAACCGAACCGAACCGAAAACCGGAACTGAACCGGTATTTTTGCCGGAACTGAACCCGAACCCGAACCGCTATTTTTTGAGCATGCTGAACCCGAACCGGAACTGAACCGAAAAAAGAAATAACGGTTACCGGTTCATGCCGAAACGGTTCGACCCTCTGTTGTTGACATTGCACAGTCAATACAATTCAGGCCTTTTTTTCTTTCACGTACCATCAACTTCGTACCTGCTCGCGCACTTTCCCCTCCAGACAATTGAACACTATCACGCTCTATGTAACAACAAGGGAAATGAATGAGCACCAATGTAGCAATGGACTGTTGCTGCTGGAAGCGCGAGCGTAGTGGAAGCTGACCAAACGAAATGTCATTCTCCGCAGCTTGCAGGGGATATAAAACGACTTTGCCCTTCCCTAGCTGCAACTTTAGTGGAGCAATCAGGCTGCAGGAGTGCTCCAGTACGCAGCAGCGAAAGCCCGATGTGTGCAAACTTTTTCCATTTCATAATTTGTTTAAAAGGTCCGACACCTGCAAATTGTAATATTTGACAAGTGTGACCGCAGGAGCTGCTCAGTGGCTAAACCGCTTGCTGCTGACCACAAGTGGCCTCGATGTCCCTTACCCACTACCGTTTTTGAGGACAGTACAGTGGACAAGCTCCGTTTTTTACAAGTACAAATAACAACAGATATGTCAGGGAAAACTGTTAAGGTGCGCACTTAATCTCTTGGTAAGAAACTGCAGTCCTCGACCTTGTCTTGGAAGCAGAAACAGTAATAAAGCAGATGACACGTGCAGAAAGGAAGGTCGGTACCTCACACTGTCCCATTCGCCGAGCGATCATCTTTTCTGCTTGTTCTGCAGTTTTGTCTCTTTCAGATCTGCTTTTTTTTTCAAAGGTGCACTTGTACTGACTGCCCAACTCGCTACATTACTTCTACTGCTACTCGTTCCGGAGGGGAGTACTGATTTGATTTGATTGTGGGGTTTAACGCGCCGACCCAGCACAGGCGATGAGGCGCGCCGTAGTGGAGGGCTTCGGATGAATTTTGACCACCTGGGGATCTGTAACGTGCGCCGAAATTTCGTACACATGGGTGTTTTTGCTTTTCGCCTCCATCAGAAAAGCGGCCGCATCGGCCGGGAATCGAACCCGCGACCTCGCGCTCAGCAGCGCCTTAGCCACTGAGCCACCGCGGCGAGTCAGAGGGGAGTACTGCTGTGGACGAATTAAAGAGCGTCTACCCAAAAAAGTTCTCCTCATGCTCCGCGCGTCAAATTTCCCTTTCATTTTGTAACAGCATAATCTGTTATAAGATTACGCAATGTAGCACACGGAACGATGGCCGGGGGTCAGGCGGTACGATGACATACTGATTGTAATGCACAAATCCAGTATAGCTTTCGCAAAAAGAATTGCAGTGGTCAGAGCAATAATGCAGTGACTGAGCGTTAACTAAAGCTTACTTTTAACAAAAGTGTGGCTAACACATTCGATAGGGTGACAGCTACTAAATTATTCAGGGTGACCAAATGATCTAATTCATTGGTAGTATTTATGTGCCTGTAGTAGGATTTTTCTAATATAATAAATATAAAAAAACAAATATAAAACAAACAAATATAATATAAATATAACAAATATAAAAAAATGTGCGCCATTGGTATTAAGCGCTGATATTTGAACACGCCAGTACGCAGACCTAAATTTAAGGCTTCAAGGTTAGCGTGATGGGCGATTCCATAGCGACGATTGCGATTTCAACAAAAAATGAAAGGGCAGAAAATATATTCCACCGTCATGTCTCTTGGCGATGGCTTTATGAATAGTCGCTAAGACAATTGACATAAAGTCTGGATGAGAAAGTAGGTGGTAAATCGTCACCACTTCATCTATTTTCTAACATCTCGTGATTATTTAAAGTTTGCTTTGCAATTGCGCCACTGCCCTTGGGGAACAGCAGCATTTTGAATTTTTGTTTGTGTTTTGATTTTACTGTCTCTTTAAACTACTAAATGTTTTTTTTTCTAATTTCAGTGACAATTCAACTCATCGAACCGGTTCAAGCTCCCGAACCGGTTCGCGAACCGGTTCGGCACGTGATTTTGTCGAACCGGAACTGAACCGGAACGAAATTATTTCACCCGAACCCGAACCGTAACCGAACCGGTATTTTTTTCGGTTCGACACCCTGATATATATATATATATATATATATATATATATATATATATATATATATATATATATATATATATATATATATATATATATTGGAGGAAAATATTTTTTAGACAAAAAAAACAGGAAGACATACGTCGAAAAAAGAAGAGGTCTAACCTTTCGGCCGAGGGACCGCCCTTCGTCAGAATGACAAATTCTGACGACGGTCAGTCGTTATTCTGACGAAGGCCGGTCCCTCGGCCGAAACGTTAAACCTTTTCTTTTTTCGGCGTGCGTCTTTCTTTTTTTTGGTCATATTAGCTCGCCCAGCTCGCTGCACGTGTCTCACGTGTCTCTCCTCTTCCTCCTTGTCGTCATCAGTTCGTCGGCACGCGCTGAAGAGAGGTGGCTGGAGGCGTTCCCTTCGTCGTCGTCCTCTTCAAACTTCTTGTACACGTGACTATATATATATATATATATATATATATATATATATATATATATATATATATATATATATTTCTGAAGGGAGTTCCGATGGAAGCAATATTTTTTTCTCTCGAAGTTTCTTGGGAAGGACGGTCATCGTCTGAAATGTCGAGTGAGTCAACATTGTTGTATCCATTGTGACCTCCTTACACCGAAAGTTCTTCGAACCTGTACGGAATTTCTAGATGCGCAGAATTTTGTCTTCGTTTTTTCCTCCGGTGAGGATATCTTTCTTTACTCCGCCTGCAGACATCTTCCAAAGAGAATGGGCGCATGGTTATGATGACATATATATTAAGGCTGCTCTGAAGAAGGCAACTCCGAAACTGTTGGCTCCAAACGGAAATCGTGCCTGTCGACTTTTCTCACTATATATATATATATATATATATATATATATATATATATATATATATATATATATATATATATATATATATGTGTGTGTGTGTGTGTGTGTGTGTGTGTGTGTGTGTGTGTGTGTGTGTGTGTGTGTGTGTGTGTGTGTGTGTGTGTGTAGTTTTTTTGCAGGGTCTGCGTCGCGCTGTTGTCTGACCACTCGCAGTGAAGTATTTCAAACATGCGGCATTCTTAGCATTCTTAGGGCGCTGTCTCCGGGTCCCAAACGTGCATGAACCACACGGAACGCGCATGCAGTTCGAGAATACGTCTTGTGAAAACACTTTTTTGTAAGCACAAACTTTTCGGGGTCCGATTGTTCCGTGATGGATGTTATAGACTGAGTTTCTGCGAAGTTTACACGAATCGCGTATAGATCCCACCTCATCCGCGTTGCGAGGAGGCAGTTATGGATGCCAGGACAGCTCAGATTTCGGAGAAGACTGCTAACAAACGCTATAACTGTAGCTCTCAAATAAATGTTCCAATGCAAAACAAAGGCCAAGTTACGCAACTCTCAAGCTTTAGAGAAAAAAAAAAGTCATTTTGCAGCTCCAGTGCCAGAAGTGCCGCCACTCGTTTCCGTTATTTTGGTCTGTATGGCTTTCACAGTGCGAGGAAGCATTCTTTCAGGGAAATTTGTCATCTAAAGTTAGTTGATTTTTAAAAACGATAGTCTTTCTTGGGCTACTTAAACGCAGAAATTTTTGCCTGTTTGTCTGTCTGTGACTCCATTCAGTCAGCCGGCCAAAGTGAAACTGAATTTGCGCAATAGTTTCATATACACACACAGCAAACCTAAACGTCCAGTGGCAATGTTGATACTTGTCAACATTGTTGAACAAGAACAAAACATTAAGCAAAGTCGAGGCAGAAAATACATAACTGACATTTGCAGTGTTCCTAGCGAATAGCGAAAACTGCTAATCATTTCGCTATTGCCGTCACACCAGAACTAGTGAAGGGCAGAGCCTTCTATACTACTAAGGCTCTGGAGAAGGGGAAATCGCAGCGCCATAGAGAGGGAGCGGCGCTCGCTTGCCCTTTCGCAAGCGATCTCGGCTGCGTGTGCGGTACAAATATCACTGCCCGCAACAGGGAAATCTCACTGCAGCAAACTAAAGTTGCGATCATCTGGTAATTGCTATGTGTACCCCGCTCGCAACCGAAAACGGTTGCGAAAGATCAAAGCTCAAGGAAAGGTCAAAAGGTCGGGTTCTCGCGAGGCGGTACCACCAGCTTTCGCTGCAGAACTAGGCATGCTACAGTATATCTGCTGAAATACCCTTAGCCTCACGGAATAGACGGCTTGTGACGCGGTATACCACGGCCAGTTATCACTGCACTCTTCTAAGCGCGATAGCGCAGCGGGCGTTATCGTGTTTTGTAGGGCGAGCTACACTGGCCGAGGTTGAGCAGTTTTGCGTGGCTCCTAGAGAGCCGTGCTGCGCATACACGAGGAGCAGTGACGTCACACGGCGCACAGAACGTTGCTCGCTGCCCCGCGTCTCTCACACGCTACCCACGCGCCCAGCGTCTTCGCCGACCTCCGTTCCGAACGTGGCGGTCCGGTCCACTTGATGAACATGCGACGGGTGGCCGGCCGGGTGTGGAACCGATGGCTCGTGCATCGCAGCACAACCGGTGTGCGCCTGTGGAACCAGCTTAGCTCTGGGGCGATTGGTGACGCTGCGCCGGAGCCGCTTGATAAATATACATGTGTCATGTAATGCGTATACCGTGTGTGTGTCATTGAAGCAGCAGTAAGCCGGATAATCGAGCTAATCCTAGACAACCAGGAAAGCTAACACTAACCAGCTGAACCTTAGCTCACGCTACGTATATCCTGGCATAGCCGAGCTAACCCACTGCTAATTTTTCTTTAATTTTCCACAATGCTGTAAAGCTATAAATTATAACGACCTTTATTCTAAGTGCCCCCCCCCCAAAAAAAAAGGGTGCATATGTAGAAATCATAACCGCTTTTAACAAAACATCGTTTACAACAAAGTCAGGCTTCGGTCCCGATGGCATTGTTATAGACAAGGTTTACCCTACAAAGAGGAAGCAGCTTCGAGCAGCTCACAAAATGTAGCGCTAAAACTGAACATACCCAGTAAGAGAGCCAAACAAATGCTCTTTTGTTTGTCTTCCTCTTTGTGTGTGTTGAGTTTTAGAGCTACATTTTGTGAGCAGCTATGCACCAACTAGCCCAACAGCACGTATGACCGAAGCTTCGGGCAAGCGGCAAATAATTTTTTCTACGCCCGAACGAAATGTTCGTTTAACGCAAGCAAAAAGCATAAAAGGTAAAAGAAAGGAAGCAACGTTAACGAGGCTATGGCCTGGTTTGCTGTCCTACACGTGGAAAAGAGAAAAAAATGGGGGGAAAAAAGAAGAAAGAAAAATAAAGCCGTTCCACTCCACGTGAAAGCTGTGGGAAGTGCAGAGCAGTGATTCGCCGTAACGGGCTGTAGCGCCGTTATCCGCTCACTGGTACCACCCAATGCAATTCAAATTTCCCGCCTTCGCAGTGCTCGCGCGCCCCCTGAAACAGCGCCAGCGGGAGTTCTGTTCTTTTTGTGCTTGTTTTTCCTCCCGCACGTGCCGGCGTTGCACTGCCACTTTTTTTTCGCTTGCTATCGTAAAAACCAACCCAACAAGCGTTCCGAACTAAATGTACGCGGGCGCTGCCGGTTAATTACGTGTATTTTGCCTGATATGTAGCTGCAGCTTTTTTTGCGCTAGATAACGGGGAGGTGTATGACAAGCGCCAGCGGTTCACAAGTTTCGAACGGTTGTGACTATTTAAACCGCTTAGTTTTCCAAGCTTCTGCGGGACGCCCTACGACTGGTACGCCGGGCTCTACTTGGGTCCGTTATCTCGCTGCGCCACCTGATTCCGGCAGTCGCTTCACATCGAGCGTTATAGCGAGCTACGACGACAAGGCGAGCCCCTAAAGTGCTCTGCACTTAAAACAGAAAAAGGGGAAAGGTAATGACAGGGCGTGAAGTGGCGTGCCCAGTGTTGGGACACTGCAGACGTTAGAGTGAGTGTCCCTGGAGTTTAGTCTTTTAAATGCAGATCATTTCAGTAACTCACGATGTCACCCGCGCTGACGTCCGTAGTCGTAGTCCGCACCCCTCCCCCTACACTATATAAACAAAACATACTATCTGGCGCCTGGTTTCGATCCCTCGACTCAGCGGGCGGAACGCAATGTACATGGTGCTCTACCCACTGCGCCACAAAGCCGACACAGAATGGGAGG
Source organism: Haemaphysalis longicornis (assembly GCF_048455015.1). Classification (NCBI taxonomy): domain Eukaryota; kingdom Metazoa; phylum Arthropoda; class Arachnida; order Ixodida; family Ixodidae; genus Haemaphysalis; species Haemaphysalis longicornis. The sequence continues at coordinate 80,421,184 of NW_027526385.1, read as the reverse complement.
CTACGAACGCGCCTTATATCCTTGACTCATTCAAACTACGTCAAGAAGCTGCTGATACAACGCATTCACTACCACCAACTCCCCAAACACTAAACGTTAACGCAATACACCCACCCCCTATGCGACGCATTTACTCGAGTCCCCCTCGCGGGGAGATGGGCCCAATTTTTTGTGCAAGTCCGTCGTTTTTAGGAAGCACGTATGAGGAAACGTGCTTCTTAACTGCAAAGGAGGAAATACATTTCTTGATCGCGGCATAGTAGATGTCTCAAGCGTCTGAACTTCAAACACGCTATCTACAACTGCTTGCGAAAGCAGGACGATGAATGGAACTCCCGCGATCGCTGCGAACAATAAAACACCGACACAATGTTTTCGTATGAAATACCAGAGACGATTTATTGTAGCTTGTTTGTCGTCGTCGTATGCAGTATTTTTTGTTTTTCATCATATATTACGGTGGCTATGTTACACTATTTACAGAGAACAGCTGCGCCATTTCTCAGACGAGATTAACGTCGTATACACGGACACACAAACGTTCGTACTTACATACACACATACAGTAGACACACACATAGTTTCGGGGCCTTGTACCTATTATCATTTTTATATCTCTTCAGTTTATGGAGAGAACGTCTCGCAGGAGACGTGCGTGGCGTCACTGGGGTGGAAGGCAGACTATACCCTCGTGTCACTCTTAGGCGGAGACGCACAGTTTGGATCGACAAATCGTTTGGGGTCGCTGAACATGGCACAATAATAACGTTGAATGTTTTTAGTCGACTTACTAACTGCGGCGAACTTTTTTTAAAAATTCAAGAAATCGTTGTTACTTGTCTCTCTCTCTTCAAACACACCCTCAGACGGGGTAGTCTGAGCCACAGCAAATTTGTGATATGTAAAATACAACCACAGCCGCATCCAAAGCCATAGCTAACTTCAAAGTTGCCGACACAAAAAGAAAACGATAAACGCCTTCGCGTCACGCGTCTCGAACGCAACTTCCACCCCAGCGACGCCACGCCACCGAGACTCCTCGTGCGTTCGCAAAACACGTCGAGCGTCTGAGACGTTTACGCCCCACACTTTTTCACAACTGGCAGAAGATAGGGGGCCGCTTACAAAAATACTACGACACAGCCGCGAACAAGGCAGCACATTTAAAGAGACGAGAGAGCGTCACGGCACCGCCACAGAGTCACGCGCGCAACGACGCCTCTTGAACACTCGGGAAGCCACCGCGGAGGGTAGCACACACGTGATCGACCCGACCGCCGAGACATAGCCGCCATCTTGGTCCCAAAAGGCACCTGAACTATAAACACGGTTTTTGCTCGTAGAGTCACTGGATAAGGCGTCACACCGTACAACAACACGTGGTCGTACAATTCACGGCCTGAGGAGTTCTCCTTTCGTACGCACCAAAACAAAACAAAAAAAAATAAAGAAAAGCACACGGTAAAACGCAAAGTCGCCACTGCGGTTGCGTACGCTTTAGAACACGGGAGTTTGTGAGAGAGAGCACCTGCCTTTTTTAGTAATCTCGTGCAAAGTGCGTCGTCACCTGTTGTAAGTCGTTGGCGCGCATGACACAATAATCGTTGCGTACAAGATACTATTGCACGCAAGTCAGCAACCAGTGAAGCGGCGCTTGCAACCGAAGGCGCTCATGCTCCATTTTGCATCGGGTTCAGGGAGTCCTTAGGTAGGTTTTGTCGATAGCAGACGACTGTACGTTGTGCAGTGAAAGAACAGATTCAATGCATCCACAATCTTGACCAGCTGCCACTAACAAGCATCGCCTGCTATGATGCAAGTACTGAAAAATGAAAGAAAAAAAAAAGACCACTAGAAAGGTTATGGAGCTACGTTCGCATCTAAACTGGCTAAGTTTGAAACAAACGTTTGGCTGACACTTTTCGGCAGGTCAGCATTCTTAAAAGAACATGTCCAACCCTGTGGGCAGGAATGTATATGCAACGTAAACCAATCTGTATTCTTTAGAGGTTATCAATTTGACGAGTGTAAGAGAGCTGTGGGAAATGAAGAAATAAACGCTCCTTGGCGAGATTTAGTGACTTAAATTTGTTTCCTATCATATGAGACATGGCACCTCTTAGTCGTACAGCTGCCATTGGACTGCACGCCCACTAGAAATACCTAAGAAACTTGACTGAAGGCACAAGGCAAGTAAATATCAGAGCAGACATTGTCGGATGTGGTCATTAGTCACATAACTGCGGCGACATCCGCCATGCGATTAGAGTAATGTATTACTTCGTATTCCCGAGCCCCATAGCACCGTTACGGTCAGCTATAATCGCTAAAATGAATTGATTATCACCCCTGATTGAGCTTGACTCGCTACTGGTTTATCATCGACACTCGTTCAGAAAACTCGCCGCATCGGGTTGTACCTCAAGCTTCAGCAGCCAGCATTCCTACAGCAATACTTGGTTACAATAACCAACATCCCATCGTACAAGGCTTGTGTGGCACGTAGGCATAAACCCCTAATAGTAGTAACACTCAAGCACCATTCTTGTGAAGGCGATGTCGGATCATTTCTCTTGCAGCTAAAGCTAGAATGAGACCCAGCACACCAAGGGAACAGACAACTTTTCAAGAACCACAGCGGTGGAAATGCAATGCGATCACGTAGATGACTTCGTGCTGTGATGATTCATGTATGCACCAAATTCTCAGTGTTAACTAATATTGTTAGAGTAAAAGAGAATAAAACGTAGATATGGCTACGGGAATAAACCACTCTTACGCAGCAATAAACCAACCGGTACTGATGTTTCACCGCAGCACACTAATTTGCGCACAGAAACCATGCACATGAACATTTTTGCAGCATCGAAAGAAGTTGCAACAGCAAGAAAAACAAACATGTAGTGGAAGCTTCGCTAACATGACTGCGTTCTTGAATCTGTATCACTCCCAGCACTTCTGAAAGGTGTCATATTTTACACACCTTGGCAACAAACCCGATTCAGTGCAGGATACCCACAGAAAAAGTAGTTTGTACAATTTCGCCCAGATTTAAAACAATCCGTAGCTCCAAACGCGACCTGACACAATTTTCGTGAGATGTTTATAGTAAACAATTTGTACGCACACACAAAAAAAAGGCAAAAGACAATAGCGCATGCGTGCGTCCCTCAATTATGAACCCTTTTTCCAGACTTTAAATAAATGGTTTAGCCAACAGCCAAGTAAACTAATCTTGGCCATTCGAGCAAGCACTTGTTCTGAAGCTTATCAACCACAAAGTACGGTACTCGGAGCTGGTATACTGGCTCTTGGCAACAGCAGCTTCTGTTGGTTACCCAGCATAAGCCCTTGGCGCCACGTCTGGCGTTCTGTGTTGGCGCATAATCAGAGGGAATCACGCATGCGCTGTCCCTGGTAGCCAGGGCCCTTAAAGACCGCAGAAAAAGGTTACCAGAGCGCGGCATCGTTATCCAGTGACTCTACCAGCGGGCTACATACTATACGACACATAGGAACTGCAAGTCCTCGGCCCGCGGGACACAGCCCCTCCCGACGCCCCCACGGAGCACAGGAAGGCACCACGGCGCGAGCCCACGTCTTTGGTCAGTGGAGGTGCGGATAGTCCCTGAGGTAGTCTTTGAGCGCCGCCGGCAGCGGTTCGAGTGTCCTGTGCGGCGGCACAGCCGCGGCCTTGGCGCTCCGGTTGTAAGCAATGCGGCACAGGTGCTGCAGAGAGTGCGGCTCGCGGTACAGCGGCCTGGTCAGCACGATGGGCAGGTCCCTGCGGCCGTGGCCGTCCAGCCACACGCACATCTGTCCCTTGGCCGTGCGGCTCAGCTGCACGTAGTGTTCCACCAGCGACACGACGCACGAAAACCACGGCATGCACGAGGACAGCGCCGCCTCGCAGTCAAGCCGGAACTGTCCGCGCCGGTAGTGGATGCGCACGCTGGTCGGGCCTCGCTCCGTCTGCACGCTCAGGGCGAACAGGAAGCGGTTGTCCGAGCTGTCCCGCACCAGGAACGTGCCCACGGGACAGCCCCGGAGGAGGCGGCCGGCCTCCTCCCAGGACAGGCCCTCGTAGTAGTAGCCGCTGGTGCGTAGAGTCCGTAGCGCGGCCTGGACTCGGCTGAGGTCGGCCTGGGCGTCGCTTCCGGGCACCGCCAGAGACGGAGGCGACGGGGGTCCCTCCATGCGGTCCTCCGGCACCCGGCGCAGAGGGTCCTCCTCCTCTTCCTCCTGCCGCAAGGCGCTCGGGGGAGGCAGCTGCTGCGGCCAGCAGGTCGCCGCCGGAGGTGGCGGGGAGGGCGGCTTGGCGTTCCAGCTGCTGCTGCCGCAGTTGCAGCAGCGGCAGCAGCACGGGGACTGCGGCTGCGCGGGGGCCGAGGATGCGGAGGGTGCAGGCGAGCAGATGGGGAAGGCCACCAGGAGCAGGGCCTGCTTCTCCGACCCGCAGCCGTGGGGCTGCTGCGGCTGAGGCGACCGCAGCTGAGTCGACCACATGCCGCCTCCGGTCAGCAGCGCGGGGCACACGTCAGGGCAGGGCGAGGAGCCGCAGGAGGACGGCACCGATGACAGGGGCTGCGCACTCGCCATCCGCCCACCGACCACCATCTGCACAGAAGAAGGGGGCGCAGAGTTAGTTAGGCCTACAGGGTAACCCGTACTCGTTTCAGCAACGCCTCAAGCATAAAGCCACTGGTCTCAGCTCCAGAAGCCGTCAGACAGTCCAGTACGTGAACTGGCTTGTGCTGACGAACATCGTGGCACAGAACATACGGGCCAACACCTATGGCGGAAACATCGCTGTTTCGCTCTTGTGACCGACATACCTTTACCGGGATATTTCGCAGACGTCACCTGTTTTGCAATGTCTAATTCAGCTTTGTCTTCCTTGCGGGGACAGCGGAATTGAACGTGTTCACTTGCACGCACTAGGCACACACGCAAAGATGCTGCGGCGCCGCATCACACGGAGCAGTCAAGCAGGGGCGCGAAGTGGCATCTGCATGCACTCCGACGCTTGTCAAGTGTCGGCCTCCCGACTTCAGTACTACCAGGAACGAACGTCAATCACGCCTCCAGGTGCAACCGAATCCTCTCGACATTGTACCGCAACTCAGATATCCCGTCACACCCGATATCATTCGCGGTTAAAAAGAAGGGACACCTGCTTCTACCGATTAAACGTCGCTACCTCATCGAGGTCAACGAGCATGGCTGCTGCTGTTCGAGCGCCTCCGTTGCGCACAGCTGGTGTTCGCGTTAACGAAGGCAGCGCGCTTCCGGCATGGCGATACGGGGAAGTCATCCAGCGAACGCAACGCCAGAAGGGACTTTCCAGCGTTCCGCCAACGGCCGCGAGTCTCTATGAATAGGCCAACGAGATAGCACGGACGACACGGGAAATGTCGTCCCCGGAACGGCGTGACGTCGCACGCCTCCTGACAGCCGCGTTGGCGCCTGGCATGAAACGATGAACGCATGAGCCGGTTGTGGGAAATGTGTGTTGGACATGTGCGTCGCTGTAGAGGAATGTGAAACGGGTGATGCTGTTGCCGGCTGGCCTCCGATGCCAAAGATGGGTGAATGAGTGAGTGGGTGAGCGTTTCGTCCCAAATCCTCCTTAACTACCTCTTTAATTATCTCGAATATTTGACTAACACTTTAGTGCCTCTAAGAGGTGAAGAATGCCTTCGATGGCGGCGTCCATTCACAGAAAGGAACCGCATCAGAAAAATGTGCACTACAGGGCCTGAGATCGCTGCTTGGACGGGAAAGGCTCAATAAACGCATTTCTTACTTTCGTACATCCATAATACGCCACACCATTCCTGAAGAAACAAAGAAACCAAGACGTGCCACTCTACTCTTCACTTCAACATGTCTTTTCTTACATGCACTGACTACACTAGCATAGCCAGTGTAGAACTAACTTACACTGACCTCGCCACAGCTTACACTGAGTGTAGCCAGTGCAAGCCCAGAGCAGGACTGGTTAGCGACAAGCGGGCAATACGCACGTAGGGGTAATTTTTCAGCTTACAGCAAGGCACCCCAGAACAAAATTGAAAAGACGTCCAAAAGCAAGCGAACATCACGAAGCCGGGGTCGACACGCCGCGGTCGGTTCTTCGTTGCGCGTTCGGCTTTGGTTCCGCCGAAGCTAACGCGACGAACGGCGTACGTAGCTAACGAGGTCCATTGACTGCAAGCGGCACGGAGGGAGGTTTGGACGAAGGGAGTCAAAGGAGGCAGATCGGACAAGGCGTGCCTCGTGAATGCACAGGCGTCTGCGACGTGTAGCACAGCGTATCCAATAAGTGAAACGGGGAGAAGTAACGGAAAAATAACACACGCCGCAAAGGGGCGCACACTCCGGAATAGCCGCACGTCGTGCGACTGTAAAAAGCTGAGGGAAAAAAAGGTGGCTCTTGTCGTTTTAAAATGTGCCTCACGAAAAAAAAAAAAAAAGAGAGAAAATAATTCAGTCCAATATTTAGAAACTTGCGCAAGAAAATTCTCTGACGACTCGCTTCCTCTGCCGAAAGGTATACGTGCGGGAGACGCGCCTCAAGCTTCAGCTCGTCAATCACTGTTCAGCTTCCATAAGCGAGAAAGCATCAAACTAAAGTCCGTAACCAAGTTTCCAAATGTACGCCCCGGCAGTCTATTTCGAGGAGGCATTAACATTCTAAATTTGACACCAATATGTCTTCTAACGTTGCGAAACTGCGCAGGGGCCACTTAAGCCTGTTTTCTTTTCTCTCCGTGGAGCAAAGCGGGCTCCGACGGAAAGGGTTCCGAAAAAAAAATCACCGCTCCTTGGGCAGCGAATTCTCCCTCTCTTGCGTATAACAGTTTGTTTTTTTTAGAAGAAAACCCTTTGCTTTGGAGCCAATTTTTGAGCCCCAAGGGAGAGTTCCCGTTAAACACCGCTCCTGGGGCGAATTACCCTCCCTGTTGTAACAACGGAACCCCTTCCGTCGAGGTCCGTTTTTGAGTGCCAACCAACGTTTTTAGATTAGGTCTCATCTAAAAACGTTGGTGCCAACGGAAGACGAATAACCCGTTTTCGGAAGAACGGAACCCCTTCCGTCGGGGCCCGTTTTCGAGCCCGTACGGAAGCGGTTCCGTAAAAGTCTTTCCAACGGCAAATTTGGACTCTATCCAGTATAACCGGTTTTGGGGAGAACGGAGCGCCGTGCGTTCGGGCCAGTGTTTGCAAGGATCAAAATTTCTAACAACAAAACGACAAAGAAAAGAACGCATCTAGCCACGAGCACAGATTCGAGTAATTTAGATGTGAATTGCGCTACCTCGAAAATACAACATGCACGCACGAAGAAAAAAAAAATACTCGCGAGCATCGCTTTCCGAAGCAGCCATGGCATCCATAACTGAGTAACCGCACTCACCGTCGCAAGCCTGTGGTCACATTTCGGTTTGGCAAAGCCGGTGCCGGTCCTGCCGCCCAGCCCAGCGTAACCCACCACGAAGGGCTCGGCGCACACGCACGGCATAACACTCCCGGAGCCAAACTGTTCGCTCAGCGAACGCGACGGGACCGACAGAGATAGTTGCGCACCGGCCTGCCGCCGTCTTCTGAACAGTTATCCACCGACGAGTGAGCCTCCCGCAAATAATAAAAAAAGAGCAAAGAAAGGCTTGTCTATACCACTTACGACGCTTCAACAGAAATCCCTGCAATGCCGCCACTGTTGTTTTGGAGCCGCAGCGCATATCTACCTCCTCCACCGCCTACTCTTCTCTCGGCCACGCTTTCCGGGAAAAGAAATGCCCTGCCGATTCTCCGTAATCCGAGCAATTGTTCGCCGAGCTGCTTTGATGGATGGCGGTCCTATCTGCTGCGCCGCGAATAATCTCCCACCGACGTGCCGATTAGGTGCGCCGCCAACTTTGCCAACTCGTGCTCGTTTAGATGCCCCACGCCCTCTCCTAGACAGCCAGCCATAAAGACGTGTCATCGCTTACAACTTCACGCCCAATTCCCAAATTCCTCAAAACCGAGGCGCCATTTCTTGCTCCCGGTGCATTGCGTAGCAGACGACGTTGGCAGCAGACGATTTCTACACGCCGCAACGGTCGGTTTCGAAATAGTAGCTCCTTCTAATCGAACAGACCCATTGAACACGTTTCTGCATGCATTTTGGTCGCATTTTTAAATTTAGAATGCCAAAGAGGAAAACTGGTAATCGGTTTCGATTTCACAATTCCCCAATTCCCCGAAGCCTATACGCGCCGCGCCGCCTTCGCGCCCTGCGTTGCGCGCTGCGCAGCAGCAGACGACATCTACAGAAACAGACAATTTCTGAGCACCGTAACGGTCTGCTTCAAAGTAGCAGCGTTTGAAATGGGACAGTCCCACTATCCGTGTTTGTATTCGTGCTGTTATTTTTATACTCGCGAAATAATATTTTGCAGTCTTGCAGTCTCGTGGCTTCGTGCATCACTCGTTTTTTTATCATACAAACAAACGCTGTGACCCACAGACCACATACAGTGACTACTCTGCCCATATATATATATATATATATATATATATATATATATATAAACGAGCATATATAAACATATATAAACGTTTACAACCCGAGACGGTTAACATCACATCTGCTATAATCAAAAGTACACGAGAAGAGAAGTCCCCACGATGCAAAATAAATAAAGTAACACAGAATAGCCCACCGCGTAGAACGGTGAAATGCGGGAGCGCCGTATGTACGTGCCTCAAGGTGCGGTGCTGAGCCCAACGCTTTTCAACATAGCTATAATTAGGCTTGTAGATGCTCTACAAAAAAACAATGGCGCCTGAAATCTACAAAACAAAAGCTGATATCACTCAATCAAATTCTGTGAATCTGCTCGTTGAAGGCGGTTCCTCTAGAGGGTTGCACTTACATGACTGCATACCGCAACGACGGAAGGACACAAACCTGGCAGTCAACCACACGCTACGAAACAAGTTAAGTCCACATAACTTACACGCGACATCGTATACAGAAAACTGCGCTCCAAAGGCACACGTGACAGAACAGCCCTAACAACAAAACAGGAGACAAAAGTATTTCTAATAAAGCGCTGATGCCCTATCTAAAGCTATACCTAGTCAGAAAAAAAAGAAAAAAATGTCTGCCGCCATTCGGCAAGTGCGCAGCGAACGAGCTGCCACGAGCCGCCGCGAAGCGCAGCAGACGGGATTGTTGCCGAGTTCGAGCAGAAGATTTCTGAGAAATGAGCAGACGACGCGCACGAGGCAGATGCAGCCGACGATACGGAAAGGGTCCCCATCCGCCGAGCCAAATTTCTCCTTCCTGTAGAACACTGAAATAATTTATCACGCTAGAAGTAAGCCCAAATATTTGCAATGCGAGTTTAGAAAAAAAAAAAATCACGCACAAAAGAAAATCTGCGCGCGTTGTTTATTTGTTTTTCTTTGCAAATGCGAGGTCGTGTCGCCCGAGAGAGCAATTACCGCGGCTGTTTCTATTTCGAGTACGCGCGTTAGCACCCATCCGAAACGCACTGAGGACGCAGAGATCGGGAGGCCGGCAGTAAAAACAAAGTAACATGAAGTACGGTTTCTACTTAAAAACTACCAAAACATTCTGGAATAATCTTGAAGAATCTAATGTCATTGACAAGGAGCAGTCTGCGATTTGTCTGCAAATCGCAGCATACTGTTCATAATTATATCGAATAATTTACGACAAATTCCAAGTGATAAATCGATGTCAAAAATAGCCCCACGGGTAGCAGTCATCGATCGAGGAAAGACAGGGTTGTACGCAGAACCACAGGAAATATCCTGCGACGGAAATAAATGACCTGCCACTCAAATGCCTCCAGGAAAAAAACTATGTTTCTCACAATATAACTCGCACTTGAGAAAATTCTGCACACAAATAAATTTCGCCCCGATCCAAAGCGGATGACGTTTATATTATCCGATTTTTTTTTAGATGCGACGGCATCTCATTCACTCGCCTCGTTCTTCCATACGGCGTTGTCGTTGTCCGTCCACGCCCCTCCCCCATTCTCCTCGCCGCGCGAGCTGCGCTCTCCGCCGCTCACCCCCTCTCCTCTCCGATAACGAACACTCTCTCGCGAGGGGCATTGGATTGGATTGCATTCGATTGGATTGGCTTGGATTTGATTGGATTAAAGTGGATTGTGTTGGATTGTGTTGCGTCATAGCCGCGGCAGGGGGTTCACGGCACGTTTGGGAGAATCAACCTAACGGAAACAACAACGGAACCCCCTATGCGTCGCATCTACACAGGGGTTCCCGCGAGGGGAGGTGGGAGTAATTTTTCGACCAGCACTGACATCACCGCTGGTAGAGTCCGGGGTGCATCGCTGACACACGATGGCCTGTAAGCGGCGCCAGTGGCGAATCGTTCGCGGTCGAGTAGTGCAGGGTACTGCTAGTGCTCTTTCCGATTGTGTCTGAAAAGGTCCCGATATGCACTGGGCTATCGCATCTGTGTCTTAGTTGTCAGGCTAAAATGCGGTGGTGTGTGCCGGCGGGCTTTTTTCCCCTGTGCCGCTGCTTGTCCTGGCGTCCAGACGATGTGGGTGTCTCATAACAGACTCGTAAAAAACTGGGCCATTCCTGTTCAATCCGACTAAGAAGGTCCAGCTTTGGCTAACCAGACTTTGGCAAGCTGAAACCATTCGCCTTAAAAAATATTCACAAGAACGCCGATCCGCTGTGTGTGTCTTCAAAAACGGACGTTAAGTTCACCTCTCTACTCACGTTTAAACAGACTTGCATAAAACTCTACCTGAGGTCAAGAGTCGTTTCTGTTAGCAGCAACGGCAACTGTAAGAAGCCTGTGTCACGTCATCATGCGTCAGAATGTTTTTTTTTCTTCCCGCTGAAACACGCTCTCACAAGCAAGGCTTTATTGTTTGTTTACAGATTCAGCTTTTTTTGCTAGTCCCCCGGGACAGTATATGCCCCGTAAAAGAGTTCTGTTCACCAACAACTTTACAAACGTGTTTTTTATGTCGAAACGTTGCAAAACAAAAAAAAGCTGTTCTTTTTAATTTACATTCATCCAAATCCTGCCCCCCTTCACTAGGTTGACTTTCCCCCAGTACACGCAAGATTGCAATAAAGCACTCTTTACAGGGTGTTCACAAATCGGACGGCGTCGCGGCTGATACAGCTCACCCGTTGCAGAAATTAGGTAAGAAAAATCGACATGCCACTTACGTGCACTATTCCTGCCATGTCTGAAGTGAAAATGTCTTAGTAGCAGCTGGGTCCTTCATCTGATCTTAGTTGAGTCCTTCATCTGATTAAAAGAGCTGAAACAGCGGCTCGCTCACAGAAACTCAGCAGACCCACTAAATACTGTCTGCGTGAACGATTGCGAAGCATAACAGTACCGCTGTGAAATGTTCTTGAGTAATGTTTACACATGTATTGCCAAATCTGAAACAGGGCAAAAGACAGAGAGAGGCAATGATGCGAAATAAAGCGCGCAGACAGCCGACCTCATTATGCCTCGATACCGGGAATAACGCAGCGTGTCGGCACTTTCGGTACGACAGCCATCAAAACGAGAACAAAAATGAAGTGTTAACTTTGTTAAGCTCGTAAAACCTGTATTTCGGGGCGAATGGTCGTTCGTGGAACAGCCGGGACCATTAAACGTTTTTTCGAATCACGAAGCTTTTTCACAAGTCTGTTCCGAAACTTCTTTCAGGCTTAAATTTCGGAATCTCGGAATGTGATCTGCGCGTACTTCCAGCTAAATGTGCACGCGCGTACGTCACGGAAATTCTCCTCCGCTACTAAACTCTTATTTAATACCCGCGCAGCGGCGAACTTTTTTTCTGAGAAATTTTTCCCAAAAACACCTTTTCTTTTGTACCGATTACGACAGTGCAATAGATAGCACGTACCCAGCTTATTCCCACGATTTTCCTTATACACTGCTGTAAGATTTAGTGGCTTCTGGAACGCCCATGAATTGAAACGGAAAATTAATCGACATTCTTTGTAAGGCTGCTGTGAGATTTAGAGGTTTCTCGGCGCAATCAATTTAAAATGAAAATCGTTCGATTCTCGTAATGCGGCTGCTGTGGGATTTAGAGGCATCTGCGGCACAACTGATAAATTTAAACTGAATATTAATCGCAGAATCATTGCTGGATATTTAAGAATTCGCGAACATCTCATCCCTCTCCCTTGCGAACTTTAGGCTCGGTCCAATGCGCGCGCCTTGCTCCGTCTTTCAAGTCTTCCGCAACGTGGCGTTTATCGCACGTCCCTCGTACACCATGTCAACCGTGCTGACCACTCTAACCGTCTCACTGGTAACGTTTTATCTCTTTCGCAGTGGCTTTCACTGCCTGTCGCTCCCTTTGCTTCTTACCAATACCGGCATTTCGTCGCCGTCATACCCATTTCTTCCCCTTTCGCCACTTCTCCCCCCAACGCGTACAACAGGCCTGTGGCGGGAGTCGCAGGACCCGTCGAGACCGCGCAGAGGCAGCTGGCGAGCCACGCTTCGACTTGTCGCCTCCATGGCGACGTCTCTGGCGCTGCGACGGCAACTCTCCGCGCGCGCTCTCTTCACTCTGTTGTTCCGTACTCTCCTATCGCCCTCTTTGTTGACAGAGCGACGCGAAAATGAACAGAGCGTCACAAAAATTTTGCCGACATGCCATTTCATTGCTCACGCAATAGAAGTAACTGGCTCCCGCAGTCTCAAAGGTGTGCGCATTAGGAGGTCCAAGACGGCCTGAACTAATCCAAAGCCATCCACAATAAGACGTTCCTTGCGGCTCACATCTAGGACCCCAGTGCCGAACACGAAATCCGGTTGGTAATCTTTGAAATGCATCGCTACGGTAGGTATACATGCAGGAGCAAAATACTTGAAGCCGAGGACACGTCAACGAGCAAGGGACGAGCAAGCGTCTTCACTCGAGGTGGAAACCGAGTGGAGGTGATCTGACTCGGAGTATCCGACCCACGAGACGAGGTCGTTTCCTCGTACGTGCCTTCAGCGGCTCAAGGATGGGCGACGGCCAAGACCTTTTTTCCTTCTTTCTTTCCGAGAAGGAAAAAGCCAGGCGGAACGACGAACAAACGAGATCGCTCTAGCGTTAGCGAGCTGGGTTACGTCGGCCTTCCCGGGAAAAAGCCACCGGGCGCGGGCACAACGAGCTACGTAGAAGCTCAGCTGATAGGAGCAGGATGACGGCGACGGTGTCTTCCCAGGAATCCGCCCCAACAAGAAGAGCTTTCGAGAAAAGAAGGAGAGGCCGCGGGGCAGGCCAGACGTGGGCAGAAAAGGCGGAACAAGGGCAGACGACTAATACGCGCATCACCACCCAACGGAAGGACGCGAGAAGGGACCATGAGCCTTGCGATAAAGGGGAAAAAGGCCTGTGGACGAAAAAACAAAGTTGTACAGCCGTCCACAGTCTTAGCTGGAGCAACGCTTTACCCTCTTGTCGCCTCCTTGTGCTATGGTGCAAGGTAATTCGGTCACAACTGTTGCATTTCTGCAACAGTTTAGGAGGTACTTAAGTCATCCACATTCGTGTGAACAGTTTTTCGCCAAAAGTTTTGAGATATTTCACGTTAGTCAAATCTGGGGTTCCAGCTAATCCTGTGGACGACTGTACGTGTATTAGGGACGGAATTCTCAGTTTCGTCCATTTCACGTTCGTATCTAGCGAGCCCTGATTGGCTGAAAGCAGACGACCCGGATGTGACGCAGCGCAAGAAGGCGGTGTTAGGTGTATGTCATTGGTCAAAGCTCTCGTAAGTGAGAGTACGTCACGACTGAAATGGAGACATTTTTGAAACGGACACAAATCGGCATCCCCCCCTCCCCCGTCGAGTTAAACTGTGGGAAAACGTTCCCACGAGACCAAAAAACCAGAAGGCGGACAGACGATAGTAGCAGACGACGAAGGGTATAGCAGACGACGATCTGCTCAGAAACAAGACAACCGCGCAAAACAAGAGCAGCGAAAGACTACCAAAGAAGGGAAATACGTAGCGTGAGTTATAATACTATAAGGCGATGCTAACGAAGAGCGAGATGACTAAGCGAAGAAACCAAGCTTGGTAATGAAGCCCGGATCGCAGATGGGCGGGACGATGTGGAAGCAGTGCAAGGGCCGCCGAAGTAGAGAGATGAAGTCAGAGGGGAAGCAGATGACACAAAAAACAAAAATGGCGGCGGCACGGGTGAAGCCAAAGCTACATGACGGCGGCTTCTGTAGAAAAAAAAAAGTGATGCGAAAGCAGGCGAGCGAGCAGTGCAGACGATGCAATGCAGAACAAAAGAGAACGCAGAGGACGATAAGACGAAAGCGGTGGGAAAGGCGGAGGGGGCTTAGGTTGAGGTTAGATCCGGAGGCCTAGATGGCCGCCGCGATTTCCTTCACGGCGAAGCCGCAGCGGTTGCCTCCGCGCGCCAATCTTGTTTTCCTGGAAGAGCGATTAGCAGCCGGAGCGGCGCGGTTCTCGGGACTACGAGCGACGGCGAAGGGCAGCCAACAGACGCGCTCCCACCCCACTCGTCCGCCGAGTTTCACTCTCTCTCCCTCTCGTACTCGTCGCCGCCTTCTTCGCGGTTCGCTGAAAACTCCGTCGAGAGAGCGTCTCCTAAAACAAGCACAAAACAGGCGCGCGCGCGTTGTTTAGTCGCGCGCACTGGCAGAACGCCGCGATTCAGCCGGCAACGTCCCGCGATGCTACCCCCATCTTCGAAATCTTCGAAGACGACGCCGGCTGGATGTCGCGGCGTAGGGTCGACCGCGGGTTCTCCTTTGAGAGAGCGCGTTCCGACCCCGGCTGACAACCAAGGAAGGAACGGAAAGGGCGAACTTATCGTTACTTCTGAAGTGCTTCCTGAGAAGAAAGCGCAAAAAGTAGCCCCCGCAGGCGTTGCGGACTTCGGTGAAGCGAAAAGGCAAAAGAGGATTGAAACAGGCAAGAGGCGAGCAACAGTCGCCTTCGGTCAGCCCACCCCTTCGGTGGTCCGCATGTCGTGGTGGAGGCAGGTGAAGGCGACGATGCCGTCCGCGATAAGCGCGGACGCCCCGCGTGTGTGCGGAAGCACTCCCCTCCCCCTTCCCCACGCGCACTGGAGTTTCTGCGCTTTGCAAAGCAACGACCTCACAGGGGTGCCGAAATGATCAGCTTCATTGATTGATTGCCCGTGGCGCGCAGATCATATCCACCGGAAGATCTTCCGTACTGGTATGTGTCATGTGGACATCGTCCTGCGGAGAAGGTTGTCTGCGGCGCGGCCTGCGACGTGCTTCGTGCTTAAAGGGACCCTGCAACACTCTTTTCAACTTTTTTTCGAAATCCCAAATGCTTGCATAGCGTAGTCAACCAAACACATCCAGAACTTTTAGATTATGGGGTCGCAAAGTACCTCAGCCAGAAATTACTGCTCTGTGGCCATCAGATAACTTGGAAACCCGCTCAAAAAAGTTCTCTCTTTCCCGAGTCTGGGCGTTGTTCTACCACTGGAATGACGTCACTACAGCGGTGGAGCGGCTATTGGCCGGTTTTCATTCAGTAGCAGCGATGAACGCATGAGATAGCCACTCTCAAAAGCAAAGCAGGAGCGGAAGGCGTGTCTGCTGCGACGAGCAAATCACGCAGTGCCGGTAAGGAAAGAGTGAAAGCTTTCATCAGGAGTGTTGCAAAGTCCCTTTAAAGGATTGCAACACTGAAAAATAATGAATGAATGAATGAATGAATGAATTTATTGTCAAGGGAAAGGAAAGATCACCAGCAGGCGTAAATTGTCACACCTAGGGGTGGACACCGGAACGCCTGCTGATGTGGGAGTTGGGGCAGGGGATGACAGATTCACAGAGAGGAGAGACAGAGGATAGAGGTGACATATTTACAGAACACAGAGGATAGAGGTGACATATTTACAGAACACAGAGGATAGAGGTGACATATTTACAGAACACAGGGGAGAGAGGGGCATATTTACAAGTTAACACACACTCACTCACGCACACACACACACACAGTCTGGTCCAGGGAAAAAAAAGGGAAAATCCACACAGTCACTGGGCCAGGGAGTCAAGTGCCAGGAGTCCTGAGGCATCCAAATAATTCTACCAAAGCAAAAAAAAAAAAAACTAAAACAGACGGCACTGCGACTGCGCCTTGCTGGTTCATGTTCGTTAGCTGTTTAGCATGAATTGTGAGGCAGTACAGTGTTTCAGCTTCACCACAGCGCATACGATT
This sequence comes from Haemaphysalis longicornis, assembly GCF_048455015.1. Taxonomy (NCBI): domain Eukaryota; kingdom Metazoa; phylum Arthropoda; class Arachnida; order Ixodida; family Ixodidae; genus Haemaphysalis; species Haemaphysalis longicornis. Next base: position 80,404,906 of record NW_027526385.1, on the reverse strand, counting down.
GACCAATCCATTCAGCGAACGATAAAGTTTTGGCGAATGACAATGTCGAGCATACGGTTTGACTCAAAAGTTCGCTCTGCGATGTTGCCTTATGAAATGCAAGCATTACGTTTCTGCATTGCGCAGTGGCCCAGCGGTGACATTTTCGAGACAAATGGTATGTACGTAGCTGTCTCGCGGAGTTTACTTTGATGGCTGCACGAATTGGTCAATCAAGCGCACTGCGGGGAAAATTATTGCATTACAGGACTGCCTTGTATTAGTGTTCATGTATGAATCATCACCATTATCATAGTTACGTCTCGTCCAAGATGACCTGCCTCTCCCATAGATCTCCAAGCGCTTGTCCCGATGAATCAATTACTGGAGTGAAAAGCAGCGTCCCCGTACCATCATCCGTCCCGACATGTATAGGTGTTAATTTTTCAAATCCGTGCCTAAAGAGGAGCTCACGCACACACGCCAAGTTAAAAGGCATTCTAACGTGTTCTTGCGCGGCACTGCGCAATGTGAGAAACGCAGATTATATCGCTGTCCAATGAAATCCAACATCAAAATGTCACTGTACGAATCAACGACGCAGGAATCAAACTTGCAATAGGCGGAATTCGAATATCCTGATATGATAACGAACACTTCGCTCCGTAAAATCACCTTGCCCTACACGTATTTCCATACCCACGGGATACTAAACTATGAGGCCCTAGCAGTCAGAGCCCGGAAGTGCACGTAAAGGTTCTATGCTTGACAGCATCAAGCTCCATTAAGGTTCACTTCAAAGTAGGCCCTCACGGCACGATTTCAATGGGCAAGAAAACGTTTACATGGCAGTCGCATCAAGCGATCGAAACAATATGTCGGCGTGGTTCTGTTTCTTGCTGCTTCTCGGAATGCTTAGGGGATTTCTTTCCGGGCTGCATTGAATGGCTATTGTCTCCTGCCTGCGGAAATGGAGCTTTCCGTAGCTGGGAGCTCCTTGTTGTTCGCCCTCAGCAGTATTTGACTCTCGCCCTCAAAGGCATCGTCGTGTTTGCGGAGTAGCCGCATAGCAACCGGTTGCAAATGACACGGTGCAAGACAATTTTTACCAGTTTAACACTTCAATTTTATCTTAATGACCCCTGTAACGATCGTAATTCCTCCCGACGGAAGTTTAGTAAGGTATATATGACGCGCCGAAAGAACGAATATTTTCGCCGCCTCTGCGCCTATATTTCCGTCTTCGCTATTTCTTCGTCTAAAGAAAAGCCAGCCACCGTTAAGCGAGGCAGGACTATCAGCTCGTCCCAGTTCTAAGCACAGATAATGCAGCCTACATTCTAACACTAGATGCCCAACCGCCCTACTGTTTGCTGAGGAACCGGGCATGCAGTCTGGGGCACTTCACGCCATCTGGGGGAATGCAGTCGTAATATCCGCGCTCGTTTACCCGCGCGCAATGTGTTTTGGTCAATACAAGACGTCCATTATTATTATTATTATTATTATTATTATTATTGTTATTATTATTATTATTATTATTATTATTATTATTATTCAGAACGTAACATTGTACAATTAAATGCATGCAGCAATGTATGAGCTGCGATGAGTCAAAGGGACTGGCCAACCAGGCGCGAAAGAAAGTAGTCCAGAAGAGCATCGTCTGCTCCTCCATGACGGAAGCAGACGACGCGCGCGCGCACTGAGCGGAAGAACGTTTCTGGCCGCAGAGTGCCTGTACATGGCTGTTTACAGTGACTACAGACTGAGGCTCCAGTGACCATACGGTGACTAACTGGTCGATGCATCTGGTCGACGCGCTCCGGCCGCTGGTTCAACCGTAACTTTCCCAAACTCAGCACCAAGTTAGCGAAATTGAGCCCTCTGTGCTTATCTCTTCTAATCTTTTCCGTCGCACCTTCTTCAAATAGTATCCCCAAGCACGCAACGCGTCACACGCACCGTCGTCACCGTTATCGTATGCACGTTCACAGAAATCCGTCTGCGCGGGCCCGCGCGGAGCCTGCGTAGAGTTCACACTTTCTAGAAGGAAACTTTCTAAAGGTCGCTGCAATCGCGTGCCGTTAGGGTGCCTCCAAGCACCTCGAAGTGTTCGTCTCTAACTTGGCTTGGCTTGCCACACGGATTCTTTTCGCCCCTGTAACCGAAATCAACAAAAACTGGCAACATTTTCTTTTGTTCGTGTTGCACGAAGCTTCTAAACAATCCCTGACAAATGAATTTTTTTGGAGTTCCATTGTTAATCGATAAAATAATTTCACGCATTCTTATTCTTTGACAAGAATATTGCGTTTTTGCAGCGGCAGGCGACTTTTAAGCCCGATAATGAGCCATGCCAAGGACAAGTGGAACGTTCCTACCCGGTCCATGACGGCACGCTAGCTGTAGCGCGGCTCGCCTGGCGCCAGATTTCCCTCCAGTGTATATTAGTAGGAAACTCGACGGTGCACTGGCTTCGGAAAAACGACCGAACTGTAGGCTCAACCGCGAACTGCCGAAGGAACACAGCCGCAGGCCTCGCGAAAAGCGAAGCGTTTTCTTTTTTCCGGGCGCTTCTGGGAAGCGCAGCTGCCATGCCTCTGGTCCCGTGCGCGAGCGCGCGTGTGTACACAGACGTCCGAATAGGGGAGGTAAGGAGAGAGAGAGGGAGAGGAGCCAGCGCGCCGTCGGCGAAATAAACGAGGAAAGGCAGTAGTGAAACAAAATAAATAGGCGTCCCTGAGCCGAGATTCGAGCTAGACATATATCACTGCCAAAGCAGATAACGGAAACGGTGACGCCGCGTGCATCGTGTATATAATACCGACGCTTCTCGCTGCTGCAGTTCAAATTTTCACTGCAGCATGGAGTAGCGGTCTGTTTTATCGCAGGAACCGGTTTGTCCAACATCCGGAATAGCGCTGATAGCATAACGCTGACAGTAATCGACGATAATCTCTATCATAAAAAAATGTACTGTATGGTAAGCAAGGTTTTCCTTTCAGTCCACGGCTATGAGGGGTCTTCTCAGAGAAGTCCAGAAGACCCTGGGCAGTCGGCGCCGCCAGCCGAGCCCTTTTTGACCAGCTCAAGCTGGCCATCGTTTCTCAGTTCCTTCCTCTTTGCGAGGTCACGTTATAAATAGCGCGGCCATATAAGACGCTGCAGTGCCGCTATAAACCGCATCACGGCCGCGCTAGAACGCGACCCGCAACCGCTCCGCAATCGTCGTGGAAGGCGTGGAAATTTTTCATTGGGGCAGCCAGGCCGTCGACCTCGCTGTTTTAGGATCCTCGTGTATATATACCGCCAGAGCACGGACAACGCGCGTATTCCCGCCGCAGCAACCAGCGACGGGGCCATTTTTCATCCCGGAGAGACGTTATTCGGAGGTTGAGGTTTCTGACCTTCTACCAAACACTGCAATATTCCTATTTTCAGTTTACCTAAAATTTCGATACTCCAAAAGTGGGGGCAGCGCGTGGCGGGGGGAGGAGAAATAAACAATGATTTTCTTCTAAACTGAAAAAAAAAAAAAGGCAGCGAATAAGAACGAGCTTTAACTTTCGACTCAAAGTTGTCGCTTCCACAAATCGCCATGCAGCTGACCTCCATCACTTAGTTTTTCTCTCGGATTACTCCGACGTCCTTCACACGCTGTCAAGGTCTGTTCTTTGTTTTGTATTTTCAGGCTTCTCTCGTCACTTTTGTAAGACACTTTCTAAAATAACCCAAGCACGCATACTTTTCACGTGCCACTAATTAATCCGCCGCGTACGCGTTAGATCGACGCTCCCCAATAACCTCTTGATATTTGCCTCGACGGTCCCTTTCATTTTTAAATCTTCGAAGCAACACGCTTGCGCCTTGTGCGCGCGGCATAAGAAAAAGCGTCGACGCTCTTTAGTTGCATTCCTAAGGACAACGGTTCGCGGTATTTCTATCCCTCACGAAGTATATACATTTAAGAAATCGCCTCGACAAATTCACTGCGGACGAGACCTTTGCAGCAACCATAGCGATCAAGAACGAAAACGGGGTGAGATTAACGGCTTAAAAACCCCGCTTGCGAGCGATGGATGCGACGCAAATGTAGTTGGTTAGCAGAAAGGAACCGCTTACGGTCCCTTCTGGAACATCATCATGATTTTCTATTCTCAACTGACCAACAGATGAGATTGAGGCAGCCAGAACGACTACCTCACCGGATGGAAACTTTATTTTATAGGCTTCCACTCAATGCGGCGTTCACTAATGCCTACTTATGAGCCTAGGCCAAAGTTCAAGAACATATTGCGACAACTGCGGCGACCCCGAAACCGTCGAGCATGTCCTCCTAGAGTGCTCCGCCTACACCGACGCAAGGAGCCGGTTACAGCAGAAGATGACAAGGTCTCCACCCGGGACCAATTACGTAGACCATGGTATTTTCCATCATCTCAGCGGTAAGTCCTGGGTGCGTTATTTGACCACCTTGACGATATTGCCGTCGCTGAGACTTTATAGCCCCCCCCTATGCAGACAGTCCTCGCTACATCCCATGTCCCTCTATATGACCCTACCTCTTTTTTTCCCTTTTCACCTACTACTCCTCTTTTCACTAATCATCTATCTTTCCCCCATTCCCTTCCCGCAGAGCAGTCGCCTGTCGACGTACGCATGTCGGCAAACCACTGCATTTCCTTCTTTAATAAAGAGCCTCTCTCTCTCTCTCTCTCTCTCTCTGAGCAACCGTTACAAGTTCGAACGCAGCACCGCGTGTCCCTAGACGAACAGTAACGTCCCTAGCTGAGCGGTCGGCTACGGACACGCCCTGTCAGGATTTTCCGCGCGCTGTTCGTATTTTCCTCTTTTTTTTTTTTTGTTTACCAGGCCAATGACTTCCGTGTGAACGAGTACGGCGTAACGCTAGCCCTCGCGTAACGATTGCCCTGCCAGACATCGCGTTAGTTCTGCGTTCGTTATCCGTTCAAGCGATCGCCGCTCGCGGCAGGCTGTTGAAAGCGGCCTTGTGAGGTGACTGACGACCTGCCATTGTTTATAAGCTAGTTAGGATTTGAAGGGATAAAAAAAAAAGTGGCGAGACAGCGGCACGGTCCAATTAGTTAGACGGGGAGAACACGCATTGTAGAACAAAGCGCTGCTTGGGATATTTGAGAACCGAATACAGTTTTCCAAGTATGACTTTGTAACGTGGCGGCTTTATAACTGTCGAGAATATTCCCGGAATATTTACATTAAAAAAAAAACAGTTGCGATCAGGTGCAATTCTTATTTATGTCCTTGATATTCTGCTCGTTTTTTTCGCACAAGCAGGCAGTTGGTTGATCGTATCAGGGAAACCGAAAAGTACCCGTTCATCGAACATGGCTATATTCCATTATTCAATATATTTCTGACCAGGTATACGTCTTCACTTGTAGTCACGTCTATTGATAGCCGCTGTGTTACGCTGGTGAACAGCCCCCCGAGTTATATGTCAGTAAACCTCGTCTTATATATACCCCAAATGTTCTGACAACCGAACATAACTGATGAGAAAGTGTACCGTGTCTATTAATGGATATGGCTATGGATATCTCCCTTTGCATCGGGCGGCAACCGTGTGAGCTGCCTAGCCTAGTTCACGTTGAAAACGTGCAAACACACGCACAAACACACACAAAAGTCACAAACTAGAAGGAAAAAAAAAACACAAAAACATCCGGTACAATCAAATAACCCGGGACCTGCTCCTGTTGCCAGAGAGTTTACTGACGCCGCCGGAGTGACGCAACCACTGCTGAGCTTCAACGTCTCGGAGGGGAACCGTCATTGTTCAAGAATATTATATACATATATACCACAAACGCTGCTCATAATGAACTCATAACGAGACAACAAACTGGCGTCGCTTCAAGCGACGCGTCGTTCAAAGCGGGGGCGATCTCCTCTTTGTGCACTAAGAACCACGAAACACTTCCAATAAAGAGAGAATGGAATACCGCAATTTGTCATAAAAAGGGTTTACTGTACATATGCACCACCCTCCTAAAGGGATCGTATACCCAGAATGGACCTTTTTCCAGAAACGTAGACCATACTCAGAATGGACCTCCACCCCCCCCCCCCTTCCAAAAATGGCGGATCGGTAGCTGGGAGCGAGAGTAGCGCATGCGCAGAGCGCTAATGGAAAAAAGTCCATTACAGCATTCAGTCTGTCACGACAATAATTTCTGCGTCGAAACGCAAACCCGCCCCGGAGCACCGCGTCACGATACTGCGGGGAAAATGCGAGTGGCCGGCATACCCGCGAAAACTAGCGAAATTCTGCGCGGCGCGGCGTAAAAACGACATTTTCTTTATTTTATTTGTAACGTAGCGCGGCATGCGCGGGTAAAAAATAATAAGAGCCAAAGAAACCCGGGGCGCCTCGTAACATCTGTTGGATGCGTCGCTCCCTTTTTAAAGGCTGCCGCGTGCAAAAAAAGTATGGATTCTTGGTATTGCCGCACTGCGAAGCGGCTCCGACGCCAAAGAATCATATTGTTTATTAAAGGCTCCGCAGCTGCTTCGGCGAGCTTCTCAAAAAGAAGAAAGCCGCGCCTCAATACATCAATGCTTCGATCGGATACACGAGTTCGTTTGTGAACTTCGGCAGTTTTTTTTTTTTTTTAAGCTTCGCGCGGTCAGCTCGACCCACCACTTCAGTGAGCCTGGTTTGCCAATGACAGCGGAGAATAACGAATAATAGAAAACGTAAGAGTATAGCTTTTCGCAAAAGGTAAGGAGTGGAATGCGCTGACACAAGCAAAGTATATATATATATATATATATATATATATATATATATATATATATATGCCGTATTAGGCATATACATCGCATTATGGATTGTATACGCACACAGAGTAGTATTTTAATGAATGTCTTTTCACTTTAGAGTGTATATTTTGGACCAATGCATTCTTCTGAGCCCCGCAATAGTACCTTTCCGATGAACGAAGATAACAACTACAATTAACCGATATTTATCGCGCTCAAATACTCCTGAGTGGATCGTGCTACGTGACCGAAGCCACGGCTGCAGACAAGGGAAGAAATAAATCATTTTGCTTCGAACGCCTCGTTACAATGAAGTGAATCAGAAACCATGAATTCCTTCATTGCAACCCTTTATTCGTTATAGAAAATGTCCGCGTGCGATATGAGAAATAGAGGGAGAAATTACGGTTACTTCGTTGTACCCGATATTCCGCTATAGCTCATTTCGTTAAAATGAGTTCTAGCTCCATTTACTGCCCTCTGCAAGCGCGGCTTCAATTCCCGGTCGCTTTTCTGTTCCCGTGTGTTCGAGATTTCGGCGCACGTTGAAGATCCCCAGGTGGTCAAAATTATTCCGGAGCCCTCCACTACGGCGCGCATCACACGTTGCGCCAGCACGTTAAACCCCACAATCAATCAATCATGCGCGGCGATGTCCAGTCGTTTGCAAAAGCCGTAGTCCGTAACGAAGACGTTCAGCCGCGGACAGGCGTAAAAGAGGATGTTGCGTTATAGCGGATGCTACGTAACATCGAACGCAATGCCGTTTCCCGCGAGCAGCCCACCTCGTGGAAATCGAGACCACATTTCTGCCGACTACATCAACAACGCAGCGAAAGCGTTTCCCGGCAAACATGACGCTTCAGGTCACTGAAGCGACGTGTCAGGAGTTCAGGTAGCTTGTCGGGGTACTGTCGCTTTGCGCCGCAGCTGGCTTCTCAGTGACGGCGAATACCGAACAGTATATTACAGCTGGTTTCTTTTTTTCTTTGGCTTGTTACGTGGGTCAACACGAAAAAACACAAGAATGTCAAGTGCACGTTAGCATTCCAGGGATAGAACCAAACGTAACCAGAGGCCCACTGCGATTTGCATCTCATGTTTCTTGGTGGTCTTAACCGGCGGCCACCAATCACACAAGCAAGTTTTCGTGACGTCATAGAGACGTCAATGGAAAGCGCCAAGAGTCGCCATTGCTTCGTATGGTTTTTCCATATTATATCGGCTACCTGCTTGCAGTTTGCAATAAAACTGGAACCATTGTCCATGGGACAAAGCAGCCTTTTTTTATAAACCAAGTTTGGCTTCATGACCCCTTTCAAGGGACCCTGCAACACTTTCTTCCAACTTTTTTATGAAAACTTAAACGCTTGAATAATGTCACCCAACACACCCAGCACTTGATTAGGGGGTCGCAAAGTACCTCAGCCAATAATTACTGCTCTATGCCCATCAGATAACTTGGAAACTCGCCCAAAAGATTTTTCTCTCTTTCACGGCCTTGGCGCTCTTCAACGGCTCGAATTACGTCACTAAGGGCATGTAGCGGCTGTTGGCCGGCTTTCCTTCAGCTCCAGCAATGAAAGCTTTTCGGTAGCAACTTTAAAAATGAAGCCACAAAAACAAAGCAGAAACGGAAGGCGTATTGCTGCGACGAGGAAATCACGCAGCGCCGCTCCTTGCTGGCAATAACTACCGATTTCGCAGTGCTTCCAGTCGCGAAGGGAAGAGTGAAAGCGCTTATCGAAAGTGTTGCAGGGTCCCTTTAATCCCGCAGCTAAAGCCGATACGACTGGTTATACCTCTATTCTGAGCGGCCCACGGTATACCTATTCTATGAATGACAGGTAGTTTTAATCGACGCCTTTTACGACGCACGTTAGTTCTACGTTGGTTCCTAAGGCGACGGAAACTCGAAAGGTCAAAAGCCAAGCGCGGCGTGTTTCTCAAGCAGGTTTCGAGGTTGTACACGCCTTGAACGGAGGTCTGAAGCGACATTTGTAACAGGCGTTCTTTCGGTGCTATCTGGGAGCATGTGATGACGGCTTCGCAAAATAGCTAGCTTCTGAAGCTCTCTAATTGTTGAACGTTGAAAAACTACAAGAGCGCATGCGGCATAATCTTTTCAACCCGGCCGAATTGTCGTGACACGATAAATTAGGTGAGACTTACATTTTTCAGAAAACAGAGAGAGAAGCGAGTTCAACAAACACGCAATAGGTCTCTAAGTGCACTTATTAATGACATAACTTTACAAGTTACAGCTAACGAAGCATGCTCGTCCTTTTTCTGTTATTCAGCGGCGATTTCAGCGTTGCAATGAAATCACACAAGCACATGCATCGCTTTATCTTTTGAAATTATGAATGGTTTCCTTTACATATAAGAACAAAACGGACCCACAGCAAATTACATTTGCACTAACTAGAGTACGAAAAAAAAAATAAAAACACTTCATTGATGTCCAGGAGTTCGGGGAAGAGCGACTGCACGAGTCGTTATGGCAATAAAAATCATTTGCATAATGCTTCTTTAGCCTAGATTGAATAGTGTTGAAAGACTCCGAGACACGATGCCTGGTATGTGCACTTGTTTTTTTCTGCCCGTGTTTTCCTCCCTAACAAAACGCCCTTGATTGCGCTACTGTACCCTAACATCATCCCGGAAAAAAAAATTAAAATCAGGTTCAACAGCGACGCGAGGTGGTCGTGCCAATTAATGACGTGGAATGACATTAATAACCGGGGATAACGCAGCGGTCGCAAGCTGTCAACGTCAGCGTTTGAAGCGATGACAACAGCGCGACAGGCGAATTTCCGGCTGGTAAGCCCCCCGCCGATTACACCCATACATCATGGTATACGTAGAGTAATGACAACCAAACAAGAAAAAAGAGAGCACCGGAAATTTCGACCGCGGTTCGGCCGACCTCGCGAGAATATCGTTAACAAAACAGCAATAGCGAAACACACCGATGCATATCCAGATCAATGAAAACACACACAAAAAAAAGAGAGAGTAAAGCAATAATAAACACGCCTACGGACGTGTAGAGTAATGACAACCCCAAAAAGAGAAGTGAGAAAAAACGAGAAACATGGGAGTGCAGAGTAATGACAACAAAACAATAAGAAGTACGAACGAAACACACCTATGTATCAGTAGAGCACTGACAACCAAAAACATACAAGACGGCACCTCTAATTTTGACTGCGGTTCGGCCCACCTTTGCGAGACGATGGGAGTAAAATAGCAAGAACGAATCACTGACGGGGCTAAAAAAAGTTGTGCGGCTGCCTCGGCTCGCACGACGCGTGTAGGCGGCGCCGTCCCCGCGGCTAAAAGAAAAATTGACGCGTTGGGATAATGAAAGCGCGACGGGCAGGTTGATGGCCGAGCACGACCCCGTTCCCGAAACCTGAAACAAGAGCCACGGCTGGCCGCACGCTGCGTTAGCCTTAGACAAAAGCTGGGACGCTAAAAACAAATAAACAAAAAGGTCAAGCGTGCGGCAGCGGGTACCAAACTCGCGCGGGCAGCGTCGTCTGCTACGAAGGTTTCGCCTGCCCACAAAAACACGTTAGACGCAGGGGCCCTGCACGTTCGCGTACTAAAATTGCCCGGTCCTAGTTTCCCGTATGAGGTACGGAGAGCTGATACGACAGCGAGCGTCTGTGCCACCACCGACAATCTTGCGCGTTGCTTGAGAGGTCTTCGACCCCCGGGACGACTTAGGTATGCCGCTGACAGCACCGACTTCGTCCCGGTTTTGCGAGCACTCCGATCTGTCCGTGCAATGACGCCAAGTTTGCGGTCACTTGGAAGAGGAAAACACGTGAAGCTGCGTTTTTTCCGGTCATTTGCAGACGCAACTAACCGAACGTCGGGAGGGTTTTTCCTTCAGCGATGCCGTAAACTCCACTTAGCAGGGAATCCCGGAACGAATGAAGGCTTTCAGCGTTGGCTCGGTGCGATGGAGACGTAACATTGCGTCAACTACCGGATACGGCATCGGCGAAAACAAGAATTTAACGGCGGTCCGAGGATCGCTCCGACACCGCTGTTAGGCTTAGCGTCGAGTACGGCCAAGCCCGCCGGGAGCGCGGATGCGGGCGGTCGCATCGCCCGTCCCGGCGCGCTGCGATAAACAACCCGTATTCTTAGGGGACGAGTGCTTTCGAATCGCGAGGCAATTCGAACCACCTTACGAAGTATATATATATTTTCGTACCGTTCACTGACCGTAGCGTAACTATGAGCGGTCGTCAAACCCGAAGTTGTGCTGCGCGAGAAGTGCACACGGCAGTTTCATTTTGCTTCCAGTCGGCCGCGATTTCTGCACAGGGCTTAAAAGTAGAATAACAAATGCTCGAAACTAACCCATGACGGCGAGGGAAGCAGACGCAGAGAGCAGCAGTTGGTGGAATCCAGAGTTACTGCGGTGCTGCGGTCGGCCGTAGTGCCGCAAGGCACATGCCAGTATCCACAGCCGGTTGGTCGAAGGCCCCTTCCCGGCTAGGACGTACGGCGGCCTTGCGTCGTCTCTCCAATCGATAATCCAGGGTCGTTCCTCGGTCGTGCCGAAGCAAAGTAAAAAAAAATGCAATGAACGGGCACAAGCTTCCCGAGTAACACGAAAATCCCACGGCGATGAAGCAGCACGCACACACCGTACGACGAGCAGCGACTTCGCAAAGCACACGGGCACAGCAGCGGTCGGGTCCGAACCGCACACGCGTTGAGCCGGCGAGATCGCACCGGCACAAGTGGGGAGCCGAGCCGCGTTCAACTTCGGCCGCCGCCGCCGAACTCACTGGTCTCTCGCTGGGAACACCCTCGCCATTTCTTTCGCCGACCTCGCTAGCCCAGGCGCAAACCGCCTCTACTCCGCCGGTCCTTCTACTGGGAATCCATCCAGAGAACGTTTTCCAGGAACATCGCTAGAGGCCCTCCCTCTCAGCTCTTCTGACTTCCCTCCTCTCGCGCGCGCCCTTCTCCCATTCTCTTCCCTTGTGTCTGTCGGCTGCTCTTTAATTTTTTCTCGCTGCGTAGTTCTTGTTTTCTCTCCTCCTCTTTACGGAGAACGAGCCGGTGGCTTAGCGGTGGGGGAGGGCGGCTAGCGCGAAGGAGGTCGGCCCCCAGCTACTATTTTCATTCGAACTCCGCGCGCTTTTTTTCCTTTTGCTCCCTGTGTTTACTTCTGAGAAAAACGCGTGCGACGCTGCTGGGCAGGGCGAGGGGAGGCGCGCACCGCTGCGCGGAGGGGCCGATAAAGAAAATAGCTCACAACCTTCCTCCCCTATCTGCAAACCGAGAAACAGCCGAAAACAAAGAAAAAAGTTCTCTCGAGAATCGGAGACCGAGGAGGAATCGGGTTGAACGAGAGGGTGGGGAAAAATAAAGCGAAACAAAACGGCGCAGGGTTGCGGCGTTTCTTCTGTTTTTGGTGTTTTGTCTGTGACGTCATATATTCGTCACGCGCGGAGCGCGCTTCCATTTATCGGCTTAGCGACGCGTGCAGTGACGTCACGGATTGGCCTGCGCTGCGGTTGGCTGATCAGAGGCTCGCTGTCGTCTGCTGCCGCTGCGTTCGGGAGTTCGTCTGAGGGCGCGCGCAGCCGGACGATTTTTTTTCTTTCCCCCATCTGCTGCAAGCCGCCGCCGGCGTTTCTCTGTTCACCGCTGAACCATAAATGGTTTGGCGTACGCGAAGAGACTTGTTCAACGTGTTCCGAGGGCTAGTCATTCACAGCCAGGTGAAGTGGTTAGCGTTGTCCCCTGCTGTGAGCAGCGGGGTAGTGCGCTTTTCCCGCTCCACCACGGTTGTTACTTGTCGGATGGAGGGAAAAATACATTTTTCATTCTAGGGAACGGGTTGTAGACATTGTGCGTCTATTTTCTACGCTGCAGGCATGCCAAGTCAAGCATAGGCAGAATAAAAAAAATTAAGCGAGAAGGCCACAATGAAAGGAGCCCCAAGGAACGGCCTCCCCAGTTGATGTTTTTTCCTTCAAGGAGTCTAGATGAACAGATCCAAAAAAAGCACCCCCCCCCCCTTTTTTTTTGCGTGTTCGTTGGCTAGTTCGTGAGCCCGCCAATGCGGAAATAAACCAGCACAATGCCGTGGTTGCCTCCCTACGCCTTTTGTGTCGCGTTCAAAGCTGCCCAGTGGGGCGAGGTGCGACAGTACGGAATGTTGCTATGCTGCTTTACAGGAGCTTGTAGTTGAAGGGGAAATGAAAGCAACAAAAAACTTGACCCTGCTCTACACATGCATCCTTTCAAAGGCTGCCCTGTCCTCCCCTCTAAACCTTGTATGTCGCCCTCCCGCCACCAGATGCACCGAGGTCAACGCTCCGAGAACTGGCACGATTGCCCCGCCGGCGTCCTGGGGAGATTTTATTGATCTTTAAATCAATCAGTGGTCTCAGACAGCGTCGCCTGTGATGCCAGCTAGGGAAAAAAAAAAGAAAAGTAAGTAGCCATCGAGGAAAACGAGTCGCCGACGGCGCAAGAAAGCAATGCTGCTTCTCGGAACAATGTTGTTGGGTAAGAGACGTGCCCGTCGTCTGCTAGGCTTGGCGCAGGCGACACTTTCGTAAAACCGCCTGCGCTCCGCGAATGGCCCTTGTCTTGTGCTACTAGGAAAGAAACGCGATATTCGGTGCCAAGGAACGCGGGGTAATCTGTGGCTGACGCAATTTCGCAGACACCGTGGGCTCGTAGCCCGCTGAAACAAGACACGCTCTCTTGAACGTGTAGCTGGTGGAGATGCGATCTGTGTCGCGTGCGTTTTCTGTTGCACTGCGCTTTATACCCTCGTTGTCGTGATTGGTTATTGAATGCGTTATTTTTTCAGTAGAAAGATTATCTGGTAGTTAACTGGCTATTTATTAAGATCAGACAACAAAAGAAACAATGTCCTCAATGTTCCCATAATGTAAACAGCATCCGCAAGCACAATACAAATATAGCCAAGAACACAGTCCCGAGCCTCCACCCATTGTCATAACAATGCGTATGAACACAATCCAAAACACCGCTATAAACACAACCAGGAACAGACACACTTGCACACCAAGGATAACTTCAGGTAATAAAAGCGTAGAAAACAGCGAGTTATTGCAGTGAGCCAGCGATGATGAGCTTCAGAACGAGACGACTTCAAATAAACACATCCAAAAATAGCCGGATCGCGCAACGACGAACTCTCGTGTTTTATTTTGCGCTCTTTTCTTCATTCAGTTTTTTTTTGTTTTTTACGCTGGTGTTAATGAAGACGAACTACCAATTCATAGTTCGGTGAAGCGTGCAGACTTTCGCCTTCATAGCTCCCGATCACTGGACAATCACCCATTTTGTGCCATGAAGAAAAAAACAACAATAGCAGTTGTAATAGTGCTTAATAAAATGGCATTCATGTTCCTTCAGCATGTTCTTTTAATTCCGGTCACTATTAAAAAGAAGCACGAAATAAAAACAGAAGTAAACAACCGACTCCCTGTACTAAAAAGCAGTAACATATCGAAGCTTTGACAGAATCAATTATATGAACACGAACATTTTTTTCTTACTTCGGCTCCAGGACCAATTTTTCCGGGGCCACTTCTTCCGGGGCCAATTTTAATTATACCCGAGCCCTGCAGCTACATACCGGAGGAAGTTTACAGCGTTGTTGACCCGGCCTTCAAATGACAGGACGTATTAACACCAAGACATCAAAGAAGCGGTTGGTCGCTAAAGTCGCTTTCGGTTGAACGGTTAGACAGCGGATTTTTCAGCCTATGCTTCCGTACCACTTACTGTGTCATAAAGGTTATCGTTACGTCAAGCGTCAGCTGGAGCACCACTTCAGTGCCATCCCGACTACCAGTCGAAAGAAGAACGCCGTCAGTACAAAAAAAAAACTATAGATATCTCTATGGAACAGAAAGAACCCAGCAGTCTGTTCAAAAAGATGTTGAATAACAGAGGGCTTAAAATGATTCCTTGAGGAACGCCTTGCTGGGGTACAACATGAGTAGTTTCAAAAAGATGCGCCGGCTATGAAGAAAATCTGCAATCTAGTATTCCGAACAGAACATGTATTACTAACCATGCCGGAGGTTTGGTGAACATCCAGAAATGCAGCAGCGGTTGCATCCTTCTCGCTCTGAATAGCTGCCACGATGTCCAAACCGGCGTCAGTCGCTTTACGGCGAGGACAAAAACCAGACGCCTCTTCCCGAAGTTGGCCACTAACTTCAAGCCACCTTTGTAAGCGCTCCTGAACCATCTGTTCCATCACTTTTTGCTGATGTATTGTTGAACAAGTTCACTATACTCGGCGTACAAGCTAAGGTAGTAACGTTGGCTCATGTAGTGTATCACTCCGCCTAAGCGACGCACCCAAATGCCAGCGCGTGCGCGCGTTTTGAAAAGAGATTACGTTTAACGTGTCACATCGTCTGCTTTATGCTCACCTTGCTTGTCTGTCGCTGCTACAGTAATTTACAAGCAGGTTAAGTTTGAAACACCGCGGAAGCGACTCTTGTAACGTTCAAAATACTCGCAGTGACGTACTCTTTGCAGCGCGCGGAGGAGCCGCTGCCGGATGCGGTGACGAGGCGCAGGGACAACTTCCGTTATCGTTTTTAAATTGTACAAGAGTATATAGGCAAAAAGATTTCACAAAGGTTTCTGGCTTCCGAGCTTAAGAATAGATGTACAATTGTCGCAATCTTCTGTAAGTCCGGCATTGCGTCTGTTGTACAGCTGCAGCGGCTATAAATTGTAAGCGATGTACAAATTTCAAACAATGCTCCTAACCGACCGCGTTTGGACCTGAAGAGAACTCATCTTCCGCCCACGGCGTTGCGCCGAGAAAAGTTCACTTGCTTTCAGACCTTCCTGGCTCGAAAATAGTTGCAACTTTCGCAACGTTCCGTAAGTTCAGCACTGTTTCCGTTGCCCCGCTGCTGTTATACATTGGAAGCAATGTCTCTGAGGGCCCTTAGGCCAAAGGTTAAACACGACTCGTAGCCAGCTCTATCTGAATCAGAATTTCTCCCTTAGGGCTACCTCATCTACACTGAAAAAAAAAAAAAACGTTTGAAAAGGCGTTCCTGCAGTTTAAAGGGTTTGTGACTGGAAATTTTCTTTTTTTTTTTGTTCTACACAATGGCGTAGAGGCAACATCAGCTCAGTTGGGCATTAAATCGCAACGCCAGCCTATGCGGGTCCTTCCGTTGTGTTTGCGGAAAAATTACCCAAAAAAAAAGAGGCTATAATGAAGAAGGAAAGTAAAGTGGGTCGGGGTAGTCAAGCGCGATCTGTATGCGACGGAACGAAGTAGCAGTTGGCACACATGAACGTTTAATCTTTTGCCCTGGTCGAATATCGTCGTTGTTTGTGTTCGTTTCAGCCTCTGTCCATTGAGCAATAAACAATTGCTTCTTTTTGCCCTCTTTCATTCCACAAGCTAAACTGGAATCAAATCCTGCTTTGTTTCCCAGTCATGCTCGCTTTACAACCATGCACACACAAAAGGGTATTTGGCTTACACTCCCGCAAAAATAACTTGCAATCATCATCATCATGGCGTTTGCTGAAACGTGCGCATTTCTTTCTCGCTTTTATTTCCCAGCTTTCTCACTCAAAATTCCGACCACTCAGGAACCTAGCAAAATCACTTCAGGCAAGTGATATTTGGCATAAAGCAAGAAATCAACGTGAAGATGAAAACACTAAAAGAGTATTCCAGCATTCTGAATATGTTTTGTGTAATTCGCTGTCAAATCTTACTCCCCATGCCTTTCTATGGGATAGCTTCCATGGCTCAGCAACCTAGTCGCGCAACGTACGAGACTTGAAACTGTGCACAAAGCAAGTTTTCACCCCCAATATTAGCTGCGCGAAAATATTTTATATTTCGCTAAATAACTACAGAGTAATCACTGTTGAAAGGACTGCCGTGCGCGGGAAAGCTGCGCATGCGGAAAATTTGACATTCACCTCAATGCAAAGGAAAGCTGTACAAAGGAAAGCTGTACAGCTTTCTCTGAAACCTCGCAGTTGAAGAATAATTCGTCCTGAATCAGGTGCGCATTTCTTCTTTCACACCTTTGCAGTGAAAAATAACACGTCACCCCAGGTACGTTTCTCCATAAGCAACTAGAAGCGCGACGAAGTCAAAGCAGGAGGGACTGACGCGCGGAAAGCAGACGACACTAGCAGGAAAGGGCACACTTCCGGGCGAAATCGTCTGCCACAAGCGACAGCGGGTCTTCAAAAGCATCTTGTCGCCCGCGCTTGAAGCCTTGGTTTCGAGAACCGCAAAGCGTACAGTGAGAACCGAAAAAAGCCACCCACAGTTCACCTTTCCCAAAAACGCCCCCCTGCCCGCCCTTTCTGCGTTCTCGAGTCGGCACTCCTTTCCTTGAAGACTCCCGAGCGCGGAATCTCTTCTTGCGACCTCCTCGAATAAGCAAGCATGAACTAGCGGCGGATTCCGCGGAAGGTCCATAAAAACGAGCCCCCGCTCAGCTTTTGTCCGCGCCGAGTCACCGCCGACCGCCGCGAAAGTTCGCGCAGAAGCCGACATGCCGCCATTCCCCCCTCCGGCTTTGCTCTGCTGTTCTGGTCTTGTTCCGCGGAAAACACGACTTGCGAACGAGGCCGGCGGGCACTCTCTTTCCCACTCAAAACTCGCGCCAAAAAAAAAAAAAAAAAGAAAGAACCGGTCAAATGGAGTGACTGTGTCCTTGGCTTTCCGCAGCAGGGTATTCTTTTTCTTTTTTTTTCGCTGTGGGCTTTTAAGTGCGACCGAGACAATGAATGCAGCAAAATCTGGGAAATTGTGATTGAAGTAATACGACGATTTGTTCAGCCGGAGCGTTTTGCAAAGCACGGGAAAGAAGCTGCCAAGAACTCAAGTTAATCCCTTAAATACCCTATACTCGTTAGCGCAACGGCGAAAAAGGGAGGGAGGTTGCTAAAAGAGAGAAAAGCAGTGGGTACAAGAGGGGTTTCGCTGCGGCGTTCGGAGGTATGCTTCTTCTGTACACCAGCGTAAAGCAAATCATGAGTTGGCTTTGCTAACATTGAACAAAGGTAATTACGTTTCAGTTTGTCCAGAGAGAGAGAGAGAGAGAGAGAGAGAGAGAGAGAGAGAGAGAGAGAGAGAGAGAGAGAGAGAGAGAGAGAGAGAGAGAGAGAGGAATTTTATTGAAATGAAAAAAAAAAAACCCACAGAAAGATCGGCCGGATGGTAGTGTATCTGGCCAGCTATTCTGTGTGTGGGAAGGGAAAGGGGAGGAAAGAGCGTGGATAGAGGACTTATCTCGATCGCTGAAAATAAGTGGATCGTGTCATACAACGCGGAATTCTCCGACAGTG
Source organism: Haemaphysalis longicornis (assembly GCF_048455015.1). Classification (NCBI taxonomy): domain Eukaryota; kingdom Metazoa; phylum Arthropoda; class Arachnida; order Ixodida; family Ixodidae; genus Haemaphysalis; species Haemaphysalis longicornis. Next base: position 80,386,744 of record NW_027526385.1, on the reverse strand, counting down.
CGTCATCATACTGGCCACACTCGTCGCACCTATAGGCGTTCTAGCATGGCTCATTTACTGCGATAAGTGAACTCTGGAATACAGAGTCAATGTGGGAAAACGAATTTTTTTTTAAAAAAACGAAGTCACTGTAAGCGGGTTTCAGTGCTACGCACAGGACATCTTTAGTTAAAGGGACCAGGAAGACAAAATACAGCCTTGTTCAATTTGAAGGGGAGTATACCTTTGGTAACTTCTTAGCACAGAAAAAAAAAAGCAAGAAATATTTAAAATTTTCAAATTTTGCGCCACATGACGTCAGAAAATAGTTATAAGTAGAGGCTCCTCACTGCAATCGCCGAGACATGTTCCTTGACGGTGACCTAGGTAGGTCGGCGTCCGCCAGTCACGCAAGCAAGATTCTGTGACGTCATAGAGAAACCGCCAGAAAGTCTGCGGTCAGTCGTAACTGCATCATCTGTTTTCTTAATAGCTAGGTTATATTTTTTTAAGTATACGATAAAATTTGTAATATTGTAATCAGGACGAAGCCCTCTTTTCAATGAACCGAGCTCCATTTGGTTTTTATGGCACCTTTAATGTAGGTTTCACCAGTATACAAAAATGCATTGCTTGAAAGACATTTTCTTCTGGGCAATATGTCTTACGCCAAATTATGAAGACCCTGAAGACTCTTATTCAATACATCCAACCCCATGTATTCCTACCCGAACGCAACGTGTTACCTGGCGCATGCACGATTTTCCGAAACAAACAAAACTAAAATTCTTGCCCGCGCTAACGTCTTACCTCAAATTATAAAGACCCTAGAGACTTTTATTAAATACATCCAACCCCGTGTATCCCTACAGAACGCAATGTGTTACCTCAGTATGCATGCACGATTTTCCGAGGCAAGTAGAACTAAAATTCTTACCTGCGCTGAAGAAATTTTTGCGCCAGCCTGCTGCTACGCAGTGATGCATTTCCAGGCTCGTGCATTGTTCTTCAAGGTGTGCTCCCCCTGCCAGTGTTTGTCCCTCTCTAAAGCAGCAGATATTTAAAATAAAATTCCGCAACAATTTCCATCACTCAGTGATAGAACAACGCCGCCCACCCACCATACTTGGCCGCCGCACTTTTTAAAAGCGATCAACTTCTATTCAATGTTGACAAAAGCGCCATTGTTAAGCTCTATTGAAGGGCGCCGAGGATGCTTTTAAGGTTTGGCGGAGTCCATTTCTGCAGCATTCAAACGTTGCCAACAACGCAAAGGATAGAAATAAACTCGATAGTTGCATATACAGCATTCCAAAACGTAGAAAATCGCCTCGTAGTTTTTCGCCAGGCCCTTCGCGATACTTCTGAAGGTCATGGGTTCGGGTCCACCCGGGACGTATGCTTTTTTTTTTTTACATTTTTTACAATTGTGTTCACGCGGGAAGACAAAAAGAAAAACCCTACTATAGGTGTTAGGTGCCATGAAGACAAGACACAAGTTTGGTTCATTCAAAAGATTGCCTTGTTAGAATCTACTGACACCACTTTTAACGTAAACTTCGCTCAAATAAGCTGTATAATTAGGAAGAAATGAAATGGTCATGCGACCCACTAGCTCATTTCCCGCAACAGAACCTATGATGTCATACCAGCCTGCTCTGCGGTTGGCGGAGGGCGGCAAAAGCAAACGCAAATTAGGCAGAGCTTATAAGCTTGCCGGACGAACTATTTGCGCTCAAATTTAGGGCACACTCTTTTTAAAGCAGTAAGAATGGTGGTACAAACAGTGGAAGTTTCGAAAGCACACGTAAACTTAGAAGTACCGATGCGTACTGCTGTTGGTACTGCGTGCACTATGCTTGGTTCAGCTTCACAGGACTGCGGGGCTTTGGGCTTGTCTCAGACGACACTGGCCGACTGACGCATGCAACGGTGTCTTACCTGACCATATTTGTCGAGCGAGCACTATGTTTAACGAAACACTAATTTTCTCCCTGAACAAAAACAAACCAGGTTTAAATACGGTCAAAAACGAACCGAAGGCAGAAAAAAGGCTTGCCGCGGTATGGTGATGACATCTAGGTTTACTAACGCTAAACAAGGCTTCGCAATAGGCTGCAAAGCCGTCGGTTCCTGTGATGTCATTGCAGACCACAAAAACGCGCAATTTAGCGGGAAAATCAAAATCTTAAATGAAATTGATTAATTTCTCAGTGAATAAAACATCGTTTGCATCCGGACAAGCGCTGGGGGCACTATAAAACACGAAATCTTTCGAGTAAAACAAACTTGCATTTTGTCTGCATGGCGCCTTTAAAGTATTGTGCATGGAGTTCATGCAGGAATAATTTATGTTCTTTTTAGTTGCTTTGAGACATTGCACAAGCACAAAATCAAGTTGCTCTCTAGACGTCCCTCCTTTGTCCAACCGTTCACATAAATAAACTTGCTATCACACTGCGATAGCAGCGAGTGCCGCGGTGCCTCGTACAATCGTTAGTTGACCACGACGCGTAGAGCGGACAAGTTTAAACAGGCCATCTGCCGTCTTACGTTGACGTCAAAACTTATTTTTGTTACAAACTACTTTAGTATGTCAACGCCATGCAGCCAACAAGATCATATTTTGTACGTTGTGGCTACAAAACTAGACTTATAATGTAACATGTTTTTGCGGCATATGATAAAAAACAACATTGGTGATTTGTAAAAGTTAAGAAAATCTGCAATGGCGTTTTTATTCTGCTTTCAAAATTAGAGCAAAATTTCTGACTTACATGCAATTCAGAGCATTTTTCAAATAAACCCTTTATTCTACATAACCTAGGATTGAGACGAAAAATGAAAAATTATGGGTGAATATTACTAAAAAATTGAATTCCCTAGCCTGTCAAGATGCAGAAAAGCGGGACCTAGCATTTTGGCGATTTCTGAAGATGCGCCATGCTGATTATTTTAATTCTAAAAAGTTCCTTACCTAAATAAAAAATAAATGACTTGACTCATTTAAAAGTCGTCAGCCTTGCGATGTACCAACGATAAACTGAAACAAAAGGTACCTCACCTCAAAACAAAGTATGTACAGTCTCGATAAAAAAAAAGGCCTGCGGTGATAGCGGCAATAGTTCGTGTTTTATAGAGGAAACATTTCGAATTTTGAGTGATCCATCCAACGTGCATTGACCCAAAACCGTCTTTGCGGTTTTCCGAGAAAGGGAAGGTTTCTTTCCCACGAACTAACTTCATACATCGTATACGTCGTGTCAAGGAGCTATATATAAATTTTTCGTCGAAATAAAAATGTCGAGGAGACACACTTGTCCCACCTCTCAGAAAATACTCCAGTTAAACTATAGTCCCTAGGACGACATAAGGGCTGATAGAGAAAAGCACTGGTGAATACCCATTGCTTCATTTGTTTTGCCCAATTATCTGGCCCAATTGTTTAAAGCTTGTCTTTGAAAACGCACGACTGTTACTGTGAAAAGCGGAAGATTGAATTTTTGTTTATTATTTGCGTTTATGGCCGCTTTAAATTAGAAAACATGTTTGCTCACTTCGCTGATAGCTCAATGCATCAAATATATATATATATATATATATATATATATATATATATATATATATATATATATATATATATATATATATATAGTATAAGTAAAGAGTCGGATACACAGCAAGAACAATAACAAACAAGGTTTACTTACGTAGCGGCAACGGGACTTGCCTTCATCAGAGTAAAGTTACATGATTTTGCTGTCATGTAACTTTGTAACTTTACTCTGATGAAGGCAAGTCCCGTTGCCGCTACGTAAGTAAACCTTGTTTGTTATTGCTCTTGCTGTGTATCCGACTCTTTACTTATACTATTTCTGCGCGCTTTGTGAGTTTATCTTTCTCTAGATTTATATATATATATATATATATATGCAGCGAATCAGAATTGGGGAATGGGGGGCTCGGTGAATTAAGACAGAATAAGGGCTGGCAGTCAAGAAAACCTCGGAAAGCAAACGGGGGAATGCGGTAGGTCATAGAAACAGATGAAAAATTTTTTGAGTAAGAAAGTGGTGAAAAAATGCTCACCGGGTGGGATCCGAACCCACGACCTCCAGAATACCGGTCTGGTGCGATAACCACTACGCTTCTGGCGGGGCTACTTTAGCCTCCACTTTCTGGGGTATTTATGTTCAGGTGTTTTTGTTTCCTGCGCTTGGGGGTGGTAGCCAGCGCCACTCGGACTACTCGGGGTAGTCCCGAGTAGTCCGACGCCGAGTAGTCCGAGTAGTCCCGCCACTCGGACCCCGAGTAGTCGGTCCGATATTCTGGAGGTCGTGGGTTCGGATCCCACCCGGCGGGCATTTTTTCACCACTTTCTTTTCGACTCAAAAAATTCTTCATCTCTTTCTATGACCCACAACAACTTCCCCTTTGCTTTCCGAGGTTTTCTTGACTGCCAACCCTTATTTTCTGTCTTATTTCACGGAGCCCCTCATTTCCCATTTTCTGATTCGCTACATGCTTAGCGAGGGCCTCTATCCTGGCAGTCTTGGCTGCCCGCCGCGGTGGCTCAGTGGCTAAGGCGTTGCGCTGCTGAGCACGAGGTCGCGGGTTCGATTCCCGGCCGCCGCGGCCGCTTTTCTGATGGAGGCGAAAAGCAAAAACGCCCGTGTGTACGAGATTTCGGCGCACGATAAAGATCCCCAGGTGGTCAAAATTAATCCGGAGCCCTCCACTACGGAGCGCCTCATCGCCTGCGTTGCGTCGGCGCGTTAAACCCCACAATCAATCAATAAATCAAATCAGCAGTCTTGGTGTTAAAGGGAGCTTAAGAGGGTTCGTCACTGGTCGACCACCCTCGACATGTCGTAGACACTCGAGTCACGGCCCGGGGGTTAAAAAGAAGGTCCCCTTCACCCCGAGTAGTCCGAGTGGCGCTGGCTACCACCCCCAAGTGCAAGAAACAAAAATACCTAACATAAATACCCGAGAAAGTGCTGGGGAAACAGCCCCGCCGGTGGTGTAGTGGATATCTCACCAGACCGGTATTCTGGAGGTCGTGGGTTCGGATCCCACCCGGTGGGCATTTTCTCACCACTTTCTTTTCGACTAAAAAAATTCTTCATCTCTTTCTATGACCCACAACAACCTCCCCTTTGCTTTCCGAGGTTTTCTTGACTGCCAACCCTTATTTTCTGTCTTATTTCACGGAGCCCCTCATTTCCCATTTTCTGATTCGCTATATATATATATATATATATATATATATATATATATATATATATATATATATATATATATATATATATATATATATATATATATATATATATATATATCAGGGTGTCGAACCGGAACTGAACCGAAAAAGAAATAACGGTTACCGGTTCATGCCGAAACGGTTCGACCCTCCGTTGTTGATATTGCACAGTCAATGCAATTCAGGCCTTTTTTCTGTCACGTACCATCAAATTCGTACCCGCTCGCGCACTATTCTCTCCAGACAATTGAACACTATCACGCTCTATGTAACAACAGGGTAAATGAATGAGCACCAATGTAGCAACTGGTCTGTTGCTGCTGGAAGCGCGAGCGTAGCGCAAGCTGACCAAACGAAATGTCATTCTCGGCAGCTTGCAGGGGATATAAAACGACTTTGCCCTTCCCTAGCTGCGACTTTAGTGGAACAGTCAGGCTGCAGGAGTGCTCCACTGCGCAACAGCGAAAGACCACACCCAATGTGTGCAAACTTTTTGCATTTCGTAATAAGTTTAAAAGGTCCGACACCTGCAAATTGTTAATACTTGACAAGTGTGACCGCAGGAGCTGCTCAGTGGCTAAGCTGTTTGCTGCTGATGCAGTTTTGTCTCTTTCGGGTGTTTTTTTTTTTCGAAGGTGCACTTGTACTGACTGCCCAACTCGCTAAATTACTTCTACAGCTACTCGTTCCGGAGGGGAGTACTGCTGTGGACAACTTAAGGAGCGTCTACCCAAAAAAGTCCCATCTCATGCTCCGCGCGTCAAATCTCCCTTTCATTTTGTAACAGCATAATCTGATATAAGTAAGTATGAAAAACTAAAAAGTATATCACGGCATTCTATAGCATATACGCTACAAGGACGTGGTTTGCTGCGGATCAGATGGGGGACAATAGGGAGTCGGATATTCGTTATAGCAGTTCCACCTGCCCAATGAACGGAACAAAAGATTTGTGGAGAGAAACTTTGCGTATCGCATAAAAACTTAAAACATACGCAGGAAATAAAAGGCGGCTACTATGAATACTACAAATTTTGGTAAATAAGACGCACCCGTTGTGGAGACAAGCCTTTTAGTTACATAACATGGAGAAGCCAAAAATAAATCTACTGCAAATTTTTTTAAATGAAAAGGTTGAGAAAGACATTTTCGACAAAACGGCTTCGATAAAACGGCCGTCGACAAAGAGTCGTTTGATAAAACGGCTTCAAAAATTGTTCCTGCGTGGCGTGCGAACTAAACTTTTAAAGAAGGGCGATGACCCCGCGCCGGCGCCGTTGCCCGCGGAGGCCGTAGACGCGGCCGCGGAGACGCCAGCGCCATCTCTCGCCCCCGCCGCGGATCTTCCCGCGGCGAAGTGCGAGGAGGTGGCGCCGCTCGTCGGCACCCCAGCAAAGAAAGAACTGAAACTAAAGCATGGCAAACTGTTCGCATGGCGACGCAGTGAAACATCCCCCTCGCGAGGGGCACGATCAAATGCAGAGCATTTCCGGGGGCGCACGACGTTAAGTAGTTTGCGTTACGTTAATGTTGTTGCACTTGTGGCAACTGCTGACGAGAGAGCGCTCGTCAGCAGTAATTTGAATGAGGCAACGATATAAGGCGCTTTCGTAGCGTCCCATTCTGTGCCGGCTTTGTGGCGCAGTGGGTAGAGCACCATGTACATTGCGTTCCGCCCGCAGGGTCGAGGGATCGAAACCGGGCGCCGGATAGTATTTTCTTTTATATAGTGTAGGGGGAGGGGTGCGGACAACGACGGTGCGGACTACGACGGGACAACGCGGGTGACATCGTGAGTTACTGAAATGCTCTGCATTTAATAAAACGGCGTTTGATAAAACGGTGGTTGATAAAACGGCATTTAATAAACTGTCCGGACCCCGCCATCGTCATGTACATCTATATCGTCGTCTTCCTCGTGCATGACTGGCGGGCCCGAATCGTTTTGTCCAGGCTTTCACATTTCTCCCAAAGTGGAACGCATCAGCACATGTTAGAACAGGCGGCAGCCTTGTTTCGCGAACTAAGCGTCTGTAGCGCGAGCTGTTTTGTGCCCCCCCCTTCGCCTTGAAATGCGGACGCACGTTAACTGTTTCCTTGGTATTTCTCTGCGAGCGCCACGCGCAAGCCTAATTCTGAGGCAAGGAACGGACACGGGCAGCTCAGGACAGGGGCTGTTGGAAGTCAATGGGAGAGGTCTTCACCCGGCTGTGGACCTATTAAGCTGTAAATGATGAAGATGACGACGACGACGACGATGATGATGACGATGACGATGATGATGATGATGATGATGAGGCATTACATGTTTCAGACCTCGCTCAGGCAACAAGAGAGGACAATGATTTGTTTTTAAATTTTGCACTCGCGTAGAGGTGGAAGCTGTATATATACTGCCACGCAACTGGCGCACATTTAGGTCTACGAGCAACGCTCTTGGCTGTGACACATTCCTGGCTTCTCAGAAACCTGCCACAAAACCAAAATAACGCAAGCGGAGAAAAAACCGCCAACTTAATAGAAAAATGCTTACTTGTGCCAGCCAGCGATTGTTCTCGCGACAAGACAAAGGAGTAAAATGGGCTTAAATGCTTACGAGCGCCCTTCTTTTTTCGCAGAAATGATCCGACGGGTACCGCGTGGCGTCTTATTTCGAAAAAGAAAAAAAAGATACAGGAAAAGGATGCTTGAGAAAATGGGTAGAAAAGAACAAGTATTTATTTATACTATAGTCGGCGGATCGCGAAAGGAACGTTTATTTATTTATTTATTTATTTATTTATTTATTTATTTATTTATTTATTTGTTACAACGCACGACCTGTCCCATCCTACACAGCTGCTCGCCAGAGTTTGCGTCTTCTTAGATCTGGATCGCAAAAGAGAAAGAAGACTTGTGAAAAGTAAGAAACCAGACATGGAGTGGGTCAGAGCCACGACGAAGGATTTTAAATGAACCCTTCGCAACAAATTCGCGCTTTTAACCGGTGGGGACGAGGATAGTGTGGACATGCTAAACGACAACACAACAATGACAATCATGGAATCAAAAGCAGCCGTGAGAGAAGTAGCCGGTAGAAAACAAGCTTGATTGATTGATTTGATTGATTGTAGGGTTTAACGCGCCGACGCAACGCAGGCGATGAGGCGCGCCGTAGTGGAGGGCTCCGGATTAATTTTGACCACCTGGGGATCTTTATCGTGCGCCGAAATCTCGTACACACGGGCGTTTTTGCTTTTCGCCTCCATCAGAAAAGCGGCCGCCGCGGCCGGGAATCGAACCCGCGACCTCGTGCTCAGCAGCGCAACGCCTTAGCCACTGAGCCACCGCGACGAAAAACTAGCTGAAAAACTAGCTCAGAAAACGAAGGAACTAATTGCGAAACGTAGGAACATGAAACTGTCGAGTAAGGTGGATCACTGTGAATTAGCCGAGCTGCCGAAATTTATTAACAGAAATAAAACGAATGTCGTTCGTGCGTGCAACATGGCAGTGATGGAAGAAACGCTGGAAGTAGGAGGAAGCTTAAAAGCAATTAAAAAGAAGCTATAGCTACAGGCAAAGACAGAATGCACGCACTCGAGCAGGGTAACATTACACGCAACATGTACGAGATTATCAAAGTAGCGGAACGATTTTACACCAGGCTACATGCCGGAGACGCTAGACTAGGGGAGTTAAGAGCGAAGTCCAAATAATAAACAAAGACGAAGTTGACAACACTCTCAAGGGCATGAAAAGAGGAAAATGTGCAGGTGACGACGGCATAACCGTGGATCTTTTAAAGGAAAGATGAAATATTGTATGGGAAAAGCTTGCTGTGCTAATTTTTGAATTCTTAAAGACTCAAAAAGTGTCCATAGCCTGGGAAACGCTAAGACGTCTGATGCAGAAGAAGTGGGGACACCAAAGACCTTAAGAACTACCAGACCCATCAGCCTGCTCTCAGTTGTTAACTGAATAAGTAACAGCCTATAGATTCTCATCAACCCAGAGAACAGGGTGGGTTTAGGAAAGAATACTGAACAATGAATCACATCCGGCCGCGTCGTCAGTCAAGTTATAGAAGAATAAGCAGAGTATAATGACCCCTTTACATGGCAGTTATAGACTACGAAAAAGCGTTTGATTCTGTGAGCACCGGAGAATTTTGGAAGCATTGAAAGTCCAGGGAATAGAGGGGACCTACATGAGAATAAAGGATAATCCTTCACAAGCCAAGCGACAAATTCCCGATCCGTAAAGGAGTACGACCGGGAGGTACCATCTCGCCCGCTTGACTGCAGAGAAGGAATTTAGAAAGCTTGACTGGGAAAACACGGGATGGGAATACTTGAGCCATTTGAGGTTTGCAAGACGACATTGTCTTGCTAAGCGAGTCTGCAGAACACCTGCAAAAATACCTGAGGAACTAAGTACAGAAGGCAAGGCCGTTGGGCTTGAAATATGAATAAATCTAAAGTAAGAGCGAATAAACATGCCGAAAGCGCCCTGTTCAGCATATGTAAACGCTAGAACAAGTAGAAGACTATAACTACCTCGGTCAGGTTGTCTGTGCTGATCCCAACGTTTATTTTTTTAAGATTAGGCCTTATCTAAACACGTCGTGTAATCCCAACCACGACAAAAAAATTCGGCGCAGAATTGGTATCGGCTGGGGTGTGCTCCGCAAACACTCCCAAATGGTGAAAAGTATAGCTACCTCTATTACCGTATTTACTCGATTCTGACCACCCCTTTTTTCTCCCACGCTCACGATGCTTAAATTCGAGAAACATAATTGACCTCCCTTTCCACTTTTTCTTTTCGCGGCCGTATCTCAACGAAACGGGTGCAAAAAATAATGTTTTATTTAGCACACATTCAGATAAAAAATAGGTACAGCCAGTGAACCCACCGCTTCCGTCTGATACTCAGTCACCCTTACTATACTCGGTGACAACTTAAGAACGGCACCGATGATGATGATGATGATTCCTATTGGTTTCCCCTTTGAAGCGGGGTGATGACACGTGATCTTACCAAAAAGGACTAATATAACCATGTTTTACACTCTTGGTTTAATACTAGCGCTGCTTAGGGCAGGCACTAAAGCTTATTAGGCCCGAAATAATTTCTTTTCCCTGTTACAGGTGGTAACTGTCCTAGGCAATATTCCCCTCTCTGGTTTTCGTCCACCAGCATTCTAATCTTCTTTTCGTCCCCTCGACAGCCTTGAAGTTAACTTCCTCTCTGATACCCTTAAATCCTAGGGCTTCTGAAAGCCAAATATTCCCTTCATGTAGATTTGGATGGATACCCTCACATTCTAACACTATATATGTGTCGCATAGTTTCTGTTGCCGCTGTGCCTTATCACCGTAGCCGAATGTTTCTCCGCGCGGCGCAAGTAGGGCGTTACTGGGAATAATTTGAACACGGCGTGAGCCGTTCCCGTGATTTTTTGGACTTAATATGCTTATATACGACTCCAGTGGCGACAAACAAACTGCGTGAGACAAGGCAGACAAGGCATTCATAGCAAGCCCCTTTCAAAACGCGCGAGCGCACTGACGTCACGGGTCCGGCGCTTTGGCGGAGTGATACACTACATGAGGTGGTGCCGTTCTTGAGTTGTAACCAAGTATACGGTAACGTTTGTGTCTGTTGTACCGCTTGGGCCGCCGCTCTCAGTATCCCCCAGCTGGTAGTCTTCTCTTCCGCTGAAGTGGTTTGTAATTGAAAACTTCATAAACTAAGCGACCACAACGTCAACTAGGGCGGCTTCCACGCGTCTGAAATCCACCTTGCGATGGTTGCTAGAAAAAGGGTTGCTTAAATTCGCGTGCAAACTTTTTTTCTGATTTTTTTTTTCTGAAAGTGGGGAGTGTGTTTAGAATCGATTTCGGGGGGGGGGGGGGGGAAGGGGGGGATTCTTAGAATCGCAGAAATACGGTACTTCAAAGGAGAATATACAACCAATGCATCCTGGACACATGGAGCGGAAACTTGGCGCCTTACTAAACAACTTTAAAGCAAATTTAGGTCTGCTCAACGGGCCATGAAACGAATAATGATCGGAGTAGCCCTAAAAGACATACGAAACGAGCTACCTGTATCAGGGAACAAACTAGATTGGAAGATATCACAGTTCAAATAAAGAAAAAAGAAATGGACTTGGGCTGGCCGCGTTGTTAGGCGAAATAACAACCGGTGTCACCGGGGCCAGGGTGGACGCCGAGGGAAGAGTCTACAAAAAAGGGGAAGGCCAACTACTCTATGGAGGGACGAAATGAGGAATTTCGGAGGCAAAGGAATGGACTAGGGCAAAGCGGGAGAGGCCTTCGTCCTGCAATGGACCTGAGTAGGCTGTTGTTGATGATGATGGTGATCTGTCATCAGCATGAATATGAAGCTCATGCCTAAGGACTCTGCGAATTACAGACCATGGTGGAGAGAAAACGAGAAAACTCACGGCATCATTTCGCTGCAATTGGGGTTCCCAAGTCAGGAGGATTGTGATGTTAAAGGGGTCATGAAGAGAAAACACAAGTTTGGGCAATTAAAAAAAACTGCTTTGTCCTGATAACAGTGGTGCCAACTTTGTCGTAAACTTTGAACAAATAACCGAGATATTAAAGAAAAGATGCGAAGCATGGCGACTCCCCTGCCACTTCCCGGCGATTTTTCTATGACGTCACAGAATCTTGTTTTTGGGATTGCTAGCCGTATAGACCTAAGCCACGGCCAAGAAACACGACTGCACGATTGTAATGGGGTCTCTGGTCCCGTTTAATCGTGCCCCTTGAATGCTAACGGGCAGTTAACACTCTCACGACTGCGTTTTTAGTACTATAGCCTTGCATATGACGTCACTCCTGCAAATATTACGTCACTGTAGCGTGAAATTTGAAAGTTCATCACTATGTCTTGCGTTTTTTCAGCTAAAAAACGTCGTCTATCGTGGCTGGAATGGAGGTGAGTGAGCTATGAAATACTAGTTCTTTGGAAATGAACAAAGGCGTACTTTGTCTTCACGGACCCGTTAAAGTTAACCTTTCTTCGAGGTGCTTGAAGGTGGCGTTCCACGAAAAACAGTGCGATCTAGTGCTTCGGCGTTTATACTATAGATTCCTATCTGCACAAGCGCTAGGCTGCACAAAAAGATAGCACGTACGGTTCCTTCTGTTTGCCCCTTCGACAGCACCGTTCCAAGAACCAAGCGCGTTCGTTCGTAGAAGCCCTTCTGCTTTGCTCGTACGACTACGTGTCAAGCTATTTGTAGCTAACAAACGGCCTTTGTTTAACACTGATTAGCTGGCAGAGCCCGTGTGTATGCTTGAAATTTGTTTTCAAAAACGACAGTCTTTCCTGAGCTAACACGGTTATTTCTCTTTATGTCTGTCTAAGAGGACCCTCATTTAGAGACCCTAATTTTTTTCACATCACTCGGGTCCTTCGGCGTAGAGAGTGGTATCTCAAGATTAGTGTAGACTGTGGTCTGCCCCGGTCGCAGTAATTCTCTTATGAGATATGATCTAAACCTCAGCCTAGCCTCCACTGTCTGCAGGAATCTCGATCCTGTATGGCCTTCATGGACACATCATTTCTACAACTGGGCTACTCCTCCATTTTATTTATTTTATTTTATTTATTTGCAGAATACTGCAGGCCCATTTAAAGGCCCCAGCAGGAGGGGCAAGAATGTAACACCACACACAGTTGTACATCAGCAAGAACAATAAAAATACATAAGTACAAGACATGGGTCACGGTTCAATATGATCAAGTGATTCTACAGAGCCGGTTAGCGACTGAGGTAGGCAGTTACAGTCGTTTATGGTTCGAGGAAAGTATGAGCATTTGAAAATGTAGTTCAGGCGAAATACGGTGTTAATGAATCAGTCTGCCGATGCCGTGTTTGTCTTGTCGTAAGTGGTTTCAGGTACAAATCACGGTTTACTGTATCCTTCCCTCTCCCCATTTTTGGTCGCATGGCCTGCCCTCGGAAATAAAGGAGTACAACAATCTGTCTGTCTGTCTGTCTGTCTGTCTGTCTGTCTGTCTGTCTGTCTGTCTGTCTGTCAGTCAGTCAGTCAGTCAGTCAGTCAGTCAGTCAGTCAGTCAGTCAGTCAGTCAGTCAGTCAGTCAGTCAGTCAGTCAGTCAGTCAGTCATTCAATTCCACTCGCGGCTTGTCACCGGGCAAAAAAAAATATCAGGGAACCTTGCACTCACGCGCAGACCTGAATGGCGAAGCTCATGCATCGTTGTCGAAGATCGTTGTCGATGTATCGAAGATCGTTCAAGGACACAAAGTTGGCTTTCAGTATCGTTGTGGTGTCGTGGTGTACGTCGGCGGCATTGCATTTCGATGACCTTATGTTGAGCAAGGCCAGAGCGAGCTCTTGTTCGTTATGGTCGACATTTTCGTAAGCCACTCTGCAAGCGCGACTTATCGTCTCTGCAGCGGATGCTTTGCACGCCGAGCCTCTCGAAGCAGAGCGGCCTTTTCCCCATCGGACGTGCGAACTATCCCCATAGGCCGGGCCATGTGCAGTCAACTACAGCTCTCGCTGTGGTCCAGAGAGCATGCGCACGACGACACCAGGACGAACGAACGAGGGGCGTACGCTATGAAGTCGCTTACCCGTTCCAAGCAAGTGTTTCCACGATACGGTGAACGCCGGAGTTTTTTGGGGGGCCAATGTTGGTCACTCTCCCTAGGTGGGTATGCTTGGCTTGACCAACGTGCGCTCGAGGCACGCGGCAAAAGCTGGAGTTTTTTTTTTTTTTTTTTTTGGCAAATCTTCCGAAGTGGGTATGCTTAGCTTAAGGAACATACGCTCGAAACACGTCCGACCTCTCCAGTCAGCGAGAACTGCTGGAAAGAGCCAAGCTAGAGGCTTTCGCCACTGGAGTCCTGGAAATAGGATTCCACCCTTGACTCCACCCCCTCCTCTTCTACCCTTGTGAATAAAGTTTACCACCACCACCACCTCGAAACACGCGTGAACGAGCGCTCGGCATTTTCTTGGTATTTATAAGTGCGGGTACACCATACACAAAACATTTGCTCAACAGCTTCCCTGTTAAAAATGGCTGCGTATACCTGCTTGGTTCGCTACAAGCCAACTGCTGCCACGGCTCATACAGCGCATAACAAACTCAAGGCTTAGCTGAATCAAAACATAAGTTGTAACTGAGAGTACCAGCGTTCTTTTAATTAAGAATACATGCCGGATTGGTTCTTACGATAGCAAATAAAAAAATCGATGCGTTTAAAACGGTGTCGAAGAGAGGCGAGATATAAGCAAACCCTGTTACTGGCTATGTCAACTCGAGGTACTCAGGGTCTAAGCCCACTGCAAACAAAAGACGAAAAACGGCACGCACTGTCCCAACAAATGGCACGCGAAAAGTTCGAGCGCGGGAACACTAACCTCCAACGCATTCATCATGCAAGAGCGAGAACGGAAGAGCAAGACTCAAGAGCACGAGCTTGCTCTGCTCTTGGGATGGGGAGAGAGCGGAAGGAACTAAGGGGCAGGAGCGACAGAAGGTTATCGTCTTTCGATGACATTTGCAGCAAAGCAAACAGAAACGCGGCCGTTTTTTAATACAACAACCGTTTCAATACGCGAGCCATTCCTTTTGCAAAGCTTGCATTTTGAAAATTTCCTGTGGTGGACGTTTCGGACATCCGAACCACCGCGCACGTGTTTATTGCATGAACAAAGGAATTCTCTAAATGGAAACCAGAGCGAATTTGAATGTGTCCCCGTCCTTCCAAGTTCCCACCCTCCTCCGAGCTCTTGGTAAGCTTTAGGCCGCACTAAGGGACCCAGAAAGGGCTATCATTGGTTTTTAAAATTTTGCACTCGCGCGCTTCTAGGGACAGTCACTCAACTATAACGTCCACATATCCTAACGACCCGCCGCGGTGGCTCAGTGGCCAAGGCGTTGTGCTGCTGAGCACGAGGACGCGGGTTCGATCCCCGGCCGCGGCGGCCGCTTTTCTGGTGGAAGCGAAAAGCAAAAATGCCCGTGTATACGAGATTTCGGCGCACGTTAAAGATCCCCAGGTGGTCAAAATTAACCCGGAGCACTACACTACGGCGCGCCTCATCGCCTGCGTTGCGTCGGTGCGTTAAACCCTACAATCAATCAACCATAAATAGTGTCCTAACGCATGGCCCACCTACGCTTTGTGTGTCCTTACCTTTCCTCTTGTTTTTCTGTTTTCTTCCTTTTCCATTTTTTTCTCTTTTTCCCACGTGTAGGATAGCTAACTAGGCCGCGGCGTGGTTATAATATTCTTGCCTTTTATTTTTTCCCCCTTCCGTGAACTCGCATGGAGACGTGACAGTTATGCATTGCCACGACACTTGAGCACATTTATTTATACGGGCGTGACACATACCTCTTGTCTGTGACACATACCTGGTACCTGGTTTTCCAGAAACCTGCCTCAAAAACAAAATAACAAGAGCGGACAGAAAACGGCAAACTAAAAAATGGTTACTTGTGGAAGCCGCGCGATTGTTCTGACGACAGGACAAAGGAGTCAAATGGGCTTAAATGCACACGGACGTCTTTGTCTTTCGAAGAAATGATCGGGCGGATACAGCGTGGCGTCGCGTCTTAGTTATAAAGAACAAAAAAATAAGAAAAACTCAATTTCGTGCGTGAAGTTAAACTGTAATAATGTGCATTGTAAGAGATAAACTTTAAAATAGAGAAGATAGACTTTACAGATATGTCTACTCCAGCACCGAAAGCATACTCTTTCAGCGCTTAGCCTATCAATGGACCATGGTAGAGTACATTTGTAGCGCAAGAAATCGGACACTTAAGTCTGCTTATATACGTGCTTTGAAGGCGAAATCGTGGTGGTACGTAGTTATCAAATACTTCTTTATTGCGTGCTTATCATACTTATGAGCATAGGAGGAGGATAAACTTCACCGTCTTTCACGACCATGAGCACTGTTACGGCACTAACGTCCAGCTTCACCGCATGCCCAAATGTAGTGAAGAAATGCTGATGCATTCAGGGAGCAGGGCTGGCGGCGATCGAAATCTAGTCTTGACTTCCAATGCATCCTCATCTGGTACTTGATTTTCTCCGTTTTCAAAGTGACGCTCATGCACCGCTGTTGAGTGTCATATTATATTTGACATTATTGCAAAAAAAAATCCGCTAGTATGGGCCGATAACGCGTAGCAGATTCAACAAAATGCAAATGTGCAGGGTTTATTTTTTTTTTTATTTTGTGTGGGTCGCTGGGCTTTCTATCCATTCGTTGTTGAACACGGTGATCGAGCGACTATGGAAACAACGGTAGCAGGAAATGCCTAGCTGCTTCAGAACTTTGATTTTGGCGCTCTTGCCGCTGTGCACGTTGTAAGCCTTACACGTGGCGCCATCCATCGACGATTCAGTTAGACGCATTCACAAGGCGCATGCAGGCGGATTTTTCGAAACACTTTGGCGCATAGGGAAATTGTGGTAGAGCTCGTGTCATGTTAACGTATCGAAATATTTATTACAAAATTGAGCTTTAACTTAAGCAAGGTTGTTTTGAGAATTTGGTGGTTTGTGCTGCCAAAATAGTTGAATTTCAGCGCTTTCTTTTAGTCTCTCATCTAAAGATACCGAGGCGGATATGCTAACTTTGGAAAACGTTATTTCAGAATTCTCATGAACGATACGCCGCCACCTACACTTGCGTACAGGGGTAATCATGATTCATGAGCGTCCGGAGAATAAGAGGGGGGGGGGGGGGGAGTCAAGGGGGAAACTGCCCCTCCCCTTGGATTTTAGCACTTTTTTTGTTTGATTATGCTGCTAAAATGTCCCCCCCCCCCCTCCCATTACCCTTGGAAAAAGCAGTTCTGCAGGCGCCCGTGTTCAATATAAATATATGTAAACTGTTTTACACATACTTCGAAGCATTCGTTATCAGATTCCGGAAAGAACGAAACTCAATGGTTGTAAATGACGTTCAATGAGCTTGAACATACATGTCGCGAACCTCTGCACGCATGCCTACTGTAGTGGAACATTGCACACCATGTGTGTACTCTACCCGTGGAGTTGGGTTCAGAATCGGATACTCCTTATGGGCCCACGTGACTGCACAAGCAAAATTACCGATTTCGCTGGCTGTTGTTCAGGCATCTTCCACATCCAAAACAACACCGGCGGCTGGGGTGCCGAAAGTGGGAGAGTCAGGGGAGCCCCAGACCACCCCCCCCTTCCCCTTCCTTATCTCGGTACGATTCGAAAAACCATGCCCCCCTCCCCCCAACCCCCCACACACAGACACAAAAAAATGGGCGGCTTAGCTCACCTAACCCTGGACATGCAAAGCAAAAGTTTAGGTTAGCCTGGTTAAGTCTTGGTTTCGCTTGGTAGACCTTTGATTTCGCTGTGATTATTGCACTTACGTATACACTGATCGTTAAGCCAAGTATTGCGGCTGTGCCTCGGTCGGTAGCCATAACTATGATTAGGCTTGGGTAGACACACACTTCCTTACTCTCCGACGTCAGCTTCGCGTGCTTGGCATTGATCCTCTTAGTGAAGGAGCTCGCCGGGCTTGCCGACGACGGCTCAAAGCCGCATGCTCCCGCGCAACACTTGGAGAAGACAGCCCGGCCTCGCTCTCATCAATGGCCAAGCTCGAACTTATTGGGCAAGCGTGGTACGTCAAATGGTCAGGCGGCAACCGAGCTGTGAAGAGAGCATGCGCCAAGCCACCGATGGCGGCGGCGGCGGCGGCGGCTAGCGCAAATGGTGGAGGAGCTCGGTGCAGAGAGGCGCGTGATGCGTTGTCAGGGCTATGACGCAGCTGTCGTCAAATGAAGATCAAACTGCTGGCGACGGCGAAACTCGGCTTGACTAGGTTAGTGAAGCTTCGCTTGAAAAAAAAAAAAAAAAAAGAACACTGTCTGGAAGGGTCCGAAGCGCGGGGCTCAATACAACTGAGTCATCTTGCCAGAGTCATCCGAGTCATCTTGCCTTCTGCCAAAAAGGCTAATGGTTATTTCATTTCCCACTCGCTTTGCTTCGTTTCTTATAATTTTTTCACTGGCACATTGCTATTATTAATGTTTTGCTGTTCCCGCAAGAAGAGTAAATGATTCTCTTCTCGAAATTTTATTCACAACGACCGCTCATTCAAATTCCACGTGTAGCACCGTGCCTTTTACCAGAGGTGATGTGAAAAATTATTTGAAATTCCTTAGGACACACATTACTGTGGAAACCACGTTGACCGATAAATATTGTTCGTCGCTGTTGTACCAAGTGGACCCGGCCCTTGCATACCCGTGTGTGTCTCATCACGGTTGTTTGGTTGACACGTTACTACATCGCCTTCGCCTTGAGTAAACCTACGCCAAGAAATTCCTTTGCCGTATTCGATTTGCTGGTGAAACATGCTGTGCTTGTGGATATCAAACCTGAAGACGTGAATCATGCCCTGCTTGAGTGCCCTCTATATGCGACCGAGCGGAAAAAATTAAGTAACGAGCTTAGTCTGCCATCTCGAACACCCTTATCCTTGCGGAATCTGTTGGGTCCGTGGGACAATGTACGTAACCAAACGAAAGCCTTCCTTGCCTTAAGGGGGTTTTTCAAGTGATGAAGATGTGCGAACACTACTAAATGCGCACACATTCCTCTTAATAAGTGAGGAAACACACAATGGTGTTATGTATATAGGTGAAAGTTATCTGTGTCACATCATGATCATTTTGTATTGCTTGTATATAGCTGTATGTAGGTTGTTTGTACTATATTCCGCTGCTGTAAAGAAATAATATATATATATATATATATATATATATATATATATATATATATATATATATATATATATATATATATATATATATATATATATATATATATATATACACATATAAGCATGTGTACTAGAGAGGAGTTTACTGAGCGCCCATGTGATCTTTCACTCGTTGCTCTTTCAATGTACTTATTCTAACCTTGTGGTTCGTTCACCATTGCACCTTTTAATTACTCCATTGGGTGGAGTAGCCAGCTCCTTTTTAGGTTGGAGATAAACTCTCCAATAAATCCCCCTCTCTCTCTCTCCCTCCCTCTCTCTCTCTCCCTCTCTCTCGATTGGATCACTCGTGAAGGCGCCCAGAAGTGCCGTTCGAGTGCCACACAGAGGAGTACGATTGATCTTCCCTAAAGGAACAAATAACAGCCTTGATTGCTACATATGTAGGGTGTTTGAAGTGGATAACTGTTACTTAAAATAAGTGGCGTTTGATGAAACATTCAGTTGAAAAAGTCAGGCCGACCACTGCGAAAAAACATTCAGGCGCAAAGAAAAACGCACTCTGGTTTCTATAGAATCATAAAATTCAAAAATAAAAAGCAAAAGGTTGGCGCACCTAAAATGTGAGTGGCGAAAAAACAGGAATAGAGGAAAGGTGCCCTTAGAAATGATCTCATCATCCTCATCATAATCGTCCTCCTTCACCCCCCTTCACCCCCCCCCCTCCATTGCCTTGAGCCCCCTGCCCGGCGTTGTAAATTACGCAGCACAAACAGAACAAAAATGGTCGTCCGAAGGCAGTAATCCACCCAAAGGCCACCTCGCAGCCGTGCCTCGACCCGGTGAAATGTTCACCAAGAACTATTCACCAACACAACATACACACTATAGTTTATATCACAAGCTAGCTGCAGCACTGTGGAGGCTACATTGTTATCAATAGTGCGCCCACTGAGGGCGCCTAATCCGCCGTGAAGGGGGTTTTGAAAGGACACTCCCTTCTCCCCTCTCGGCAAGTGGCACCGCACGGCCCCGGCGCCTTTTGTCGCATCCTTCGCGGTGAGTTAGGCGCCCTGAGGGGGACAACAGTGTAGCCTCCACAGTACTGCAGCTAGCTTGTGAGATGAACTATAGAAACCCCCTCGCCGATGGCTCGCACCCAACTTCGCTTCATGTTGTCCATATTGTCATATCCGTACGCATGCCACACTTTCCCATCGCACATCACATGGACTTGTTCTACTTTTATCTTTAATCGAAATTTCCCCCAACCCGCCAGCAACCATGGAAATTATTCCCGCATGGACCCCCGCTGACTGGGTGCAAGCGCACTTCATAAAATAGTCATTTATTCCCTTGAAAGCGGTGAGGAACTGTGCATGCTTTGTGTATACCCTGTATCGCTCAGTACGTCTTGGAAGTACTTCCAAGACAGAACCATCATTGAAATCGAAACTGTACCACCCCTTCCTGAAGAAAGTAGAGAGAAGCGCGAAAGCTTTCTCACCTCAAACCTGCGTTGAAAGTACGTCGAAACCGTCGCTGAAAGTGCATCCAGTCGATTGTCAAAGCTTCGAAGACCCAAGTCGCAAACGAAGAACGAACCCACGTGACTATTTTTCACGCACTAAGTAAGCGCATCTGCGAACGATCTACATGTATACCGATAAGTGGTTTACGAGACAAAGGTATAGTACTACTTTATGCCTTCTTCATGATCGATATGCGTGTATTGTCTTATCCAGAACCATTTTCCTTTTGACGATTTTCAAGCCACCATTTTGACCCAATGGAAGCTGGGTTTCATGCCCATGCCATGCGTCCCGGGATCTTATTGTTTCGGTCGACCAACCGGTCTATGGGGAAGTGCATTAGTTTTTTGGCAGAACACCCTCGGTCCCACCGAGAAAGCTTTCGCTTTAAAAAGACCCTGCATTTACCCTTATTCCCCTTTCCCCATTTCCCTTACATGAACCATAGGCCCCCCTCTCCCCATTATTATAAGTGCCACAACTGCTCCTCACGCCATTCTTCACTTTGGTGCATTGCTGCACATGCTGCAATGGCCGTGCATTTGCAAACGCCGGGCAATCTTAATGCCAAAAGCCCTGCTTACGTTTTCAACAACTTAGGCACCCCAAAACACTGCTTCCTGAAAACCAACAGCTGCATGTATGCACCTCCAATTACCAAAAGCGAACATTGGAGCAGAATCTGAAGATGTCGGAGCTTCGCATCATTGTGTTCTCATTCCCATATATATCTAAGGTATGTGGGTTGTATAGTTCTATAAAACGTTTTTTCTTACTCGTTCCAAACTTAGGAACTCATTTTGTTCTATTTATAGCACGGTTGCGCAGAGTCGATTGTATTTCTACGAGTAAAACTCATTCAGCAGACCTGACGTTATGTATGGATCTTTTGGTCAGTTTAACCACGTATGCTGAGAGTTGAAATGCTGTGCAGACTCCTTTGCCAGAAGTCTGCGCAACATGCGAGCCCACAGTGCAGCAACTGGTGTTGCGTTAATTGCAGTTCCCTCATACGTCCTGGGCAATTGTTCGTAGTTGGGTCGCTTACTGAAATGCTAAAAATGATATATGATCGCAAGAGGGCTGGCTGCCAACTGAGTTCATTAACCAATATACGGAATATAGAGAAAAGCCTACAGTGAAGAACACTAAAAAAGGTATAGGGAAAAGGTTCCCTCCTTCTTGCGTGCAGATATATAAGAATTTCTAAATTATAGGAAAGAAAAAAGACAAATGGAGAAAAAGTGCTGAGTATGCATGCTCGTGTGTGTATACGCATGCACGTATGTATTTACGCATACAGTCGACTCCCGTTAATATGAAGTCCACGGGGACCGCAAAAGACTTCGAATTAACTGAACTTCCAATGAAAGCATAAGGCAAAATTGCAGCATTGTTTATCTTGATTCCGCTCAGAATATTGACTTCAGTAGATTTCAGGTCTTCTCCGTATCCAGGGATGCACCGCGGTGTCTCGTGTCGACGCCGTGAGGGACGAGGCAGACTCCGATGTGCAAGCTATGTACAGTTTATGTACAGGAATATTTACAAGGCACATACAAGGGAGCAGAACTAGCCCGCAGTGGGGCTTAGAAGCTTGCCGGGGTCTAGCCGGCGCAGGCGGGACTCTCCCCACGACCTGCAGCAAGTTCAGAGCAAAAAGACCCCTTTCCTGTCGCCGGGCTCGACATAAAGGGTCTAGGAGAACTCGTCAAAAGTGAACTCGTCGCAGCCAACTCGTCATATGTGAATTCGTCACATAGGGCAAGTCGTCATAGGCCATCTCGCACTAGGGAAACTCGTAACCTAGGGCAACTGGACACTCGGCCAACTCGTCACAATTTACGTTTTTCGTCTATCATGTTCAAATGAAAGAGTACAGAAGCTTGTATATTTCTCATCTTATGCGTGAACATTCTTACACCACCCTTAATGTTTCCTTTGTCGCCTTCGAGGAACGCGCCAGCCAAACAGCGTATCTTATTTTTTTCTTTGTGCAGCTGATTACGTGAGTCTTTTATATTAGATTTAGTTTGCCCGTTCTGTTTTTTCTGAAACATTTTTTTTATTTTTGCTGATTAAGTGACGGCGATGTATTGGGGTTTGCGATTTCTTTCAGTGTTTTCGCGTTTTAGTATTTTGATCTTTTGTTTTCATGCCATATGCTGACAAACGATGATTGTCAAGCTGGGTAACTTTCGTTTTGTTAGCCTTCATATCACCTATATATGGGAGCGAAAGTCAAGGCTGGACTTAAAGTCGACCCCCCCCCCACACACACACACACAAAAGTGTTACGAATATTTTTAAAGGGAGAAGAAAAGCAAAAAAAAGGAACCGGAACTGGTGCTGAAACCGAAAAGCCAATTTCAACGACCACCTGCAAACAAACCAGAGGCCAACATTTTGCCCTTTTTATAGATATATATAGAAGCAGGCAAAAAGCTTCAAATGATAACGCAAAAAAAAACGAGAAGAAAGAAAAGGAAACGCAAAAGAAAGAAAAAGTCGACCTCCCCCCCTCCACAGAAAAAGCGTGACGAATATTTTTTGGAACGAGAAGAAAAAAATCAACCTGAAAAGAAACCCCTTAACCAGTAAAAAATGTAAATTTTTTTTTGCAGCAAGAATGGAAATAAGAAGGGGACAGAGGGACATGTGTTAAAATAGAAAAACCATTTCAACCACCGCCTGCAAACTAACAAAAGCAGGAGACCCCCCGAACTCTGAAAAGGTCAACCTGGGAGTAATTATAAGATTAGAAGCCACTAACTTCCTCTCCCCATTTCCTCGACACCGGCCAAAAATGGAACCGCGAGACGACTTTTCCTAGCACGAGAAGGTCAGTGCTACCACTTTTCCTAGTACGGGATCACCTAGAACGAGATGCTCTCTTTGACCACTTTCCCTATGACCAGTTTTCCTAGGGCGAGTTGGCTGCGACGAGTGGGCCGGTTCCCCGACAAATAAATACCCTCGGTGAGGGAAGGGTAAAGGTAAAAGAAAACAATAAACGGCAAGGCATGCATTTCACGTCACCCACCCAAGGTGGTGCAAGCACGCCGCCAACACCGCGTCCTTTTGTCCCCGTACGGTCGCCGTCTAGACAGCGCTTAACCGCCCCCTGCGTCCGGCGGTCAAATTGCCAGCGGCCCCCTTTGAAGGATAACGATTTCCCCAATCGGCGTCGCGACGGGTGCACGCAGTGCGGCGACGTCTGCAGTCGCTTTTCCTGGGTGGTCCTGGGTCTGCAAAGGGGTTTGTCCAGCGCCGCTCTGCCTGTTCCCGCGCGCACCTTGCGTACAGGTCGTCGGATGTGCGCCGGGGGAAGGAGGGTGGGAGGGTGGCGCTGCGATACATTGACCTCCGCGCTCGAAGCTTACAACTTCCATCCTCAAGTCAAGTAAACGGCACGGGTCGCCCTGATATTTGAGAGTTATCTCTAAGATCGAAACCTGAAGTGTACACCTCACAGTCATGTTCACACAGCGCTATGCGCAACGACAAAAAGAGGGTTGAGAACCTCCAACGAGAGAGATGCATATGTTGGTGGGAGGCTCAACTGGCCTACTGCTTTACTGCACTCTGCCTCTGTTGTGATGGCACTGAAGTAAATACAGAACACGGAGCTCTTTTCGCGATTGAAAATTTTGAATTTTATCAAGAAAGGACGGTCTACCTCGATGCTTCTAATTCGACGGAACTTCCAATTAACCGATGTAATGGGTTCTAGCTTCAAATTATCGAGTGATTTCTTCCAAATGGCCAGGACCAACTTTTTCCACTCGCAGATAACTAAAAATTCCAATTAGCGACTTCGAATTATCGAGAGCCGACTGCGTACCTATTTATACATTATATAGTCCAAAAATAAAGCGATTGCACGAGGAGCACACAAAAAAAAAAAAAAAAAAAAACAGAGCAAGAAGTCTGCACGTGTCGAAACAATATATGTATTGGCCAGAGGACTGACCTTCATCAGAGGGAGGTATACAAACATGAGGGCCTTAGACATGGCCTTCACAGTCTCCATCCTGTAAAACAGTGTTCTCTCTCAATTTGTACTGCTATCTGATAAAGGCTAGTCCCTGGTCAATATGAAAGTAAACCTTGTTTTTGTTTGAACGCGTACCAACTTTTTACTGATTCTTTTTCCCTCTACATACATACAAATGAACTCCCGTTCCGTGTTTACCGTTCAAACTGATCACGTGTCTGTAGAGTTTTTTTTTTTTTCATTTTTGAACTGGTTGGAGTGGGATCTTTATTTTTGAAGCGAAGCTTATCAGGCTAGTGTTTCATGTATTTTTGTTGTGCGGGAACAAACTCCCGCGGCTCCATGCGTTTCTGTAGTGCAGGGCGTTCCAGAGCACAATGTGTTGGGATTAAAACAAACACCCCGGTGTGTGTGTGTGTGTGTGCGCGCGCTATCAGCAGGGATTTATACACCCCCCCCCCCTAACACCCCCCCAGAAGGACTTCAACACCCCCCCCCCCCCCCAAAAAAAAAAAAGATTCCACAACCACAAGCACCCTGCCTAGAGATTTATACATCACCCCCCCAAACATCCCACCGCCCCCCCCCCCCCCCGCCCCCAAAATCGAAATTCTGCATAATCCCCTGGCTATCAGAACGTGGTCACCGAAGCCGCCCGCCATTCAAAATGCGATTTAGACATCAAGCTAATACGGATCGTCACTTGAATATGTCTCGAGCAGAGAGGAGCCATGAAGACAAAATACAAGTTGGGTTTATTAGAAAGACTGCTTAGTCCCGATAACAATGATACCAATATCATCGCAATCTTCAAACAAATAACGGAGATATGAAAGAAAACGTGTGAAGCAGTCGCGACCCCCTAGCCAATTTCCCGCAACTTTTCTATGACGTCACGGAACCTTGTTTGTGCGATTGGAGGCCGCCTAACTGACCTGTCGCGACGACACATGACTGGACGTCTGTAATGGGGCCTCTAGTTCCATTTGACTACATCACTTGGATTCTAACGTGCAGTTAACGCACTGAAAATGATGTTTTATTGTTGGCCCGTATGACGTCATTCTTGCTCGTAATACGTCACTGTGGCGCAAAATTTGAAAGTATTTAAATACTTCTTGCTTTTTTTTTTCGTTAAAAAAATCTTTTGTGGCTGTAATGGAGCTGAGTGAGATACTGAATCTTAGTTTTTTTTAAATTAAACGAAGTTGTATTTTCTCTTCATGGCTCCTTTATAGGCACCATTTTTAAGATAAAAAGACCTCAAGTGTATAAATCACTCGGATGTGCATTTCGAGTAGATGAATTATCGATATGCACCATTTTCACAATCAGAATGGTAAGAATGTGTGTGTGTGTGAGTGTGTGTGCATACATGCGTCTTTCCTACCACCATCAACGCTCAAGAGAAAATTAAATTTACTTATGCCGTTCACCTAAACTCGGTGGCGAACAAGCTTCGCTTATTATATCCACCTTCATGGAGTGGAACGAGGCATAATCTGTCTTATACGCGGTCTTTCGTTTATTCTGAATGAACCAGCCATATAATGTCGCTGAACTTTGTCGAAGAAACAAAGGAATAGATCAGGAGGAGTAACATGAAGCTTGAGGAAGCAAGTAAAGTTAAATTATTAAACTTTGCTGGCACCAGAGGCAAGGAACCATTTTGAGCGCCCATTTCAAACACCAAAGTTTAATGAGCTGGAAAATTATTTCCAAGCGATGCGTCAAAAAACTGCTTCAATTATTGCATTCACCAGGGTCCGTAGTATTAAAAAATATAAAGGTTACAGCGGTATGGCCAACACTGTTTTGTCTACTGTTTGCCCAAAATTGGCCAATTATCTCCAATTATCTTGGGAACTAATTGACCAGCTGGAAAAAATATTGGCATATTTAAAATCAGTGGGGAAAAGGCAGCAAGACTGACAAGTTTCACAAAGTTTACTTGAAAATTAAAAGAAGTCGTTTAAAATTAAAAGAAGAAAAGAATGCCTCTAATTAAACAACCGTCGCACGCTGAAGCAAATGAGGTTTCTACAGGTTATAAGTAGGTCACTAGCTACTTATCGCAACAAAAAAAACAAGATGCAAAATTTTTGTGTCAGTGCCCCTTTAAAGGAGCCATGAAGAGAAAATACAACTTCGTGTAATTTAAAAGAAATAGGATTCAGTATCTCATTCAGCTCCTTTACAGCCACAAAAGATGTTTTTTTTTTACAAAAAAAAAAGCAAGTAGTAGAAGTGTTTAAAAACTTTAAAATTTTGCGCCACAGGGACGTGTTATGAGCAAGAATGACGTCATACGGGCCAACAATAAAACAATTTTCAGTGCGTTAACTGCACGTTAGCATTGAAGTGATGCGGTCAAATGGAACTAGAGGCCCCATTACAAACGTCCAGTCATGTCGTCGCGACAGGTCGGTTAGGCGGCCTCCAATTGCACAAACAAGGTTCCGTGACGTCATAGAAAAGTTGCGGGAAACCGGCTAGGGGGTTGCGACTGCTTCACACATTTTATACCTCCGTTATTTGTTCGAAGATTGCAATGATATCGGGATCACTGTTATCGGGACTAAGCAGCCTTTCTAATAAACCCAACTTGTATTTTGTCTTCATGGCTCCTTTAAGGCCAGACACAACTCACAAGTGTGCCCCTGGGTTGCAAGGTGTGCAATTCAGACCCCCGAAATCTCGCATACGCGGCTGTTTCATATGACTAGCCAAACCTCAAACAGTGCAGCCCAAGAGGAGTGATGGGAAACGTGTGCTTGTGTGCAGGGCAGATCGATCGTGAAATGGAAAAGGCCACTAATGAAATGCGAGTGATGCCGAAATTCAAAGAAAACGGGACGGCTATGCATGTTAGGGTGCCACGAAGTTCAGTGTATGCTTTGTCCATACCGATTGATATTAATATCGTTTGACTGAAATAGACTAATTGATTTACATTTGATTAGCCATTTTCGTCCAGGCTTGGCCAATTTATGGGTGTGAGCTTGGTACTACTGAGCGAACATACATCAGCTTTTCAGAACTTCGACGCTGCAAGAATTGGGAATGCATGCGGTGCCCTTGCGACAGCTAATGCTACAAATAAAAACATATTGCCGAGAACCATGCCATTTTATTTTTGTTACTAGAGTATGGCCTCACTCAGCTACCTATCTTGTGTTCCAAGCGAACCGTGCGTTACTTGTTGTTTCACATGCTGCATCAGCAAGCTTGACAGGGAAAGGGAGTAGCTTTTGGGTCCCCTTCGTAGACGACTGTTCTTGTATCAACAGTGTTCAGTGTTCTCAATCTAAACTGATGTTTCTAGTAGCGAGAGCACAACAGATACATTTGCGAAAGCAAACGCGGTGGCATTTGATTTGCCAATGATCGTCTGTGAATGTTACTCAGATTACCGCTTCTTCGATGCTTGTGTGGAGCCCTCCAACAAACCTTATTCCTTAAAGAAACCGAGTCGTTTCTGGCTATGTGACAATAAGTTGTCGATAGATGAAGTCTAAGGTGGGGTGTTGCCTTTCCTCTCACCTTAGCTGACGTTCCGATCGATTCCGCATTTTCTCCACATGAGGTTGTACGCTGCAGTTCAAGACACCACGCATCGCCACCGAACGTCGACAAGCACTCGTGTATTTGTACAGAAGGGAAAATGTGGCATAATCAGCCTGTACAGCAGTCAGAGCAAGAACAGAGCCGCAAAGAAAACGTTGGGAACAAATACAAACAACAAGTTCATGGTACGCTACAGGGGTACAAGAATAATAATAATAGTAATAATACAATAACAATGACAAATCTGAAAAAAAAATTATATATATATGTGGGCAAAAGTTGCATCATGAAAAAGTGTACTACCTCCTGGCTAGAAAGCAAACGCTATAGTACAGCAAAATAAAAGGAGAAACTACAGCACAGCAAGTATATTCGCTTTTGAGAACTGTTTCGTCTTGTTATGGCCAAATTGGCAACCGGTAGCAAGCAAAACTGGCCTTTTGAGCAAATGGTGTTGCGACCAGGATCGAAACCTAACAACGACCACTGAAAATAATGTGCCAAATGGGAAAGCCAACTTTCCATGGGCATGGGCTAGCAAACGGCACATCAGCTTTGCATTCAGTGCTGCCCTCTAAACACAAATGCCACCAGATTCTACAAATTGAGCAACACCTCAGTCTTTCAACACCAAGCAGCACTGACTTTAACCCACGAATGCAGCAACATTTCAGCCAGTGAAGCGGTTCTTCAAGACGGAGTGTCCTCAATTTTCATGTCCTGAACAGTCCATCCACATTTGAGGACATGCACACAGATAGACCGGAAATCAGCCAACTCCAGAGGCAAAAAAATCAAAACTAAGCACTGCTAACGGTTGCCCGTGCTTTGCGAACAAAAGAAATGGATGACAAGCCATCGTTCTCAGTGTTTTTACCTTCATCTTATCCTGTGAGCCTCGGTTGTGAGAGACTGTAGCAAAACAGTTTGAATAGCGCGCACAGTGGCAACTAACTGGCATGGTGAAGCAGCTTTGTCGTGAATTGAAAACTGAAGTGAATATAGATACTTTAATTTCCAGAAGTGCCATCACAAACCCCACCATATTCTCGTCAGCCCATTCAAGCCTTCCACAATGTAAGAGAAACAAACACCCCACCAAGAGCAAAACAACCCCATTTTTTCTGCCATGCCCCAAGAAATCAAAACAGAGCCACGAAGAAAGATTACTTCCTCTAGCTGAAAAAAATTGCCAAACAAGTCTAGTCCTTTATGTCCGATACGGTCTGCAAAAATATCCAAAACAGGAAGCAAAGTTTATCACTAAAGCCGATTTCCACAATGTTTGCAACAGCTGTAGTGTTACTTTAGAGAAATGCCCAGTGACCAACCTACACAGGACGCCTTTGACTTGTTTCTTTTGCAGGCCATTGCTCGACACCAACTTGTACGCTGCATCATAAATTTTTTTAGTCCCAATCTTTACTTGCAAGCTTGCTGCATTCATCAGCCTATACTGATTTTCACGCAGACATTTTTACGACTTTATCCATTAAAAGTGTATCTGGTAATGTCTTGATGGCTGAAAGGTTTTATTACGTAGATGCCGATGCTAGTCGCTTTGAACATTTTTTGCCCCACTCCACCTAATTTCTGCAAGACCTGCCAGTGGTTATTTTAGTGGCTACCTAAGCCTCACATTGTTTAGTAGAACGCGCTAATGTCGGAACGCAAGTCTGTCGCGTGCTCCCCAGCGCTCTCATCTGAAAACTTTCTCTGCACAGAATTGTGAGGCCGTGGCAACGGGCTCCACCACGCTGTGATGTACTTTCAAAACCATTGCTCAAAGAATGGTAAACAGTGATTCGGATGTTGCGACACTCAACGTCATTGCCCCCATTCCATTAGCTGCACAAGTCAATTCACTGAAAAAAAAAAAAAAAAGACACGTCAGTGCTGAAGCACCCGAACAACACAGCGAATATACAAAAGGAAAAGAAAAGAAAGAAACAAAGACCTATGCACAAAACAAAAACCACACTATTCAACACAACAGGGACTCTGCTCGACTGCATTTCTTTGGCAGATAACGAACAGACAACGTGAAAAACGAGAGCAAATCCATTACGTTTTGGCAAAACCGGGTTGTCGGCTGCAGCTACGTCACCGGCATTGCAACTTTCAATCGGAATTGCGTGCAATTTGTCGCTACAGCCATGAGGCTTGGAAGGAATGGGGGGAGGGGTAAAGAGTGGTGCAGCAGATACTGCAAACTTTTTTTTTTCAGAAACTCTGAAAAAAGTGTAAAAGTTCCAATTTAGCGCAATTCTAGGGAATCGTCAAGAATTCAAGCCAGCTGCTGTCTAAAAGGCCATGTTAGAATCCCTGCTTTTAGAAAAAGCACCCTTTAATGCACCCAATGATCAGGGCCTGCTATGAACTCCCGTTTCAGAGTATTTCTCGCCAGAAAGCAGCCTGCCAGTGTATGCACTGCAGCCGACAGCCGACACACCAAAGCCCTCCTTCTGGATAGCGGCACAGAACCGCTAAAGTAGCTGCTCGACACTGTTTATCGTAACAGACCCAGAAAAACGCTGCGGTGCCTCCTTTGTGCTGAATGGCACTGGTAAGTGTGGGGAAATTTTCTAACATTTTATAAGGCAGGTTATTCACACACATTAGCACGTCATATCAACCTATTTCAGCAAAAAGCCCCGCAAATCATCTGAAATCTATTTCGGTTAGCGGAAGATTCAATTTCGCTTCAACTGCCTTGGATCGTGTCGACATTTGCCAGATTTGGTCGTTGCCCCACATCTACCAGTAAATTTCTCCGACAAATACGGAAAAATTCAGGCTTAAATTTGTAAAACCAGTGGTCAAACTGCCAAGGCCACTCCAAGCAGCCTCTACTGCTGCTGATATAATGAACGGTGCTTTGAATAAGTGTGGGTCACTTTACCAAAGCCAACAGTGCTATCAATGACTGAAATCTTGGCCAATTTAAACTTTGCAGTCTTTGTAGACATCATACAGCTGATGACATAATGCTCAGCTCTGTTTGATCCCTCTCTACCCCCCCCCCCCTCCCCCCACTCCCAAAAGAAACTCTCTTGCGCACTAACAAAAACCCTTCGCAACAACAAACGTAAAAATGCCAAGTTCAACCAATGCTGCTACCAGCATGCAACAATAACCGAGATACACAAAAGAACCTGTACACAGCAAACAATGCACTGACCACAAACGATATCATTCACAACTTGTATGCCTTTCCCGTTCGTACGCCTTCACACGCGCGCAGCTAAATGCCATTCGAATAAAGAAAACTCAACTCCGAGGTTATTAAATACGCCGATTCGAGTAAACAGCATTCGAGCACAGTACATTCGACATGAAATGGCATTTAGCTTCCGCTCGGGGACAGGCGCTCAGACCATGGTATGGCACGTGTGGGCACAAATAAAGGCAAATGCACAAACTCATGCAGAACCTGGCGAGAACAGCTGGCTTCTTTGCCGAGACGACTTGCATACTCGGAGAGGGAGGTCTCCTTTACGAGCAGAGCCACAACAACTACGCATTTGTCTCGCACGCTAGCTCCTCTCCGCACTCTGCAGTGCTGGTAGCAAAGACTCAACTTCCAAGCTCCCAACGCTGTCTTACACCGAGAATATGCAACAAAGGCACAAATCGACTGACAGCTCTGAATGAACAACGAAAAAAAAAAAAAAAGAAAAAGAAATTGTAACAAGTCTTTCGCAGCATGAACTGAAATTCAGATTTTCAAATAATTGTAAACACTGCTTCGTGCCAGATTACAAAATTAATCCGGGAAAATTTGCAAGCCCGCAAATGAGGGTGGAACCAAAATGGCAAATGGAACGCAGTGCCAATGACAAAGTGCTTGACAGATTCCTTTTAGTTCATCCAGTATGGTGCACAGCTCTTGATGCACAGCTCTTCCCTTTCGGCTGCCATAAAGAAAGGTTTTCAATACCTTTTTGCAATACACTACCACGCTAACGTGCGAGTTGCAACAGACGTTTACATTCAAACGAAGAAAGATGCCATGAAAGAAACAAGCGGTGGGCAAATAATAATAGACAACACTAATTTGAATGCAAGAACTCATTAAACTTGCTCGACTCCCAAGAGGAAAAGCATGGTCAGTTTTACAAACTCTTTCGAGCGCAATTACAAATAGCGCTTGTCATTTTTCTTTTGCACAAAGATGCAAATACGGCTTCAGCTTGCAACGGTACTAGACATCCTTTGAGCGTTGTTTCATTACACAAATTGCCAGCTGATGTTTCTTGCATACCTACTGTATAACTATGGGTGTGAACCCGGGTCTATGCAACAAACTAACTGAACAGACAAAAAAATCGAAAACAATGAAACTCCTTTGCCACTATGTCTTGCTAGGTGAACTAAATGTGCACACTCACGGGGAAAAAGACATACTAGTCAAGATGGCAGCAGAAAAATAGATACCCTTGAGACACTCTCTGCAATCTGCCGCTATTTTTCATTGCTCTTCAACATCGAAAGATGCCCTTCTTTGCATGCCGCCTGCCAGCGCTGCTCCAACCCAACGCTGCTGCTCTCCACAAATCAGTACTGCTAAAGAACTTCACAAAAGTTTGAAGTGTGTTGAATACCAATCTCGCCGCCACGCTTCACTCTCCACACAAGAGCCGAGAATGCGGATTGTCTAGCCGATCCGACGACGGTTGCTTGCACGACGCCTACTGGGGCGACGCAGCCGGTCAGTACCGGCAAGTCTGTGCAAGCTGGCTCCTGTTGAGACTTTTCCTTTCGGCACACAGTCTAGCCAGGAGTGGCTGCCGACTTTCACACTTCACCGATCACATTCCAAATGCTGTTCACACCAGCAATCCATTCAATCCACACAAACACCTTCCAAGACGCTCTCTTCCTCTCATCGTTGCTGAGGCTTTGCAGCTGAAGTTTGAAATTGACCAGAGAAACCAGTGGCCGGCGACAAG
Organism: Haemaphysalis longicornis; assembly: GCF_048455015.1. Lineage (NCBI taxonomy): Eukaryota > Metazoa > Arthropoda > Arachnida > Ixodida > Ixodidae > Haemaphysalis > Haemaphysalis longicornis. The sequence continues at coordinate 80,353,663 of NW_027526385.1, read as the reverse complement.
GTCAACCTTTAATTCATCCCAACGGCCTCTTGCGCTTTCCAAACTGCCTTGCTTCACACACCGCGCAAGTCAAACGCCGGGCGACACTGACGTAGTCGAGCCACGATGCCTGCGAGATCACTGTTTTCGGTCCTATGCGAGACTTTCGGCGGGAAGTACGGGGGGCAGGCTCAGAGCCCTGAAAACGTCGCGAACGTTTCAACCCAGTGGGTTTTCGCTATGGCTAGCAGTTGCTTCAGCATACAACGATGACGGGTGATGCGAGATCTTTTTTGCCGGTTTTCCTCTTTTCTTTTCAAAGTTTTTTCAGAGTGGGCAGTTGCTTGGAGAGCGGTGGGGGGGAGCTTGGCATGTGGCAGGCTTGGGCGAGGCCATGAAGAGGTGGCGGCGGACCCCTCAGATGAGGCGTGGCCGTTTGTGAGTTGGCGAATCCATCACCACGTCTCCAGGGCTCGTGCTTCCCGGAGCGTTGCGCTTGCGCGACTCGACGTGGCGAGCAAACTCCTCGGCGATGAAGCTGCTCAGACTAGCCGCGCTGCGGAATCCAGGTGGCGAGACTCCGCCTCCGCCGTGGTTCCGGCTCGAGCCCAGGGCTGCGGGAAGGCGGGAAAAACAAATGACGACACCCACGAGCTTGTGCAAGCCAAAGAATTATGCACAAAGACTCCTCTCAATGCTTAAAGGGGCCATGCAGACAAAATACAAGTTTGTTTTATTTGAAAAATTTCGTGTTTTATGGTGCCACAAGCGCTTGTTCGAAAGCAAACGATGCTTTTTTAACCGAGAAATTAATTTAAGTTAAAATTTTGATTCTCCCCCCCAAATCGTATGCAATGACATCACAAGAACACGTCTTCAAGCTGTTGCGGAGCCTTGTTTACCATTAGTCAACCTAGACGGCGCCACCATACCACGAAGGGCCATTTTCTGCCTTTGTTTTTGACCGTATTTCTACCTGGCTTGCTTTTGTTAAGGTAGAAAATAAACATTTCGTGAAACATGGCGTTCGCTCGACAAGTGTGGTCGCGTAAGACACCGTTGATTACGCCAATCAGCCAGTGCCTGAGACAACCCCAAAGCGTCGCAGGTCTGTGCAGCAAAAACAAGCATAGTGTGCGCAGTACCAACAGCAGTACGCATCAGTACTTCTATGGTTATGTGTACTTTTGTAACTTCCACTGTTTACCCCACCATTCTTACTGCTATAAAAAGAATGTTCCCTAAATTTAAGCGCAAATAGCTCGCTCGGCAAGCTTGTAAGCCCTGCCTAACCTGCATTTGCTTTTGCCGGCCTCAGCCAATCGCACAGTTGGCACGTATGACATCATAGGATCTGTTGCGGGAAATGAGCTAGTGGGCCACATGGCCATTCCTTTTTTTCCTAATTTTGCAGCTTATTTGAGCGCAGTGTGCGTTAAAAGTGGTGTCAGCATGATTCTAACGAGGCAATGTTTCGAATGAACCAGACGTGTTTTGTCTGCATGGCGCCTTTAACTCTTTCGTTACCGCGCCAATTCAAAAGAGTTCAATTTGAACAATACTTTCGGAGTGCCTTTACATAGCGTCCCAGCCGTTGCTCGAACAAATAAAGCTGTTTGGAGTTGGGTCAGAAAATGGCCTTTCAAAATCAGTTTTGTTTTCATTTTTGCAACGGAAACGTGATTTTTGACACACTTTTGAATCACCTGGGTGTGGAAAAGGGGCATGGTCATCGCGCGTCACTACCAGCGAAGAATGTGTGCCACTCGTAATTATTCGGCATCAGCATTTGCTTTTTGTTATTAGGGCATGAATGATGAACCAGCAAATTATTTTCAATCGTCAGGTTTACATTCTGACAGTAATAATCCCAGAAATTGACTCAAGATGTCAAGCAGTGCCTGTTTGCAAAGCTACTTTATGATTTTAGGCAGTTTTATTGACTTTTTGCACGTTGTTCTAAGTTGTGTGGTAGTCCTACTTACCCCAGGACCATTCGCGAACAATTTGCAACAGTTTCGGTTTCGTTTCTGCATCGCGAAATTCCTATGTAACGCTACTACGCGGTTACCCAACTTCAAGGCTACCTGCCATGGTGCCTTGAGTCCGCGACTGATCCTCGAACAGAGCATGCTGCTCCTGATTTCACTGAACCCTAACCCGATTTCTGCGATAACAACTTCACATGCAAGTCAAAAGATCACACCCAGTCGCCAGATATCTGTTCCGATGAGGACAGCGCTTTAAACCGGCCTTACACTGCCAGCTGTTCGCCTTCCAGTTTCGTTTCCATACGAGGGTATCTCCAAGGGTCTAGTGTTGATGCTTAGTTGAACTGTCTATTCGGACGAAGTCTCTGATAAGTTTTGATAAGTTTTTGTACTGTTTCATTTCGAAATGTTAGGTGGCACTGCAATGGAGGAGGCTCGTTGTGCTGATCTTTTTTATCGCGCAACAGCTACTCGGCCAAAGTTTGCAGGGCACGATTCTAGCGCATCGTACCTCATTTTTGCAAGCAAGGCTACAATTGCGAGTAAGAAGATAATAAAGCTCAACTTTATGTTTTGAGAGATAACTGACCATGAACGTTAACAAGCATCAAATACGGAGTTCCGTTTTCAACTTCATGCATGTTTTTCCGCATCACATGCTTGGGGCTGGCTGTAAATGCAAAGTCAGCCATTGACATGATGTTTTCACGTTATGTGGGGGCAAGTTGGTGCCTCTGATAATGACAAACCGCCAGGTTTATTCCAGGGAACCACCCGAAATTGCACATTTTGAATTGGAGGTTGGGCTTCACCGCATGACACGAGCACCGTGCATGCTAACATTTTTTTTTATATCTGACAAACTGTTCCGCGCAAGTCGACATTTCTTCTAGGGCGTGTTTTTGAAATGTTTCCCTGCAACATGTATATTCCAATTTTTTTCTACTACCGGTGGTTTGTTACATACATTTATCATTTTTTCCGACATTTTGACAAAAATTTTGATTTTGATATTTTTTTCGCAACTATGATAAATGAAAACATTTAAACAATCGTGTTATTGGAAAGGCCTATAAATAATCTGCATTTTATGTTCTTGCAATTAGTACCCAACAATTTTTTTTAGCAGAAAAAAAATGTTTTCTTGGACCCCTAAAAAAATCGGTCAATTTTCCCGCGGTAACGAAAGAGCGTCTAACAAAAATTCGGTGCCCTTCCACTCTGCGAAGAAACATGACCAGTGAAGTTGGCCGTAGTGCAAGGACGTTTGTAATTTGCGATTGAGTATACTTCCTAGCTAATTAGCTGAAGGAAACTTAGAAGGACTAGGGTTCTTTCTAGCCGGTGATGTGTGCGTGCTTAGACATAAAAGACACCAATGGCACTCCACAAGCCCCTAAAGTTGAATGGGAAAAACACCTGCCAAAACGTCACTCCAGGCGCCCTCGAAAATAAACACAAAATAATATCTTTAGGGTGCGAAAAATGTCTATTCTAACCCTGTTTGTCCAAGCAGACAATACAGATCAACCCGACTATTGTAAAGTTCCGAAAGGACGTCCACCCCAATTACAGAGTTATCAAGTGCAAAATATGAGATGGCCGAACTTCCGGGTCAGGCGTACAAAACTACAAAAAGTGGCCACAGCACCAACGAAAACTGCAGAGATATCAAGTAAAAAGACAAGATGGGCGAACTTTCGGGTCAAATGCAGAAAGGACAAATAAGTAACCTCATCAACACATGAATAGATGATTTGCGTTATGCTCCCTCATCGTCGCTAAACACATCGAACCGTGCGCTGCTGTCAGTATCGAACACGAGCTGCAGCGCTTCGTCCATTATGCTCATCCGTTTTTCCAGTCCCCTCGCCCATTCCATGCTGGCAGAGGCCAGGCACTGGTTGAACTCACAGTCTTCAGAACTGCGAAGGCTTGTCGAGATGCCGCACCGTTTAAACGATGTCAAGATAGTACCTCCCTGCTCTTCTATTCTTCCCATTTACTACCCCTTCCTCCTTTCTATTTTTCAAGTCTACTACACCCCTACTCCTCCTCTTGCCAGTGAATCCAGACAGGTTGTCTCTCTAGTTTAAAATCAAGACATTGGCGGTGCTCGCAGCCATGGGACGGTTTTGTAGAGAGAGCTCCCCAAACTTTCGAAGGCGTCAAACCTAGCGCAATTTTTGGGGGGTGGGCTATCTTTGGCCTTATTCAGTAAATTAATTATTTCACCCCTAAAGGAGAGTGGGCGATGTTTCGAGAGAGGGCGTTCTCTCGGAACTTTACGACACATTGAACCCACTTACATTGAGTTGTCCTAGTCATGGTATATTCGCACTGAGAATGTATAGCAAGAATTAGGCTTATATCAAACAATAATACCAGCGACCTACGATATATCGAATGGCATATGCCACAGAAGTGACCCGCCCCCCCCAAGTAGACTTTTTTTCGTGGCGAAGGAGAAATTCTGTTGGAACACTTTCAAAGCGTTTAGCCAGGCCGCACATACGCAGTGGGCGGCTCTTCCCTCTTTCTATCATGACTGCGTTGCCACGCCGTGTTGGGCGATCCGTCGACACACCACACGCAAAAAATTATCCTGGCCCGTCCACCAAACTTTTTTTTCCTGTTCATAGTGTATGCGTTGTTCACACTTTGTGGGCTTTAGTGCTACTGTCACTGAATAATGGCTTATTTGACGGCTCTAGCTGGCGGGAAGCGGGCAAATTTGCCTTTCGCCGTGAAGCTGGCAATCATAAATCAAGTCATACGTGGTGAGATATCACCCTCGCGGCGCACAAAATTTTCAAGAATACCCTCAGCATGATCGGCAGGGAGCTTTGATTAACCATCTTGAAGTTGGTTATGGACAGATGTTACTAAAGAAACCACCCCAAATCAGTTCGAATCTGCCGCTTGTGCGTGCCAGTGTTGCCAAAGTGTGGAGTGAGCTGTCGGAATTTCCGGACATTATTTCCGGATCAACGGCCGGCAAGTTTGTGTGTGCAGTTGATGGTGTCACAGCCATGCGAGAGTTTGTAGGACTGCATTGCCGACATCGCACCAAGCGCGAGTAAAAGCATGCAATGAGGAAAGCAATGGCTCGCAACCTTCGAGGTTACTGATGCACTCACACTAGTCTGGTGGCTCCTTCGTGAATGTAAACGGTTGCGGCCTCAGCTGCTTCAACTTTTCATAAACAATGTGGAGAAGTTTATACTTTCTCAGGCAGCGAGATTGTTCAAGCAGGAGAAGATACAGCACTATTTCGTGCAAAAGTAACACAGTTTCACCAATAAAGTGTTTTTAAATATAGGATGTGCTGTTAAGATGTCCAATTCCTTAGAATGCTTACCATGAGATTCCGAACAAGCACCCATTACGACATAGAAAAAGAGATTTGAAACGTGCATCTTTTATCGGTGAACAAAGCCAGGTGCAAGGCAACATAGCACAAATTAAGAGGGAGAAGTAGACTTGGGTTGGGCGTGTAATGCGGAAAACAGGCTACCAGGGTAAGACGGTCGCAACCAAGCGATGGCACCAGAGGTGAAGGAAGGCCATAAACTCAATGGAGGGATGAAGTCGGAAAATATGGCAGCAAAAAGGCAATAACGGTCGGAGGAATATGGGAGAGGCCTGCATCCTGCAGTGGACACAAGCAGGCTGACGACGACGAAGGGAAGAAGGGGGGTGAAGGGACTGTTGAGTGATGGTGAAAGCCACACATGCTGGAGGGCAGTACGTGGCACCGGAAGTGGCCCCAGTTAAAAAATTTTGGTGGCACCACTGAAAGAAACTGCGAATTGATGCAAAACATGCCCGTGGAGAATCACGAACACCCAAGAAACAGATGACGACGCACCACGGGACATGCCGACACAGTCAACACAAAGAATTGCTCAGCACTGGCTACACAACAAAGTCGATTCATTTGATTTGATTGAGGGGTTTAATGCGCCGACGCAACGCAGGCGATGAGGCGCGCCGTAGTGGAGGGCTCCGGATTAATTTTGACCACCTGGGGATCTTTAACGTGCGCCGAAATCTCGTACACACGGGCGTTTTTGCTTTTCGCCTCCATCAGAAAAGCGGCCGCCGCGGCCGGGAATCGAACCCGCGACCTCGTGCTCAGCAGCATACACAACAAAGTCAGCTGAGCGACAAGGATGAGCGACTGAACCAGTGCACAAAGACACTCGGAAGACTCATTCCTGGCTCAAGATGCCACTGCCAAGCAAGCACACATCTTTATCTTTATTTGAGTCCAACCTTGTTTGGCAGCCCGATCTCTACACACCATTTCGCGTTTTTCTTTTGGCAGTGTTGGATCCCTTTGGTGGCAGCATGTGTTCAATTCTGTTGCCGAGGTGTGGGTTGCTGTACCCGAGGATACTGTGGCATGACCCTTCGGGTACAGCAGCCCAAAAGCAACCGCAAATCTAACAAAAACCAACCGCTTTCTATTCTTGTAAAATGTTACTAGCTCGTGATTATTTTGCAAGCCAGGTTATGTGCATCACGGTACTAATACTACTCTAAACTGATCCAATCTAATGCTTAGGTGCAACTCAGATTCACTACTGTGGTGAGCGCCGCAAAACAAATATTCGAACTGCGCGGCTGCAGCTTTTCTATTTCTGGTTTCCGTTTCGCATAACTCGAAAAACTGCTTCAACTTTCATTTATTTCTTGTTATGGCACTTTGAGTTGACTGGATATTACTGCGTGTATGTGTACGTGAATGTGTACGTGTACGTGTATGTGTACGTGTATGTGTATGTGAACACACACAAAATGTGCAGACAATTACTTCAAAGGTAATACGACTTACAGGAACCACTGGCACTACACGGCTATGCAATCATGATTCTCCAAGGACAATGTTTCATGCGGTATGCCCTAAACTTGTTTCTTACAACGAAAAGAAAACAGCGAATCGCGTAAGAAGCTACGAAGAATGACGTCTTCAGCCTGCAAGGCCTTCAAATAGGCGCAACACTTGCATATAAAACCCACAACTGTAGCTTATTATCGGCGTCAACTAACAGCTGTCTGGTTACAATTCTTGCTTCAGAAATGTGGGGGCTTAGGTTTTATACCTGAAGCTTCCCAACTGGCAGAATCGTTGTTTTTTAGATCTGTGGTCCATAGTTTTATCCTAATATACACTAGAGGGAAATCTGTTGCCACAATTGCGTGCCGTCGTGCTCACATTTTTCTTCCCCTTGGTTTGGCTAGCCACATTGTGCTTTTCACTTTTGAAGCCAAATCAATATTTTTTTTCTACTTCTGTTTTTAACAATTTCTGAAGAATAAATTTCTTGGTGCTCCATTTCTGTTATACAACTTCAAATATTATTCTGTAATGATATTGCTGCTTATTTGCAGCCACACGCAACTTTTGAGCTTGTTGGCAAGCCATGCCCAGAAACCCCGGAACATTTCTCCGTGGTACAAGATGGCACCCTCGCTCAAGTGCGGCTCACCTAGACACCACAGTCAAACACCGCGATAACGAAATCTCACGAGTACGAAACTCCCGCGTAAACGGAATAGATCTCTGGTGAACGTCCATAGAGGCCCATGTATTTCATATCTCGCAGCAACAAAATGTTTTTGGAAAGCGATCCCCCGTTAACTGAATTCACCGCAAGTCCGGTCGACATTTTATCTACCCATTTGAGGCTAACAGTGTCCAACAAGTGCTCAAGCGCATTTTTTTGGACTCAAAGTGCGTAAGCTTCTGTTGCATGGCCGCCGCCATAGAGTTTAACTGCTAGTGTAAACGTCACCTACACGGCGTTCACGCTTCAGTGGGAACGATGGGTCGTAATGGAACCAGATTGCGTAGGATCGGAACGTAGCTACGGCTGTGCATATTGAGTTTTTCTAGGAGAAAACATTTACTGCGCAGTTCGGCATTTATGAATTACTCGGTGCACAAGAAATTTGGTTTCTGAAAACTGCCGTGGAACGAAATAAGACGGCGCGTTTAGATAAAAAGTACACGCGGAGAAGAGGATTTTTGTGGAGTGTGTCTGCCACTTGCCATCAACTACAGCGGGACACAGAATTCTTTAAAAACTATTTTTAAAAATTCGCTGCTCGTAGTGTTTATTATTAAAAAAAAGCTTTTGTGCTCCTAAAAAAAGAAAGGAACCATTTACACTTGGAGAAGTTATTTTAGCATGAATTAGTGACATTCATCAAGCTGCGTTCCCATTGGCCACTTGTCTGGCTGGTCTACGCCGCAGGAGCCGGTGTTTGCATGAAAAGTGTGGCTGTTCCAAGCAGTTCACAACCTTTGTCAGCTTCAAAAATACATTGTTCTGCCGAATGAGCGTTGCTGCAACTCCTAATTCGCAGGCAACTTCACCGCTGGGCTGTAGCAGACGCGGCCTCTTGCGTCTTTGTGCTCAGTGTGCTGGCAATGAACCCACTCGATTCGCAACAGAACATCTCCACTCAGGGCGCCGTCAGCACGCGCGAGACACTCGGTTCAAGGCGAAATGTATTTTTTAATGCTTCTTCTAACACCCCGCATAGGCCAAGGAGTTCATGCAAGACCACGACAAAAACGAAACTGGCTGCACGATCTAATCCATAGTATCTTTCGCAAAGCCATCGAGTGGCAATCCGAATCCACAACTACCAATCATGTCCGTTGTGGCGGATGATCGCAGCGCCAGATTCCTCTCTATAGTTCATCTCATAAGCTAGCTTCAGCACTGTGGAGGCTACATTGTTATCAATAGTGCGCCCACTGAGGGCGCCTAATCCGCCGTGAAGGAAGTCCTGAAAGGACACTCCCTTCTCCCCTCTCGGCAAGTGGCACCGCACGGCCCCGGCGCCTTTTGTCGCTTCCTTCGCGGTGAGTTAGGCGCCCTGAGGGGCTGAGGGGGACAACAATGTAGCCTCCACAGTGCTGCAGCTAGCTTGTGAGATGAACTATAGTTGTTATTGTATGAAGCTCTATGGCCGCTGCCATATTTGTTTACTATGAGACCGTGCAAAAGCCGGCCACGAAGGAAGCCACGCAGCGACACCGCCGGGGGCGACACATGGTGACTTGCACACTCAAGGCACGTCTTTGGCTTAGGCTAGCGTCACTTATTTAGTGGCTCTTGCTTGGGCTACACTAGCCGGCTACCGCTGAACAGCGCGCGTGTTCCTTGCGTGTGTGGCAATTGGCACTTCACTCTCAATCAAAAGCAGAAGTTTTTATCACTACAAGATAAGGCAGCCATCATTGCCCAAGTCAGTGGCTGAAATGGAGAAAGGGAGGATATCACGACGAGTTTTGAACCACCTGCATTCGCTCTACCATTTTCAAAAACAAGGACACCACTGTTTAATGGTGCACGTGCGCAAAACAAAACAGTGACAGCTGTGGCCTTTCTGGACGTCGCCAAAGTGGTGCTCAGTTTTGCAGACAGCACTGGAATGAGGTGCCACTGACTGGCAAAGTTCGTCAACAGAAGAAGCTCGACTTCACTTGCACGCTCGTCGGACATACTCGGCTCGTCAGACATACTCGGTGCCGAGGACCATGGAGAAAAGCGTGCAGAGAAGGCGAACCCGTGGGATGCTTTTGACGCGTTTGACACAATTTGGCCCTTCTGAGGCGTGCACGACCGACTAGCAATGAAGCACTTCTAGAAGTGTGAGAGCTGAGCTGTAAAGTTACTGCAAGGCAAAGCTTGCAAAGTGATATAACTGACTTTCGGAAATAATTTTTGGTTAGCAGACAGTTATCCTGCCAGTTCTGTTTCATTCTCGTGGCAACGAAACTCCCGCAAAAGCATATTTTTCGGCTTTCCGCGGCGGTTTCGTTATTGCGGAGTTCGACTGTAGTTCCAGATTTCCCTCCAATCCACCACAGTGGCTAAGGACACAGATTCGATCCCAGTGCAGGTGGCTGCTTTTCAGACGGGAAAGCGAAAGCGCCATGTGTCGAGATTTCGGCCCAGGTTAAAGATCCCCAGGCGGTCAAAACTAAGCTGGAGCCCTCCACTACAACGTGCACCATAGCCCAACATGTAGCTTTGGTGTGTTAAACCCCACAATCGATCAACTAATCATATTTCCGTCAAGTCTGCCTAACTATGAAACTGTACACTGTGCTCAAATGTGCATGGGCCTTGATGCCGATGACACGCGCTGCAAAAAAGTTGACGTGGAACACGGACGCACCCGACGAGATGGCCAGCGCCTCACGGAACGTGTCCAAGTCCACATCGTCAGGGTCTCCCTGGCCCCCGCCAGCCGGCCGCTCGCCGGCGCCGGGTGTGATGAGCCGTGAGGAGGGGGCGGCCGCGGCCACCACCCCGCGCAGGGAGCCCGGCTCGAGAGAGAGGCGCGGCCGGGGAGAGCCCCCCCAGTTGCCGTGGTGGTGGTAGTGGTGATGGTGGTGGTGGGGGGCCTTGCCCGACAGGAAAGCCAGCAGGTCCTCGCGCCGAATGTGCCGCTTGCGCTTCTTGGCCCACGCCAGGACGTCCTTGTTGCGCCGCTGGTAGCCCGACTGGAAGCCCAGGTCACTCACTCGCCGCTGGGTCTCCAGGCACTCTGCAGAGCACACCACAATCACCATCATCCTGAAAAAGCCTCGCCCAAAACGGGAGAATTCAGCCAAACACCGCACCAGAGGGGCAAATCTCACTCTGGTGAGGGAATGCTATTTGTGGCTTCAAGAACCTTTCCAGTATGGTTGCACCTAACTGGTGTAGCCTCCTCTGGTATCCTGAGACGTTATAACTTACCAAACCAAACAGCCCATCATTATCATCATGTTATAAACAACCCAAGACTTCGAATTTCAAGGGGCCCTGCAACTGAGGGTTCCAGTTGCCAGGGGTAACTCCCATTGTCACCAACCTTCGTCACCATCTTGATGATAATGATCTGCATCATCATCAAGATAATGCTTTGACCTTTCAGTATGGTTGCACCTAACTCCTGTGGCCTCCTCTGGTATCCAGAGTTGTTATAACTTACCGAACCAAACAGCCTATCATCATCACATCATAAACCACCAAAGACTGAATTTCAAGGGGCCCTGAAACTGAGAGTTGTGGTTGCCAGGGGCAACTTCCATTGTCACACACCTTCATCACCATCCTGATGATGCAAATGGTTATTCCTAAGACATATTACTAGGAACAGCAAGCAACCTTGACATCAGTCACGCAACGGAAATATGGATGACCACGTCTGCCAGCATACAAAGCTCGAGAGCGGGCAGCCGAACAGAAGACGGATGCTGCTCCCACCTAAGCAAGGCAATCATCATCGTCAACAGCCTATTTAGGTCCACTGCAGAACGAAGGCCTCCTTCACTGATCTCCACCCCTTTCTGTCCTGTGCTGCCCGAGTCAATTCTTTGCCTTCAAATTTTTTTATTACATCTCTCCAATGAGTTCCTCCTCTTCTATTCCCTCTCTCGGTGATGGGCATACTGAGAGACTAGTGTTTATCCCTTGCGAAGGCTGCAGGTGATAACACCTCAGCAGAAGGAGGTAGCTGTACGGAGGTTGAACACAAACATAAAAAAAAAGGGTAAAAAAAATGCCGCAATAGATCAACGGAAATTGGTACCATATGAGGGAGAGGAGGGAATGCTTCATGCCACCATATTGTCATTCCAGGCTAAGAAACATGCATTTGTGGCCCACGAAGCCTCTATTCACATACTTCTACACCTGTCAAACCCTTCACTTGGCCACTTGCTTTTAGAATTTACACGGCCACATTCTTGGAATTCTTTTCTTCTTGTGCGCAAACCCATACAAAATGATTGGCCAAGTGGCGATACAGCTGCTGCCATGATGGAAAAGACAGCAAGGAATGCCTACACATTAAAGAATGCAGAGTAAATGGACAACTTTTTGAGCAAATTTAGAGTGCTCTGATAGCCGTAGAGTTGCAATAGTTTGACAGATATTTTACGGCCACTTAGACAAACTAACTGGCTATCCTTTAACCCCAATATAAAAAAAGCGGTTCTGATGTTAAAAGAAGTATCTCGGGGGCTCTTAGACACACACCCTTCCACTACGGCACGCTTCATGACCAGAGACCGGAACTTTAGGCAAAATGCCTATTTTTTCCTTGAGTCCGTATCAAGCCTATTTAACATATAATCATGAACTAAGGGAAGGGGAGCATATTGATGCAATAGTTTATTGTGCCTATAATGCCTATTTTGACTATATGGGCTTTTTAGCGCCTATTTTGACTGTATGGGCCTATATGGACTTTTTAGCCCCTAAAAATCCTTTTTTTTGTGTTATCTGTGCTCTTTTTGGTTTTTTAAGTTGCTGGTCTGCACTGACTGTTCTCGCTTCAGGAACCCGCAACAAAGTGTTCGTCACACCCAGCCTTGGGCACGTTACCGAAAAAAAGTAACAGTGTTACAGTTAGCTAACCCAAAAAAGTAACAGTTACAGTTACGAAGCTTCCAAAAGTAACTAGTTACAGTTACTGTAAAAAAGTAACGTTGTTACTTTCCCGTTACTGTATGAAACTAATTATTAGATAACAAGATTTAGCTTATTAAATAGAAACGTACGAAGGCATGGGGGCCCAGGCAGCGGTTGCACTTGCTTTGTGTCGACAGAAATGGCTGCCAAACGTTTAGAAAAAGTACGAACGCGGAGGCCGAACTTATGCAGTACTATACCGAGCTTGAGGACAAAACAGACGAAACAATCATTGTCAACTAAATTTATTTTTACCTACAGTGTTGTCACTTGACCACCTTGCATAATGAGGGAAAGGGGGAAAAGGGGATGGGGGTGGTGGATCGCCGGAAGGCCCTTTGGAGGAGAAGGGAAACGGATGTGAGAGTACTTCGGTTGTCGAGGTGTTTTTGAAAAATACCAAAAAAAAAAAAAGTGCTGCCTTAGCATTTTATTTCGTACTTGTCATCGGAGACGCGGACCAATTTGAGCTATTGCCGAAGCGATGTCTGTCCGTAGGCCCACGAAGTACGACGTCCCCCCCCCCCCCCCCAGAATGAGCCAAGGTTATTTCCAAAGGGAATAGAAACTGAACTGGACGCTTTACTGTTTTTTCCTATGGCCCCTGTCCTCACAAAGGCGATTTTTGTCGCCTCGACCAGGAAACACTTCTCCCAATCCCAGCCTTTCACAGCAATCACATCCCCGATCCCAGAGCCCGCTCCCTTCGTTGCTTTGAGGCGTAGGCCGAACGAAGCCCGCCCCAGTATTCTTTGCGCCCAACATTCAGAAACAGATGTAGCTACAGTATTCGTTTCTGCCCCAGCTGTGAAAACGAAGTAGCGAGGCTTTCTAAGAATATTTCCTCATGCTGCGGCAGTGTGGTCAGGCGTCTGCCGGCCAAGATGCTGGGTGGTGTGTTGGGGTCGTCGTATGTGTGAAGGGGCGTGGAATTCATTACTTCCTCAACCTCTTTCGGGCACTGTTGACAGCTCGACGAAGCCTCTAGACCAGGGGTTCCAAATACGTGGTCCCAAACACGGCCAGGGGTCTCAAAAGCGCACAATGGTCGCAAGCAACTGCGACTTGTGAATCGAACACTCTACAGTGCGCACAGGGCTGGACGAGCGCGGGGACGTCGAGAGACTCCCCGTGGCGTTTTATGACCCCACAAACGGGGGTGCCCGTCGCTAATGAGAAGGTGACGCATTCACCGGAGTTTTCCAGGCTTCCGCGAAAGTGCAAAGGATTCAGTACACTGTGCGGTGTTTATGGATGTTTTCTTTCCCCTCTTTGCCTTTGTGTCAAACAGTTTTACTGCACTCCAGACGTGGCGGAAATGGTGCAGCCGCACATCGTACTCTGAGTTCTAGTGTCAACATGCGTCCACATGTGCTTAGGCGTGTGTCGCAGCGTTAATTATGGCCTGGGTGAGAGCGAAATCGCCCTGCTGAGGGCCTCTAAACATTTCTAGTCCAGCTGTTTTTCACCCATGCGAAGGGAGTGAGCTGGCATACATGAAGTAGGCGAAGGCTCTGCTGAAGAAAGTCCGAAAAAGTGGAAATCGCGAACTGCACATCGGCCGTTAACGAGTGTTGCTGTTGGATATTTTTTTATAGAAACGAAGTAACTATAACGGTATTTCTTTTTACAGTCACTCCATAAAAAAGTAACAGTGTTACAGTTACAAGTTCCTCTAACTTGAATGTAACTAGTTACAGTTACAAGTTACTGAAAAAAGTAACTAGTTACCGGTAACGCGTTACTAGTAAGTAGTTACCGCCCCAGACTGGTCGCACCCCATTCGCAAAAAAAAAAAAAAAAAAAAAAAAAAAAAGAGAGAGAGATCCGCGAGCTATGCCAAACAAGCCCAGAAACGCAAACCGTGCACAATTCACCGCCACGTAGACCTCGTCACATCAGCCGAGCTGCCAAAGGTCCGTACGCAGCGAACCGCAGCCAACCTTACCCCGACGTCACCCTTGTCCACACGAGATGTCCTTCTGACGCGCTGTGTCTGCGGACCAACGGCGAGAACTTTTGCCCATGTGCCCCCTCCATTGCTAACGCAATAAAAACCACGGCACCGATGAATCTACGGGATTCAACGGTGCTGTGAAGAGCTGAGCAGGTCGTTCTGCTCTGTCAACGAATACATACCTGCAGTTAAGATCTTTCTTCAGTTTGCACTTTTGTCTTCAAGCAACAGTTACCGATTGTGCCTCTCCCACCGCATCTACTATTGCTACGACTTAAAAATTCGGCTAAGGGCGAAATTTACTACAAATACACTCGCCGGTACTACTAATACCATTGCAGACGACAAAAGCGTCGCAGCCGAAATTGCTTACACCACACTACCCTGGAACGTGACTTGGCACATTTCTATGCTCATTGCACACTCTTAGCATAAAGCATTCCCACAGGTGAGAGCTTTTGCACCACTTTGACTAAGAATGCTGAGCTCATTTCGAAGGTCCAGGACTTGCCCGCCACAATCCCCAAAGGACCGGTTTCTGATCGAGCCATTCCTGTCTGACAATCGGCCATTCCATTTGATAAAAAATTCCTGGATTCCCTGTGCTAAAAGAGCTGCCGAAGGTTCTGTGCACCAAACATACATTATATTCCAGATGGAATCATGAAGCGTCCCATAGAACAAGCAAGCTCCTCTAACTTCAGTGAGTGTTGAGTGTTGTTTTTTCGCACACAATTATCGACCGAAATGAGGTACCACTTCAGGCCGCAAATAACTGAGACTGGGGTGCCTTGCCATTGCTTTTAAGCTTTTTCCCTGCATTTCCCGTCAATCTGTTAAAATAGCAACTCTTTTGTGCGGCTGATTTTCACGAATAAAATAAAATCACTTTCCCACTGCACAAGACTTAAATTGTCTGCTGTTTTTACTGCAAGTCATAAATTTGTCGTAAAATATGCTGCTGAAGTAAATATGAATTGAGCCTATATGTGCGCCCTAAACAACAGTATTTGGTGCCCAACATTCCTAAATGGCACATTTCAGTGCCTATTATAGGTGCTAAAACCGTGATTTTTAGTGCCTAAAGTTTCGGTCTCTATTCATGACCGTAGTGTAGATTCTGTACTTTTGATTTGTTACTATAACTGCTCATGCACACACTAAACAACAAGAGCATTAACAGGTGCTAAAAAAAATGTCAAGCCTTGCAGCTCATTCAAAATTTCTTGCATTTTCATTCAGTTTGCAGCAAATCTTAAAAAAAAAAAAATGCGTTGGCAACATCTCGTTAGGCACCAGTTTGCTACTGCAAACTGCATAAAAGTCTATTCAATAATGAATGTGCTATTGCTTCAAGAAATCTGCCTGTTTACTGGGGAGCTATCTTAATTTAAAGTGCCTTATCTTTTCAGAATGGATTCCAATAAAAAGGCGTTACAAGATGGTGGGAGGATAATCTAACAATCCACATGACTCTGAATCTCGAGATTCAGGTAATACACTATGGCCTAGCCATAAACACCAATACAGCTGCAATAGATATACTTTTTGCCAAATAGCCAGTGTTTCAGTCACACTGATTACTTGAGGTCCTCATTACAGTGTGGAAGACGGTCAGACATGTCAGAACACAGCTCCAACTGTCCCAATCCCTTGGCTGTTACTATGGTTTTACACTTCAAGCACCAAACGAAGCCCAACACTTATCCAGTTAGCATATCTCTCGCCAGTTCATGTCTCGCACCAGCAACAACTAGCAAATTATAAAAGATGTGAAAGGCACAACAGGTGCGGTTGAGCTCCCAAAAGGCACATGTGTTGGGAAGTGTGACTCATATTACAGGCTTGAAAGGCATCGTTCACCGACTGGTGGGCTCTTGGTCGTGTACACATGAAAACAGTCCTTTAGTGTACATTTACTGGAACAATAATCTCCTAACGCGTTGCACCACATATGCACGTACTGACAGCTCTGGCTTGCTGATATGCAAATCAATATTTGCCAACACTCGCCATCTGCCGCAAGAGACACAGCTTAAAGGCTTACCCTTGATAAACACTTTTATCAATGCCACAATCACCATTGCGGAGATTCGCTGACGTCACTCAACGCGATAAGATAACCGCGCCAGCCAGCAAAACACAAGCTCACCTTTGTAGAGGTTAGTAACGCTGGACGCAGCGTTTTGAAACGGCACCCACAGGGACACTCCATGCTGGCGATCTGCGGAAATAGTAACGGAAGGAAGCACTGTCGGTTTATCACGCTTCGCAAATAGACGGGCCGTTTCGCCTGTCGAGCGTCCCACTAGCTTTTTATTACGTTCGAGCATACGAGCGCGTTTAACACGAGGTCGATACGAGATGTGCGACAGACAGTTCAGACCTCGTGACGCCTGATGCACGTTCATACCAGACGCTTTTCAGAGCCCAACGAATTGCGTTCCATCTTTTTACTTGGTGATGATGGGCAGTTGGGGTAGCGTCGAGTCGCTCTCCGGAAATGAATAAACCATCGAGAGCAACTCGGAGCGAGCTACGATATAAAAGAAAAGAAAACAAACAAACAAAAATAATCGAAAGCGACTCTGCCGTCCTTCCCACCTCCCGTTCCCTTCCAGCCGCTGGGAAACTAAGCCTAGCGGCGTTTGGAACGCGTTGCACGGTACACCAGCTTCCATTCCGCCCTCCGCCAACCGTTCGCACGCTCCTTCGACAGCGAAGGGCCGTAATAGCCTCGCCCGTTGTGTCGAGCGAGCGACTGCAGCTCGCGACGTCGTACCTTTGTACAGCTGCGCTACGCACGTAGCCGAGTTCTGAAACAAGAGCCACAACTTCTGCGACGATGTGTCCCGTTCGTTCTGGATCTGGCTCTCCAGATCGGGCGCCCGCTCGACTTCTTCGATGCACTGACGCTCCCAGTTGGTTATCCACGAATCCAATTCGTCGTTCCGTTCGGCCATGGTGCTGCTACCTCAGTCGAACGACGACAACGACCGAGTAGCCGTGGCGCCCAGCGCCGTTTGATATCGACGTCGTCGCTTCTTTCGCCACTCTTTCCTCTTTTTCTTTTTTCTTTGTTTCAACTTTCCGTTGACGACGAACAAACTTGTCCGACGGAACACGACGTTCTCGAAGGCGTTTTGCAGACGGGCAACACTTTTTTTCTCTTTCGCAAGCGACGCACAACGCGGACGGTTACAGGAAAAACACCAGCAACGAACGGAGAGTACAGCACGAAGAAAAACCAGCAGCTACTGGCCGACCGTTCTAAAGTTCCATAGACGGTGGGAGACGCCTAGCGACAGCTTGCGCAACTAGCGCTCGCGAAGGGCAGAAACTGACAGAAACGTCCAAATTATTAAATAGGGTTAAAATACAACTTTTTTGTTAGCAAAAAACGTTATCAGTCACCGTACTGAATATATATATATATATATATGCTAGTGCTATTATCAGGGAATTTTAGCGTTATATCTCGCTGCGTCTCACCCGTCATGGTTTTTTGAATCCGAGTTCGAATTGTTTGACGGGTTTCCAAGCACAAGTGTTTTGGGGTTATAAGGAAGCTGTGACTTAAAAACATGTTTGCAAAATGCGCTTTTTACGCCGTTTTTAGCGTTATTAGTCTAGTGGTTGAGCCAGAAACCGGTGAGTACAGTTGCGTCCTCTTGCCTCCCTACCTCAAACTGCTACCTGTACGTCCATGCGCATTTGGCAATTTTCCCGGCGTGCTCCGCGCACGGTTTCTCGCTCCACCATCTTGTTTATTCCCATGAACCGTGTGGAGTCAGCCTTCGTAGCGGTGCCCTCAAGTACAGTTTGTCGTTGGATGGTTTCCCCTGTCTGGGGGGCTGACACCAGCAGACATTGGGCGAATTGCGAGCAAGCACGTCAAAGTGACAGTGTCCGGCAAAAACTCCCTGGCGCCAGGCAAAGAACGCGCGAACAGCTCGGCCCGATCTAAGCGAACGCGAGACAGCTCTGCCGTCGAACTCACTATGAACAGCGCTCTCCCTAATGACAAAGTCAACAATCACGCAGACCACGAGGCGATGGATACGCAAGAAGGTGGTATGAGTTCCCCTTTTCCATTGCATTCGCGCAGCGGCGCCGTGTCACTTGTATTAGTAAGTGCGGCTCTGTTTCGGTGCGCGACTTGTGCTGTGCTGGTGCTGAGGTGCGGCGGCGGAGTTGCGGCGAGGCGAGCTTGGATGAGGAAAAAAAAACAAACAAACAAATACAAAAACGGGGCACCGCCGCCGTCTCCTCCCGGGTGATTTTTTGACGTATCATTGCCGATTACGCCGGCCCGAGCAGGGCCCTAAGCCTAGGTTAGGCCTAAGTTGTCACCGATCCACGAAAAGCCGAGTCGCGAAACGGGCCGCCGGTGCCGTTACCGCGCCGGGGGTTCAGCCCGGCAACTTGCGCCGGGCCGCCAGCGGCGTTCCGGTGTTAGGCCTCGTCGCAGGGAGCGTAGGCTCGCGCGTCCAAGTTGCAGCCGCGGGCTGGCTTTCTTTTCCGGGCGGCTGATTAAAGAACGAAATAACGGGAGCATGGGGGTGGAGGGGGGGGATACAGCTGTGATCGGCTTCGGCTCTGCGAGGGGTGAAAAAAAGAAAAACGAAATCCCATGTACCGCGAAAGAAGAGAAAAAAGAAAAATGGAGATAGATAGTGGACGTAGTGGGGCAGCGGTGGTTGTCTCGTGCTCGGCTGGCCAAAGACATGGCCGCGCGCGGGGCACGGCCAAACGTTGTCGCGCTTGCGATGAAAAGCGCCCTGCACTACTTAATTTAAAGCTTCCCCCGCTCTGGGAAGCTTGACCGCGAGGGAGGTGGCGAAAATTGGCCGGCGGGCGCGTTTTTCGTCTTCACTGGCCGGCCCGATGAAGGGACCGGCGCCGTGACATTGGCGATGATAGCCACCGCCGAACGTAAGCTTTGCCTCTTCCAAACTCCTATCCTTGCCGCCTTTCAGCTTCGAGTAAATCCGCCCCGGCTGCTGTTGTCGGTCGTCGTCGTGTACGCGTGTCAGATGTTGCCGCGGAATGGTGTGTTGTTTTGCTTGCCGTTGTCTCTCTCTCTCCCTCCCTCGTAAGTGACTTGCAGAGTTGATCTTCGCCGAGCTTGGCGCAAGTCTCGCCGTATGTGGTTGGCAGCCGTTTTTAAGATGTTGTGCAATAACCCTGTCAGCGAGACGTGCGCGAAACCGCTGCCAGGTTTCGTGGGCAGAAACCGTTATGACACAACAGCGGGCACACCTTGACGCGTATGAGATCTTGGTTACCCGCAGTGGGTCGCAGTGTTGGATGCTAGTTCGGCAAAACCGTCACTCCGCCTGTTTGAGGTTCGTACATTTTGTAAAGCAGTGTATAACTGAGTTGCTAGCTTTGTAAAGTGAGGATGTTGTCTTGCATTTACACTTTGTGGCAGAGAAACCTTGATAATTTTAAGGCCCCTCCCCCCCCCCCCCCTCAAAAAAAAAAAAGAGAAAAAAATGCATGCCTAATGTTGTGCTGCAAGTGTCATGCTACCTTGAAGTGAGGCTGTGGTAACCAAATATGGCATTTTGTATCATTGAATGAACTGCTTCATTACATGTTCGCTAGTGTCACAGGTCATTATTATTTTGCTTCAAAATTAATTGGGGTGATGGGTCAATGTCGGACCATATCATGGTGCACAGTATTTTGACTTGACAAGAGACCTTTGCTCGTGTTCTAATGTATCGGAAAATCGGCTTATGGAGGAACCTAATACGTTTTTGACTGTAGAAGTACACTTTTGCATTGTAGCAGAGTTAGTGGTTGCTGTCAAGGTATTTCCACTAAAATTTGTCCAGGGCTGCAATCAGTAGTTTAGAAATGCTTTTGCACTGAAACATTCTCAGTTGAGGTTACCTAATTACCCCCCCCCCCCATGGCAATTTAGTGTGCAAGGAATTGGGCTGCTTGTGAGTTTGATTCTCAGAAGCATTGATCTGTTTTTCAGTTAGGGGAAGCGCCTAAATTTTTTCGCACGTTATTGAGGCAGAGCTTTCTACGTCTCACTTTTGGCATATGTTGCATCAAAAATGCACTGAAGGAAAGCCAACTTTCTCTGACTATGATGATGAGAGAAAAAAAGATGAAGAAGGGAAAGAAAAAACGCTTCCTGTGATTGGAATTTAACCTGAGTGCCTCCCGTTATGACGCCGACGCCTATACGGTTGCGCCATTGTGACGCGCTTTAGGCAGTTTGGATTTGGGGAGGGGTGCATGGATGTACAAAACTAGACCGAAAAATAATGCACCCCTTTGCCTAATGACGACGATGGTGGAACGCGAAGTTTCTTCGTGTGAAATCAAATGGCAAAGGGTCAGAGTCAAAACTGCTGCAACCAAAAAAGTCCAAACTGCGTGCGAGTCAAAGAGAGTCGACGGGCCGTCCAAAC
Organism: Haemaphysalis longicornis; assembly: GCF_048455015.1. Lineage (NCBI taxonomy): Eukaryota > Metazoa > Arthropoda > Arachnida > Ixodida > Ixodidae > Haemaphysalis > Haemaphysalis longicornis. Next base: position 80,332,815 of record NW_027526385.1, on the reverse strand, counting down.
TCTTACGACAACTAAGGAATCCCACACAAGAAAGCTTTGCGTTCAGCCATTGTCGTCATTGTTGGACGGACGGAGGGGTGCATGATTTTAAACCTGGCTTGAGCGTTTGATCCCTTGTGTGTCTTTTGGCTCTGGGGTGAATTCGAAAGGTCGTTGTGGGGTGTTGTTCTTAGTTGACGTTGCTTACTTTTATAGTGCAATAACTTGCGTGATAGAAGTTTGATAAACTGCTCTTCATAAGTCACTGTAATATATACAAGTGTTTGCAAGCGTGATCCATGTTTTGTGGCGCCAGAAATTTCATTTTCTGTTTTACGCTTGCCACTGGATACAAGGAAAAAGCCGGAAGATCTGCCTTTCTATGGGAAAATACGATTCAGTTCAGCACATGCACGGCACCTTCGTGACGTTGTTTTTGACAGTTCCCAAGGCAGCCAGGATATTGTGATTGCAAGTTGAGCGCGCTTTGCAATGAATACAACTAACTCAGGTTACACGCCCCTTTTGCATCTAGTCCAGATCAGCCTTGGAATGCAGGAGACGCTATCGGGGTTGTTGATACGATGCTCCAATCATTCGTAGGTTTTGCCGAAGAGGGGTAGCCATGGTTGGAGCTGGCTTTGTGTGTGAAAGCAAAGGCAAACTATGAAAAACGGTCGTCTGGAAAGCGGTCGTAATATTCAGTGCCCGATTAATTTTTTTTTAAAAGCAAGGCTTGTTTTCTTAATTTGCAACTGATGTGAAACTGCAGCTAGTGAAAATGGGGTGCGGAGGTGTCGCACAGTGAGGCGTGGCGGGGAAAACTTTTGGGGTTGTATTCGACTTGGGACCATTGAGGTTATGAAACTGGGTGCAATGGCGGAATGAAATCAAAATGGAACGGGGCGAGAATAAGGTGTGATTAACAAGTTTTGACCGTTGACGGGAAACGAAACGAACTAATTTGTACAAGTTTAGGGAAAGCAAGCTTGACTTCACACAACTGGTTTTCCAGGGAGTCGCGGGTACAATCTTTGTCAAAATTTTCTAGACCGCTTCTAAGCCTTCTCGACCAGAAAGAATTCAAAGAATAAGCTTTACCTTTTGACAAATATTTTGTGACAGTAAGAAAGGTGTTTCCTCCATAGTTTTCCGGCATAAAATATTTCAGCCTTGCTCGGGATGTAAGCTTTTACATTGAATTTCTTGCGGCCTGCGCATTTTTGGCTTGGCATAGAAAATTTCGACAAAGACTGTACTTGTGAGATTTTACGTGGTAGAACCGATTCGCACCACCGCAAATTTGAGGCATGGGCACCGGGAGATTTGTGGTTTGTTTAGCTTCTCAAGAATAGGGCCTGGCAATAAGAAGGGAAACCACCTTACGTTTGCAAGCAGAAAAATGGAGCAAGAAAGAAGAAAGTAAGCAGAAAAACAGAGACTTGGCTGCAAATGTCTACAAGAACGTTGCATTGACATGGCGGGGTCAACTTCTAGACGTATTTGTTTCCCAGATTTTTCACCCGTTGACTGCTGCCAGACCTGTCGCCAGACCAACGCCGCCTGTATAAACAGTGCCTAACGCGTGAACGAAAAATGGCCAAACAGCCACTCTCCTGTTGCTCTCTCCTACCCTTTCCCGCTCCGTAGCCTTCCAGCGTGCTTTCGTGTCCGCCAGCCAGCACCGCTTCTCGGAAACTATGCAAAATAGTGGAAAGTTTGTTTAGTGTTCCCGAGGCGGCGCTCCTACGCCTTCTTGTTTTTCACCATGCCTGTCTGTCTTGGTCTGTCACTGATAAAACTTCCTTTGTCACGAAGCAAAATCCCTTGCGCTGCCGCAGGCTGATGCCGGCTTTGCGCGCTTATCTACTCGGATCACAGGCCCTGAAATTTTCTGAGTGGGGATTCCCCCTCTATCCCCTCCGCATTCAGGTATTGTTTAGACCCCCCTGTTCGCACTCCGCATCGGTACGCACTTCTGAAATTGAGGACTATACTGTAGAAGCGCCCGGACAGCGTGGCGGGATCGCAGCTGCTTATCCTTTTGTTTCCTATAATTTTCTGAAGTTTACAATAGAAAGTAATCGTAGACGTAAGTGCCTGAACAAAAAACGTGCACGCAATTTTTTCTTCTCTAAATACTCCCGAAAGAAAAATATCAGTAAAATAATGGCTGCCCCATCCGAAAATATCGTTTTTCTGTTAGCTATATGTCTACCCGACAATCAGTATGTTCTTAGACTATTTCAGTCCGCCTCCGTCTTTATCTTTGGAAAAATGCAGCAAGTATGAAGCGAGCGACACGTTGAACGAGATCCCGAGTGCGCCACAGAACTAGCGCCCCGTCACGGCTAAGATGTAAGCGAAACGGCCCTTGAAGCCCAACAGGCAAGCTGACAGACACACGTCGTAGAAGTGGGTGCAGCGTTCGCGACTCGCGAGCAGTGACGTAAGGCGAAATGTCCGCCGGCACGCGCCACATAGCGGATCAGTGCCTGAACTAAGCGTCCCTACCCTTCCCATTGAAAAGCGCGCGACGCGTCAGGCAATGTTAATACAGGCGGCGTTGGCCAGACCCACAAAGGTGGTCCCAGCGCCACCCACAATGCTCCGCATAAAATGGAAGGAGGGGAAAACTTGTGACTCGGTGGAGGTGGTAGCCTTATGGAGAATAGAAGAAAAAAAATTGTGTGCGTATCAAGGTTGAGTTAACCTTTTTTAACACAGTTGAAGGGGCTGCTTGAAACGCTGCAGATAGCCACTATTCATTATTGTCATTTTGTGCAAAGTGGGATATTGGTGTGAAAACAAATCGTGGAGTGGGACTGGTGTACGTCCCAATTTTGGGACGGATGTATGTTGGGCTTGTATTTGATGAGCGGCCCTTGACGTGCAGGGTGATCGTTTGAAAATCGTCTGATCCCTATTTATCAATGTGTGTAAAGCCTAGGTGGGCCATTGCATGTGTGTCTGTTGGGAGTTTTGTGGACAAAGTAGCGAGGAATTCATGAGACTCTTTTCAAAGGGTGAATATTCCTTGAATGCGATTAAGTCGCTCTTAGAAGCACATTGGAAGTTGTTCGTCAAAACTGGTCTTGTCTCTTACAATGTTTTTCTGCAAACTAGTGTCAGTGATTGGATAAACCTTGCCAGTTTGCATCTAGCTGTTTGGTGAAAAGCTGGCCAAGAATGTATATACTTCTTTTAAAAACGGGCAAACAAGAATATTTCCGTATGGGTATTCTCAAATTGTATATGTTTATTTTTTGCCACATGTCGTGCAACGCTTTAAATTCGTTTTGCAGCATGGAGGACTCAGGTGATGAACATTGCAAGTTTATGACGTGCCTCGGTTACAAATCTGAATTAACAGCAGTGGTTCTTGCACAATGAGTGTGGTAGCTTATGTAACTTTTGATACCTTAACCTGCCTTAACTGCACTTTTTCTGGAGAGAGTGAGGGAGAGAGAGAGAATACATTGATTTAGTGCGCTTATCACGGGGAAAACACCATTTCACACGTGACCTGGCACATCGTACAATGCGAGCAAAGCAGTTAGCGTAGGAGAACTTCTTGAGGAGCTAGTTGGTGAATAGATGCCATGATTTGAAGCGCGACAAAAACACACGGATGAAGAACAGAGTAGATGACAGGCACTATCTCGTCTATTCTGTTCTTCGTCTGTGTGTTTTTGTTGCGCTTCAAATCGTGGCAGTTAGCGTAGAAGATTGCAAACACATGGCATCAGTTTTAAAGGGGGTTGTAGGGCTGGCGTGATTGTCGTCGTCAGCCTGTTCGGGTCCACTGCAGGGCAAAGGCCTCTTCTCTTATGTTCTTCTTGCTGCTCGGGTCTTGCGATTCCCTAGTCCATTCTTTTCCTCCTCCGCATTTGCTCACTTTGTCCCTCCATTGAGTTGATGTCCTTCTACTTCTAGACCAGTGTCTCGATAGGCAACCCATTACCCTTGTAGTCCATCGGTTGCTAGCACTTCACATTACACGTCCAGCTCAAGTCCATTCCTTTCCCTAATTTGAACCATGATATCTTCCATCCGAGTTTGTTCCCTGATCCAAGATGCTCGTTTCCTGTCCCTAAGCATTACTCCTATCATCCTTCGTTCCATAGATCATAAAGCTGACCGAAGTTTTCTTTTGAATTCTTAATGAGGTGCCAGGTTTCTTCCCTGCATGTAGTCGCTGGCAATACGCATTTGTTGGGTACTGTTCTCTTCAGTGACAGAGGGAGTTTGCTGTTGGTTATTTCAAAGTGCTCTCTGAGAGCATCTCAGCCCGTACTTATTCTGTGCCAGATTTCCCTCGAGGCTAGATCAGCACTGACAATCTGGCCACAAAGATAGTTGAATTCGTGTACTTGTTCTAGCATATCATTGCCAAGGGTGAAGAGTGCGCGCCCTGCACGTCTGTTTAGCCTTACTTTCGGTTTATTCATGTTTATCTTTAACCTTATGTCCAAGCTTTTCAAGTGCAGGTTTCAAAGCACATTTGTGCGTGTTTCACCAGACCCACTGAGCAGGATTGTGCCCTATGAAAAATCTTAACTGGATCGAACATTTGCCATATATTTGCAGTCCTGCCTTCTCCTAGTTGAGCCCCCTGGATACCCCTTTGTCAGATGTGCGGCAAACTATTTTGGCGAGACGTTGTCTCCTCTCCTTGTCTTACTCCCTTCTTGATAGGGAACTGTTTGGTTACATCCCTTTTAGGTCACCGAAGAGATTTCAGAAAATCTTCTCTTTTGTATTTTAATGCCTCCAGGGCAGTAGTGCGACGGTGTCTACAGAATGGAACACATTCTTTTAGCCTGTAAACGGCATGTATTATACTTTGTGGATATTTCTATAACTTGATTGATGGCATGGATGCGATCTATTGTTTAGTGGAATGTTCTGAGTCCAGCCAGTTCTCTCATTTGATGTCAGTTTTATGCCTTTTCTTTTACAGGGTGGGTTTTTATAATTCTCATATAATTCTCTGTCGGAAAGATGTGATCCTCCTTTTTCACCGTAAAAAAAAAAGTGAGAGAGAGCTCCCTAACTATTTTCCGCTCAAAATACTGAACCGAAATACCGAAAAGTTATATATTGTCAAGTCACTTTTAAAACTTCAAAAATTCTTTTCTCCGGCCAGAAGTGTTGCGAGCGATGATCAGTACCTTGATTCTCGTTAAGAAAAATGGCAACGGTAATTCCATATTCTTGCCTAGTTCAAATAAGATGTCTCGACTGTGACATTCACTTACTGTATATATACCCATAGTTTTGAGCAGCTTTAAGTGGGTGAATTTTGTGTTTATCATAGAAGTAGGATCTTCGCATCGTGTAGCAGCTTTTGTTTGAGTGTGGACTGCGCTTTCTTTGTGCAGGGATCGCGAACAAAGCAGGCATTTATATCTTTGATCTCTTCCCTTTATTTCTGTCCCATTGTGTTGTGGCATTGCACAACACATGGGCAATGCAGATGGCAGATGTGCAGTCTATCCACTGAAGGCTGCCGCATGCATTGCTCGCATGCTTGCAGACACTTGTATAAACATTCTTTACTGTAGTGCTCTCATTAGGATGCGATAATGGATATTGAGGTCGAATGATGGACATGTACTTCTTTTTTGTTGGTGCTCGTTAGTTTGATGAAAGCAAATGACCCTCTTACTTACCCTTGACCTTGCCTTAGCGTTGGTTTTACCAGTGAGGCTGAGATTTGCTCAGATAAAAGCTCGCATCAACCCCCTCTCGTACATGACCTCATGTTCAGCTCAGCCTCATGCAAGCAGTACGTTAACTCTTTCGGGACCGCCGGAAAAAGTGATAAAAAAGGGAGGTCTCGATACAAAATTTTTATTACATAATGCAAAGGCACCATCCTGCTTTAGCATATAGTCTTAAAATGCAGCTAATTATATGTTCTTTGACATACAATACTCTGTTTTACTTCAACACTGGCCATAACACCTTGAAAAAATCCGAAAGTAAGAACTTTGTAAAAAAACTACAGAAAAAGATAAAAAAGTGTAAATATAAAAATATTCAAAAGGAATAAAATTATTTCGGGATATACAAAATCTGACCCAATGCTTTGTTTCTTCATCGCGAAAGTTTGATGCGGCTAGGCGTAACTGGCTTTTTGTTTTGTGTGTGATCTCTTTGGCACAAAGGCCATGGCTATGTCGTGGCCCAGTCACGCGCCCGGCTCTCGTTTCGGCGGTCCGTTTCTGCGCTGGCGGCAGGAGGTCACCACCATAGCTAGTTGATACCCTAGCAAATAGGTACAAACCACCGAGAACATATATCGAGCTCACATACCTACTTCAGAGCCAATTGATACCGAAACCAACCCCCACCTTTGAGCTCGATTTGATGTTCCAGGCAGATCGACACCCGAATCCTCACCCGAGCTGAAAGCCGATCTCCAAAGTCGCATTCCGACTCTTCACTGCCACTCTGATCGTTAAAATTCACAATAGAAGGCGGAGATGCGCGAGATGAGACGATGCGGATTTCTTATCGCGTGAGTATGCGAGTATGACGCCATGTTTGTTTACATTCGAAACCACCACCCGTCAGAATAAAATATCTGATGTGTTGCCGCCTGGCGGTAAAAAAAAAAAAAACTCCACAAAAGGAAAAACTGCAGTTTTCAAACTACTCCTAGATGTCGCTAGGTGTTCCATCGAGCGAAAACTTTTATTCTGCAGGCGCGTGAACCCATCGGTCATATGCGATCGAGAGCGGTCGCAAAAGAGTTAATCTATTCTTCCTGAAATTGAACAACATTCTTTTAGTGCAAAGCTTTTGAAAAATGCAGTGCGAAACCATAAAGGATGTTTTTTCTGGAAAAAAAAAAATGTAAACGTGTGATGCAGGATCGAACATGTCTAGTTTGAAGTAATCAGTTTAAAATATTGCGGGCAAATATTACTGCGTGCAAGCCTCTGTGACGCAGATGGAGCTGGAACTATCATTGACAATGCGTTTGCTTTCAGCTTGCAGTGGGAAAAAATCTCACGGTAATTGAAAAAGTGCCCACGAGGTAAAGCAATGAATGGGGCTTGAATTTCAACTTCGCCTTACCTCAGCTCCAGCCTCAAAAGGCGTTGGTTCAGGTCGAAACCTCCAACCTTGGTGGGTGGGTTTCAGTCAAGATAACAACGCCCAAATCTCACCTTATTATGATAAAGAGGAGGCAGACCATGGGGGGTGCAAACGTCGTGAGGTGTTGTTCCACAACTTGTGGTTTAAAGTGTGAGGCCAAGTGCTGGAGCAAAAAATTTAAAAATAGGTAAACAGTGAAGATTTTTGGTCTGCATCATACAGCACACTTTAATTTTAGACCCATGGGAGCCTTTTAAAGTATGTCTCTTTTGTGTTTGTATTTTATTATTTTAAAATTCTATTAGATATGGGTCTCACACCAACACTCGTAACTTTAACTTGACAAAAAAAGCACCATTTGTGGCAGCGATATAGGGAAGGCTTTGTACTGTGCAATGAACCAAAATAAACGAAATCAGAGGAATCCTCGAAGCATAGTGATGAAATAATTTAAAAAACCTGCGTTTTTATTGGGTGTACCTTGGTGTAAAAAGGCAGCCATATGAAAACTTGTGGCACGATTTTATTTCTTGAGGTTCATTGCACCCTCAATAATGTGCGAAAGAATTGTGGCAAGTTTCACTAAAAAAAATCTTTATCAGGAAAAAAGATGTGAATGTTTGTGTTTGAAGAAATTGCCAAAAAATACGTTCTGAGAAAAATCATCAGAAAAGATTTCAAACAAGTGCAGCACTTATATACGATGGTCAGGAGAGCTAAAATCCCCCCCCCACACTTGTAGCTAGTTCTGTCTTGAGTCTTGCTCGCATCTTATTTTGCACGTGTCACCTCGCTTTTTTTTTTTTTTTTTGCTTGCTTTGCAGTATCAGTGCTCTGACGTAATCTCGTTGCGACGCGCTGCTGATCTTTCGTTTTTCGCTTTGTGCGTCTTTGCACTCTAAACTTGCCTATACTGTGGCTGCCGGTAAAAAAAAAGTAAGCGACAGAGAGTAAACCAATCCACCAAGCAATCCGCCGCTCCCTCGGAGCGCACACGAAGGCTCCAAACCGTAAACAACGTGTGCAAACATCGCGCTTTCACCTGGGGAGAGGTTTATGATTTTAATTGAAAAATGAAGTGTTGAAAATGCTTTTGGGGCATTAATGCATTTTTTTAACGGGATAAGAGTGTTAAATAATACCAAGCTAAAAACTCCAAACCAGGGCATTTTTGTGTTGCACACTAAACTGGCAGTTTCATTTCGGTTTTGTGGACGCCGGGTGGGTTCACATTCTTTTCTGTTATCTTTTGAAAGAAACTGTGTAGAAAGAAACTTATTTAAAAAAAATCATCTCCAATAAATTCCACATTTGGCAAAGTAAAAAACAAAAAAAGATATTTTGAAGAAAAAAATTGAGATTTTGACTTGGCCTCGCACACCTTATTAAAGTGCTGTGGGTATGTCGTGTGTTTGTGTAAACTGTAATTCTTTTTCAACAACTGTTTATAAAATGCAATGCATTCAAGGATGTTCACAGGGGGAAGCTCTAGATATTTTATATGGATATTTGAGTATTGTAGATAATTTAGATATTTTGCATAACCCATGCCGCAATGCGCCAGGAAATGGTTGGGGTTGTGCATTACTTACTTCATGCTGCTTACCTTCCTGGCTTTGCACTGTTTGCGTTGCGGTGCAGTTCTCTCGTCAACTATCACCCGCTTGTGAAGGGAACAAATTCTCATGTACAGTGGAACCTTATTATTTGAACTGGGTTAACTTAGAAGTTTTCTTCTTAATCGCAAACTAATTAGTTGTCCGTGTTTTTGAAATATCTCCCACTTATCCCGAAATGTTTGACATGTACTTTGGATAATTCGGTATCTTACATGCAGAGTATCTGTAAACCTGCCTAACTTGAAAATTTTTTGTATCTCAAGCTAATGACCTAGTTACTACCGTAAAGTTCTACAAGAATGCCCTCCCCTGTAACATCGCCTGCCCCCTTTAGTTTAGGAGTGAAATATCCAATTTGCTAAAAGACACTTAGATCACCCACCCCCTAAAACCGGATCGCTTTAGCGCCGATGAGTGAACAAAATAAACGCGAATCATCTATTCATGTCTTGATGTGATCACTAATTTGTCCTTTCACCCGCCATGGTGGCTTAGTGACTAAGTCAGGCTTCTGAGCATGAGGTCGCGGGTTCGATTCCCGGTCGCGGCGGCCGCTTTTCTGATGGAGGCGAAAAGCAAAAACGCCCATGTGTTTGAGACTTCGGCGCACGTTAAAGATCCCCAGGTGGTCGAAATTTAGTCCGGAGCCCTCCACTACAGCACGCCTCATCACCTGAGTAGCGTCGGCGCGTGAAATCCTGCGATCAATCAATCAATTCGTCCTTTCCACTTCATCCGAAAGTTCGCCCATCTCGCATTTTTTCTTGATGTCTCTGCAGTGTTGGTTGCCGGTGCTGCTACTTCTTTTCTAGTTTTTCGCACCTGAGACAAAAGATCGCCCACCCCGTATTTTTCACCTGATATCTCTGAAATTTAGATGGGCATTCTTTCGGAACTTTACGGTAGTTTGCCTGTGTATTTTTACCAACGTCTCTCTAAATTTAGGACGTACTCGGTCTAAATCTTGCTTGCCAAAAGTCCGGGCTAATGCCATCGTTCAGAGGTGCTCGAGAACTCAAATGTCAGACGTTCAGTTTCGTAAGGGCCAGTCTGCCTTTTATAGATGTTACATAAGCGAAAATATGATTAAAAAAAAAAGGAAGGCATCTCGGCCGCATGCCATATTGCAGTTACGTGTGCGCTCCGCAGTTTCGTACAGGGTTTTGCTGGTGCTTGGTGATCTCCCATTTCTGTCCAATGCCTTCACTTGCCAGAAGGATTCTCTGCCATTGCATTCCGTTTTGTAATCTCTCGAGACGATGCCTTTGGTGAGATTGCATTGCAAGAATGCCTATATATAGTGAACTGGAGCTGTGTTTCGGTTACAGTAATCAGTTTAATTATGCGGTTGCTGGATGCACTAAGTCGGTTATATGCAACTGGTACATTAAAATTTTTAGTTTCGTGCTGAGCTTAAGTCACTTTGCTTCATTTTTTTTCTTCCAGTTTTTGTATAGGGATAGTACTGTACATCGATTGGATTTGGATGTGGTGCACTGTTGCGTCAGCTCCGGTTATTCCATGCCAGCTGTAGGTTCACCCGTGAGGAATGGATCTGTTTGGGTGGGGGGAAGTGCAGGCACTGTTTTCCATTATTCACTGACATTGTTGGACAAATGCGCAAAGCGTGGCGTCCTGCCTACAAAACCAGCTAACGCAGGTGTGAATGTCACTGTTGGCCATGGTGTACTGGTTTGTTAGCTCCGACTATTGGCCGACACCAGCTGTTGTAGCTTCATCGCTGCTGGGTGGACTACCGTATATTCTGCCGTATAAGTCGTACCACCCTCTTTCTGTGCAAGGCTTCTTTCTATTCTCGCAGGATGTTGGGGAGAACTTGATGCACCATTTGATAAGCTGAACTTTTTGGGACAAGTAACTGTGCTGGTAAATCTTTAATCTCGAAGTAAGGCCCAGTAGGAGCTAAATTTCCATGCCCGCGGGAAAAGCAGGGATTTTGGGTAGTCTAGCAAACAATTTTCTCCCGGTCGCGAAAAATACGCAGCATATAAGTGTATGGTATCGAATTCTAGAAGCGTAAATTTTCTTTGCAGTGGTGACTGTTCCAAACAGAAATGTTTAAAAAAAGAACAAATGCTGTACAGAAAATTGGAGACAAACACAAAAATTATAAGCAAAAACATCGGTGTTATTCTACAGAGGAAAAAGTACTTAAAATATATAAGATGTACATTTTGTACATATATTATCAGTGCAAAGCTCCTGCAGATATCAAATGCCGAACTATAAAATTTCTTGACTTGCAAAAAAAAAAAAAGTGTTAGCACTAGTGGGTTTCGTGCCACTTGCAAAGCAGTTCCTCGAAACATAGGTTGGCCATGTATGTATCACACAAAAAGTTGGTTTTCTGCTCCACTCTGTCTTGTTCGTAGCACAATTCACAGTTTCGATACTTTCGCATTTTCTGGGGTTTGCGTCGAGCAGGGGTATCAGGTTTTGGGCCGGTTCGGCGCATTGTCGCTTTCGGTGCTGAAATCCGATGACGAAAAGTTGTCCTCGCAGTCAGTGCTGCTATTGTCACCCAAAAAGTTGCATGTAGAGTCGCCTAAATCGCCAAACATGGGACGTTTCCGCAGTGCCGTAGTGCGTGATGTCGAACACCGTCTTGGTATCATCTGAACGCTTGTCCCATGACTAGGGCGGGGCTTTAAAAAATTGCAGCGAGCAGGGGAAAAAAAAAAAAAAAAAACCAAAGAGCGTCTAAGTGTTTCTACTACTCAGTAGATGGCACCAGCTCTCGGAGTGCGCTCGGAAATCGCCATATTCGAACGGGAAAAACATCAGCATTTGAACTTGAAAGCGTCTATCGTGTGCTATCGATTTGAATAGGTGTGGGCAGGAAGGTGTGAATGGAAGTCCGAGAAAGCGATCGCAATCACTACCAGTGTGGGCCGCCGTTGTACTCAAGTTTCATACGAAAAGGGGATCCGCCCTTGTACACGATAGAAAAAAAAAAAAATGGCTGAGTGTTTTTGAGCGTTTGCGAACTCCATCACAACCATGGGATTGTAAATTATTGATCTGAAGCTGCAAGCTGACTTCAGAGTTAGTCACATGGACAGTAGAAACGCTCTGCGATGAGCTGTCTGTGGAGTGGGTGAAAAGTCCCCTGATATGCATAAAGTCGTGCACTTTGCATCCTACTTCGAAGCACCTTTTCTGCAAGTACGTAGGTGCCACAATCCCTGTGGGGTACAAGTAACCGCATGTTCCACCCCTTTTACCCCTCTTGCGTCCGTAAAAAGAGGTTTTTTGCGTGAGCCTCACTGTTGCAAGAGTCCCGGGATTGCCCCTCCGACCCACCAGAAAGAAGGTGTGAGTTATACGCTGGAGGATGCGGTAGGTTATCAATGTGAATAGCAGAGTTGAGCACAGGAGACGAACCCCCCGGCTGCATAAAGCTACGTCTGTAAAATAAAAGTTCCTCACAGAGTCCCACTGTTGTAAGAACTGTGCCTGCCACAAGCTGAAAGAAGGTGCGAGTTACACGCTGGAAAATGCGGTAGGTTATAAATGTGAATAACAGAGAGAGCGCAGGTGGCAAGCCCTGGCTACGTAAACCTGAGGGAGCGCCCCTTGCGCAGACGACGCAGTGGCCCACCAGCAGCAGCAGCAGCAGCAGCAGCAGCAACCCCAGCCGCCGCCCCCGCAGCAGCTGCAGCCGCAGCCGCCCCCACAGCCGCCCCCCGTAGTGGCGGCCCCTCCGCAGCCCCCCCTGAGCCTGCCCCCCGCCCCGCCCGAGCAGCCGCCCCTGCAGCCGCTGGTGGACGGGCACCACGCGGACGGCGACGACCCCATGGGCGGCGGCGGGGGGGTGACGGGGGGCCGGCCGCCGTGCGCCGAGCCGCCCGAGGAGCCCATGGAGGAGGAGGACGAGGCGCGCTCGGAGGCCACCTTCCGCTTCGTCGTCACCGAGTTCTCCCGCCTCAAGGAGTCCGTGCTCAGCCCGCCCACCTACGTGCGCAACCTGCCCTGGTGAGTTTGTTTGCGCGCGCCTAGGCGTGTGAGGCGCAGGCCAAAAGGTCGCTCCAAAAGCCCTCCAAGCTGGACGGGAAGAACACTGGCCAAAACGTCACTCCAGGAGCCCCTCGAGGAGGAAATGTAAACCGCTAGCTCTTGGGTGCAAGACATTTGCGGTCCGCGCCAATTTGCTCACCTGCTATGCTAGTTGTGGAAAGGGGAGCATGTACAGATTTGCTGTAAAATTAGCTTTTGCGCCATTTTTTATTTGTCGTTTTGAACTGCTCGGGACCGCTCCAGGGCAGCTCCATATTTTGCTTGCCCTTGGAATTTCTATTGTGGGAGCTGTTTGGGCTCCCCAGGAAAGGTCTCGACATTACTGTGGACAGGCGCATGAAAGAGATCAAGCATTTTGGGCAGCTCATGCTCAGTAATTGCTTACATCTTCAGATGTTGGAATGTCTTATACTTCGGCTACACTAGGGTCCAAGTGTCATTTGAACCAAATGTCATTTGACTCAAATGGGGTGCTTCGAATGCCATTCAGAATCTGCCGTGCTACACTACAATTTTGATGGCATTTGAAAGCTTTCACGATTGCTTGCCGTGCTGTAGTGGCGCTGTTGTCGCCCCGTTTCGTTTTCGTACAGTAATACAGGGGTGAGACAGCTGCGCATATTGCGCCTTTTTGATACAATTCCATTTGCCTGCGCCAAGCTGCTCCAAAAGCATGAAAATTGCGAAAATTGCGCCAAACTGCTCCAAAAGAGCCTGAAAGGCACGGATTTTGATGCTCATGTCAGTTCCGGTGGGGACGAAAGCCTCCCGCATCCCAGTGACCGCTTTTATTGGCGGTCAATTGCAAACACAGAAATGACAAAAATAGAAAGACTGAAGAAATGAAGCAAACGATAGCTTCTAAAACACGATTGGCTTTCTGTCCGGGTTCGCAGAAACGGCCTTCTCGATTAGGCATCGCTGTGGCTACAAACATGGCCGCCGCCCGATCTGCCTGCTACTGCCTACTTCACGCGCTCACTGCGCATCGCCGATATTTTCCCTGGTTTATTTTACGCTATCAGCTGGGTTCCAGTCTATTCATTCTATCAAATGTGGCTCTGAACAGTGACGTTAACGCGGGGATATGGTTTGAGATTGGTGCGAGATTACGAGAAGTTGCGCGGCTCGTAAAAAAAGTTTTGAAATGTGGGGCCTACGACTTCGGCGTGGTTTGTCCTTGAGTGCGAAACGCGGTGCGTGCGTCTATAATCGGGTTCGTGAATTGAACTTTTTGGCTCGTTGTGGTGTTATAAAATGCTGAGGTGTTGCTATGCTTCGAAGCGCGATCGCGAGCCTCGGCCCGGGAGGAAACGGTCGGCACGAAAGTTGCGGGGCGCTGCGGCGCCGCGACCTGTCCAGGCAGCGCCAAATAGCTGCAGGACTGCATGGTTGCCATAGCACGCGACTAATAACACTTGATGTATGCGAAGTGAAATTTAATGCCCAAAACTAGGTGGCTAAAGAGTAACGCTACTCAAATGATCACCGGGTGGACGTGCGCCCCACGGACTGCAACGGGTAGGCATGCGACCATTAGCTCGAAGTTGCTCAACTGTTGCCGTGACTACACTCGTTCGTACAACGCAGCCTGGGATTACAAAAATAATAATTTTAGCATTGAAACGGTAAAAGTAAAAAACACGCCACAATTGCAGAGCCCTTAAATTTGATAATGTTAACGGCAGTTTTGTTGTCAGTGTTGCGTACAGCCACAACACAATCTCACCAGTTAGGAAAAAGGTAGTGCAGATAGAACTTTGTGATACTCTTTAAAAATTCTTTCGCGTAAGGCTGTTTCAGTGTACGTGTATTCAAAACTGATTGGAATGTGTACTTGACCCTTCAAATTGCTGAAATTGTGATTTTTTAAGCTCACAAGACGATGTATTAAATGTCCCTACCTGCTCCAAATCAAGCTTCTTCTGCTCCAAAATCGAAATTTTGCTGCTCCGAAAACTGCTCCCAAATCTCTTTGGGCTGTCTCACCCCTGGACTAATACAACAATCAAATTTAGGAGCAGTCTAAGGCAGTAAAATAATATCAAATTAGAAGAGACACCAGTTTTGACTAATGTGGCGGCTGTCTTGCATAGATTTTTTTAATATTTATTTATTTATTTATTTTTTTTGCTACTGACCTACTGGTTTTGAGAGTATGAAAATTAAATATGCTGATTTCATTTTTTAAGTAAATGAACAGTGAACAAAGTTCCACAAATAAAAATCTTTTGTTTGTTTTACGTACGTAAGCAGTATATTTTTTATTGCTGATCGAAGACGCTGCGTGCGAGAGCGCTAGAAATCATGGCATATGATATCCCAAATGTCTCTCTCGGTGCTCATTTGGCTTGAATGTCATTTGAGCTGAATGGCATTTCAAAACCTAGTGTAGCAGCATAACTTGGCATTTGAGTCAAATGACATTTGGTTCAAATGACATTCGGACGCTAGTGTAGTAACTGCAGTTGCTCAGTCGCTAAGGCGTTGTGCTGCTGAACCCAAGGATGGCGGGTTTGATATCAGCCGTGGAAGGTGTTTTTGATATCTGCCGTGGAAGCAGTTCGTGAGGGCAGTTAGTTGCCTTTGCGGTCATTACCATTTTCAGTGGCTGACCTTCAGAGAAAATTTGCTTGGCAGCCTGATTTCCCACTGACAGTGTTTTTCACACCAGAAACTGGCTCCGTAATCACGTTTTTTTTTTTTTTTTTCCAATTTTTTTTATATTTGGTCCTATGTAAGAAACTTAAATGATTTGGAAGGATTTTAATGTCAATTTACTTGAAGTAATTCATTGAAGAGATTACTGAAATCAGTTTTTGATGAAGACTGATGGCTAGGCTGTTTCCTGGCGTACTTGTGCTTTAAATACTTACTATAACAAATGCAAATATTTTGAAAATTTCTCCTGAGCCAACTGCTTTGTTCACTCTCAAATTTTACGCTAAGGTCGCATTTTGGGGTCTGCTTCGTTTAACACTAATAACAACAATGGAACTGACCTACTTATGTAAAAAACAAATAAAAACAATTTTTGCCAATGAGAGAGCCACTGGCCACCTTGGATTTGATGACCACCTTAGAACTGTTGTGCCACCTGGGACATCTCGAACAAAGCACACAAGGCCGGTTTGCGAGACATGTCCTATTCTGAAAACATCACTGGTTTCCACCACCGTGTGATGCCTTTACCGCAAGACGAGAGTGCATTTCGACGCCGTGGCAACTGCTGCTGGCGCTTAGTTGGCATGCAATGCATTGATCTGTTTGTAAACGTGTAAGCGTTTCTGTGTGAACTGAAAAAGGGAGCCAATCTGTCCATCTGTAACACGTGACATGTAAGACTTTCGTTGAGTACGAAAATGCTATTACAAATGCCCCACATCATGCAACACTGCATTCGTCATGCAGCATTACAGCATTTGAGTATCTATGTGTGAAAAGGTTTGGTGTACAGTGAAGGGGTTTATGCATGTGTCCGACAGTTTCCACTTGGTAGCTTCTGCAGATTTTTTTCTTTTGCCTGCGTTTGCTCCCTGCAGGAAAATCATGGTGATGCCGCGCACAAACACGGGCAACGACCGGCAGCCGACCAAAAGCCTCGGCTTCTTCCTCCAGTGCAACGGGGAGTCCGATTCCTCGTGAGTAGGGCGACCCCTCGCTTGCCGCCACGGTCTACTGTTCTGGCCGTGGGCACTGTTTTTATTCTGCGCTTGTTGCCTCTTAGGAACTGAACTGGGTTCATCTCAGAAGCTGCTTTTCTTTTTCTTTTTGAGCCAATTTGAACATGCACAGTTTAGCTAGCTTACTATGATGTAACTCAAAAGAACAGCGCACAGGCACTCCACATCTGGTGCTTGCTGCAAAGTAAAGGACACAGTGTCTTATTAAATCTTTTTGAAAGAAAACTCAGGTTCAACTAGAGATCCGTAGAAAGGCGGGTGATGGGTAACAGGATCAGGTAATGGGGTCAAAGTTTAAGCTTTAAAAACTTCCATTAGTGACTACCATATTGACAATTCTAGTTTTCTGCTGTTCCTAGCTGTTGTGCATATTTGTTGGCAAATAGAAAACAGCAGTTTGGATGCTAACTTGTTTTAAAAAAGTCGTATTTGTTTTGCTGTAACCCCTCATGGAGCAAAGCACTGATTTTTGATTATTGTTTTGTGTGTGCTGTTTTGTACCACTGTTCAGCTGCCCAAACACTGCAGACTGCGGCCTGCACTGCGAAAAGAAAAGCAGAGCGCCGTTTTTGGCACTTTGTTCAGAGTTGTCTGTGCCATGCTGGGCTCTAAAGCTTGCACATGAATTCATCTTTAGTGGCTTGCCTTGGCAGAAGGGCTCGGGACGAAATAGCAAGCACGTGCTGATTTTGTAGCACTTGCATTTAATGCATTTGGGCAGCCTTATTGCTTTTTTTTTTTTAAGATATTCTTTTCTGCAGAACACTGCAATAAATTCCCTCTTAGTCGAGGTTTCTGCAGCTTACTCCGACGTGAATTGGACTCTTTTCTGGTAGCGTGCTTCTTGCTAACTCTGTGGGGCAGGCTCAAATGTAGCTGCTGCAGCATCTGCAGTGTTTGTGTAGCTGCTGTGAAGAGTAGCCATTGCTAACAGTAATGGAAAAGGAACAATGTCTAGTCTGAGCTTAAAAGATGCCATCCCCTTGCATCCCTTGCAGGGAGGCCTCTGAAGGCGAAGAGAGTGTGCCGTAAGGACAAACGTTTTCTGGGAGGAGGATTTCCAATTTCTCTCTCCCTTTCCCCTCCCACATTTGGAGTAGGATGTGGCATTCCCTTGAGCTCTTCTGCCAAGTAGCCTTGAGTGCCTAGGAGACAAAGCCCTGGTTGTCATTTTTTTTTTATTTTCCCCTCATCACCTTGCCAATGTTGTACATCTTGCGATTCAAAGTGGCTAAATTGTAATTTCTTGTTTACTCATTTATTCAGGATTTGTCGTCAATCGTTGTCATGCCTGTTTGCGCCCTATTCTTGCTTTAAGCCTGGGTGTTCTGTCTGTTTCTCAAGGAGACTTTTTGCCGCATAGGCTACTTGGGCAGAGGCACCTCAGAGTATCGGTTTAAGGGCAGTTTTTGCCTGCGCAAGCTCCCTCGTGAGCAGTTTTCTACTCGTTAACTTAAGCTGTGCATGGAGATGACGTACTGGGGTTTGCTGCTTGCTTTGTGGTAAAGTCGGGAAGTGATTGTGACTGTGTGTGTTGTGTGGCTGCCTTTTACTCGCAGAACGTGGTCCTGCAACGCGACTGCCGAGTTGCGCATAATCAGTCAAAAGGAGGGCGTGGAGAACTTTGTGAGAAGTGAGTGGCTGGTGTTGACCGCCAAGCTCGGAGGCGGTTGTTTTGCACGCCCCTTTGCACATTCCTTAAAGGGACCCTGCAACACTCTTTGAGCACTGCAAGTAAACCTGCACGACGTTTAGATTACACTGCCAGGAATATCTGAGCCAAATATTACAAGTGCACGTGAAGCGCTGAGCGCGCAAATGGCGGGGAAAGATGCTGAAAAACCAACTGCATTCTCTTCAATTTTTCTTATTGTGCACTCCTGGCATGGCCTAAAGGACGTCACTGCAGCCATGGCTGTCCTATTGGGTGCCGCTGGTCAACTGCGCTGCCTATTTCTCGCATTTCCTGTGACGATCTGCCGTCATCAGCGCTGTGCCAACCTCTTCTATGCCTCAACCTGTACACACAGTTTTGGCGTTGTTTTGAGTGTGAGCGGAATTTTAGCGATGAACTCAATACTCCCCTTTCAACCAGACCACCCGACAACAAACGTTTATTGCTTCAAAAACTCCCTACCAGCCTGAGTGCACGCTTGCGAGCAGGCATCCATGCCTGCTTTGTTGTGGCATCAGACCAGAAATAGACCCCTCCACGTTGCGGATAAAAGGAGAAAACTCCCCGGCCCGTGATGTATCGAGGGCCGCCAAAGAGAACGCTGCGAGCTGCCCCTTTTTGTGGGAAAGAACGTGCAGCTTTCGTCGCGTTGTTCGCGGTTGAGTTGAGAGGGAGCGATTATGCGCGATTTCTTATAGCACGTAATTTCAGTGATTGTGAACGGATTTTCATAATTCTTGTGGGCGGAGATTGCTTGTGGGCGGAGGCTTTACCCCAAAATACATTCCAAGTAGTCGATGGTAAGTGCTGCAGGGTACCCGCCGTTGTGGCTTAGTGGCTAAGGCGTTGCGCTGCTGAGCACGAGGTCGCGGGTTCCATTCCCGGCCGCGGTGGTCGCTTTTCTGATGGAGGCAAAAAACAAAAACGCCCGTGTGTACGAGATTTCAGCGCACATTAAAAATCCCCAGGTGGTTAAAATTAATCCGGAGCCCTCCACTACGGCGCGCCTCATCGCCTGTGTTGCGTCGGTGCGTTAAACCCTGCAATCAATCAAGTGCTGCAGGGTTCCTTTAAGAGTGCCTCCTGGAATTTTCGTTTCGCTTCTTTTGCCATCTCTCATATCCTTGTCTTTCTTCTACTTGCAGAAATTCAGCATCTGTTCTACGGCAAGGAGAACGACTGGGGGTTTAGCCACTTTATGACGTGGAATGTGAGTGCCGCCAACTTTGGTCGCATTTGTGCAGTTCACTCGACTTTTTTTTGCCAGTTTTATTCTGGTTGCTTGTTCAGTTGACTCGCTCAGTTGTCTGGTTGTACTCGATGGTTTCAAATTGGTTACAGTTGTTGCTCTTTTATGTGGGCTGCAATGGTTGTCCCGGTTTAAATACTGTTTAACTCTTTCGCTACCGCAGAAAACTGACCAATTTTGGGGGGTCCAAGAAAACATTTTTTTTTCTGCTAAAAAATTATTTAGGCACTAATTGCAGGAGCACAAAATGCAGATTATTTAACGGCCTTTCCAATAACACCAGTTTTTTAAAGGTTTTCATATATCATAGTTGTGAAAAAAAATATCAAAATCAAAAGTTTTGTCAAGTTGTCGAAAAAAATGATAAAAAAGGAGTTGTGTATATCAAACCACCGGTAGTAGAAAAAAATTAGAATATACATTTTGCAGGGAAACATTTCAAAAACACACCCTAAAAACAATGTCGACTTGCGCGGAACAGTTTTTCAGATATAAAAAAAAAATGTTAGCACGCACGGTGCTCGTGTCATGCGGTGAAGCCCAACCTCTAATTCAAACTGTGCAATTTTGGGTGGTTCCTTGGAATAAATCTGGCGGTTTGACGTTATCAAGGGCACCAATTTGCCCCCACATAACGTAAAAACATCTTGTCAATGGCTGACTTTGCATTTACAGCGAGCACAATATTTGGGACAAGCACGCGATGCAGAAAAAAACATGCATGAAGTTGAAAACGGAACGCCGTGGCTGATGTTTGTTGTCGTTCACGGTCAGTTATCTCTCAAAACATAAAGCTGAGCTTTATTATCATCTTCTTACTCGCAATTGTAGCCTTGCTCGCAAAAATGAGGTACGATGAGCTAGAATCGTCCCCTGCGATCTTTGGCCGAGTAGCAGTCGCGCGCTAAAAAAGATCAGCACAACGAGCCTCCTCTATTGCAGCGCCACCTAACATTTTTCAAATGAAACAGTACAAAAACTTATCAGAGACTCCGTCCGAATAGACAGTTCAACTAAGCAGCAACATTAGACACCCGGATATACCCTCGCATGAAAACGAAACTGGAAGGCGAACAGCTGGCAGTGTAAGGCCGGTTTGAAGCGCTGTCCTCGGCGGAACAGATATCTGGTGACTGGGTGTGACCTTTTGACTCGCATCTGAAGTTCTTATCACAGAAATCGGGTTAGGGTTCAGTGAAATCTGGAGCAGCATGCTCTGTTCGAGGATCAGTCGTGGACTCAAGGCACCATGGCAGGTAGCCTTGAAGTTGGGTAACCGCGTAGTAGCGCTACATAGGAATTTCGCGATGCAGAAACGAAACCGAAACTGTTGTAAACTGTTTGGGAATGGTCCTGGGGTAAGTAGAACTACCAGAGTACTTAGGACAACTTGCGCAAAGGCAATAAAACTGCCTAAAATCATAAAATAGCTTTGCAACCAGGCACTGCTTGACATTTTCAGCCGATTTCTGGGATTATTACTGTCAGAGCGTGAACCTGACAATTGAAAATCGTTTGCTAGTTCCCCATTCACGCCCTGATAGCAAAAAACAAGCGCTGGTGCAGAGTAATTACGAGTTGCACGCATTCTTCGTTGGTAGCCTTGAGGCGCGATGACCACACCCCTTTTCCACAACCAGGTGATTCAAAAGCGTGTCAAAAATCACGTTTCCGTTGCAAAAATGAAAACAAAACTGATTTTGAAAGGCCATTTTCTGATCTAACTCCGACCAGCTTTACTTGTTCGAGAAACGCCTAAGTCTTTGCAGAGATGCCTGCTGAGCTAAGTGAGCATCTCTCTGTTATGGGCTGCAAGCCAGTAGAGACGTGAACAACGGCAAATTTTGTTGAGGAAAAGATTCAATTAATGGCTTGGTAGGAGAGAACTACACAACTCTTTGAAAGAAAAGTACAAGAGCCTTATGGCATAAATGACGGGAGTAGGGTACCCCCCAAGGATGCCCATTTGGCCCTCTACTGTTCCAGGACGTGTTGGATCCGGAGAAGGGGTTCATCGTCAACGACAGCATCATCCTGGAGGTGTGGGTGTGTGCGGACGCACCACACGGTGTCAGGTTGGTGCCTGCTGAATTGCGAGTCTCAGTATCTAGTCGTTTCGCATTGCGAGTCACGCACTGGCCATGTTTCTAGGCACCTTGCTTGCCCAGAAACAGGCAAATTTGATAAGACCATTTCAAAGGGTGTAGCAATGGAGGTTTTTTTTTTTATTGTTATTATTATTTGTGGTGGCATTTTTTTGTTGAACGTTCTTCTTCAGTTCGTATGCAACAAGTTGGGCATCAGAATCCTTGGATTTCATGCAGGGTCAGTGGGCTAAGAACAGGAAAGGCAGGCTGTTTACCTGCAGAAAGGCAGTTGCACAAGATGTGTGCAGTGTCATCGGAGCAAGCAAGGGGGTGTAGCTTCTGTTTCGTTATCTGATGTTGTGACATATGTTTTTCTTAGAATACTGTAAACCAACTAGCCCAACTTTGCGTCTTTAATTTGTCGCTTTTCTTGGTTGTATTCTTTGGTAAAAGAAAGATACTGTCGCCAAACTTTTGAGAATTGCGTTAAAATTTTTTGGGGAAAAAAATGTAACATATTCTAGAACAGCCGGGTACTTGTAGTGCACATTTAAATGCAGTGTAAGACTGCAGCCTCTTTTGTGTGGTCTCATTGCTGAAGCTAAGAAGAGAAAAGAAAATTCAAATAATAATAAAACATTGACTCCTTGAAGACTCATGCTTGCTGGCTTGACCAACCGTGGCTCCTGTGCTGTTGGGGCTGTGATAAAACTTTCGTTTTGAACCACCTCATTATCTTTCAATAATCAAGATTGGTAGTGAGCATTTCTGATATTGAAATATATGCTTCAGTAGGTTCCTTCGTCTCTTAAAAATACTACCTCCATGTTGAAATTGTTAGAATTGAGAGCAGGGGTCAGTGTCACAGCACCACCATTTTTTATCTGCCGTAACGTGGCAACGTAGCCAAAAACAATTTGATAGTCAAGTGGCCGTGCATTCGAAATCAGATGTTTGTTCAGTACTGAATTGGTGTGCTGGAAATGGGCAGTTTTGCTGTGGTTTACAAAAAAAAGAAAAAAGTAATCGCCTGAAACCAAGAAATTTTCTCTTCCTAGCAGCGCGTAAGTATGGCCCCCTCCTCACCTTTTTTTCCGACGGCTGTGGAATTCTTTACCTCTCATCGGCACTCAAGTTGTTTTTGTTCAGCCCTTTCTGGCAGTTTACGAAATGGGCGTCTGTTGCCCTTGCTTCAGTTAATGTTGGGGATATGAATTTGAAATGTCCTGAAATAGCTGCAGATTACCCCTTCATGCGCGGATGGCTGCATGAAGAAGGGCATGCAGAAATTGTGATTTTTCAGTGATGCAGGATTGCTTGTGAAAGCTCTTTTTTGTATCTTTGAATGGGAAGCTTGTGAGTTTTGACTCTGTTTATGACTCTATGGAGAACTTCTTTTGCTTTGTGGGAATGTGTGTAAAATTTAGTGTGGTACTCACTAAATTTTGGTGTGGTACTCACTAAACGCAAGTAAGTGTGGGCGAAGCACGAAAATCCTAGAGAGAGAAAAGAAAAAGGGATAGGTAGAGCGCTGATTCATTTCCGTAAATTTTGTTTTGCACAGACAGCGAGAATCAAAGGCACGAGCAAAAGAGCATGATTTTTTTTTTTTTTTTTTTTTTTAAGCAAGGGGCTTTTTTTTGCAAGAAGTAGGCGAATTTTGTGCAGCTTGCGATTCGGTGCTCATTTTATTTTCCTCCGTGTATTGTCATCGCAGCTGGGACTCGAAAAAACACACAGGGTATGTCGGCCTCAAGAACCAGGGCGCCACCTGTTACATGAACTCGCTACTACAAACGCTGTTCTTCACCAACCAGCTTCGCAAGGTGAGTGCTCACTTGAGCGTAGCCCCTGGCCTGTCAGAGTTGTGTGGCAGACATTTGCAATGCTAGTGCAAAAGTTTGGAGAAATCTGTGGCGTTGGTTAGATGTCCAGCGAAGACCAGCCAGGGATCGGAGAAAGATTTTGGGTGCATTCCAGTTCGCTCACAGCAATTTGGAAAGCCAGCTTAGGAAGCAGTCTGGGTAGATGGGACCTAAAGCAACAAGCATTGGAAAAATGCAGTGGCCACTACTGCAGGCAAAAACATAATAGCAAACATGTTGAAACAAACACAGTCCTCAGGTTTGTGAAAGATAAATACGGCATTATAAAAATTATTGGGAAGAAGTAAGAAAAGCAGGCACAGAAGCAATAAATTACAAAAAAAAAAAGGTCACTCCCAGAACAAGTTTGTTTCTTTTAACGTTAGTGTGCCGAAAAGTGGAACTGCCACCGTCGTTCTTGGGTTGAGACAGCAAAGTAGTCGGCTTTGTTTTTGACTTCGATGCTGTCTTCGCGAAGCAGTCTTTGTTGCCGGCTTTGTCGGGGTTGGAACAGGGCTAAATATGGCGGACAATCCACTAAGACAGTGACATAGCCTTCAGACGGGGAAAATCAGAACGCAGCCTTTCATTCATGAAAGTGTCAGGTGTTGGGAGGAAATTCAACGACACCAATCACTAAGCTGGTAAAAGGGGCATGTGGATAGGTGTCTAGTTAATTTTTTTGGGGGGGGGGGGGGGGGGGGGGGGAGACTGCTGATATGCAGACCTTCCTGGCAAAGAATTTAAGTATTTTGTTTAATTTGAGCTTGCTTACTTGTGAACCAAAATAATAATAAAAAAAGAGAGAAGTGCAGTGATGCTACCGCTGCGCCAATTGCGCCAAACTGCGCCCAAGTGCTCTGGCTGCTACATCCTGCTACATTTCCTCTAAATTTGGCGATTCTGCGCCCAACCTGCACCCAAGGGTGTACGCCAACTTTCATAAATGAAACTAACTACTTGAGTTTCTCCATTGAAAGCGACATCGCGGTGCACCTGTTTTCAGGACGCATTCCGAGCCAAGTCAAAGCACACTGGCCCTTGTTGCGATAACGGCGATGATGCGTTTTGCGGCAGACGCCTCGTAGGCGTTGTGAAATCTCCCCCCTACCCGAGACTGTTGATTCTGTGCAGTGCGCTTCGCACCTATTTGACTCGCGAGATCGGCTGCCACCGTCGCCACCGTCCACCTCGCGGTCTTCGGGCCGCGATATGCGTCGTGATATGCATGCCGTACTCGTGAAGTTCGGCAACTACTTCAGGCGTCGCGAAATTGCCGTACTCGCTCGCCAGTGCCCGACAGCGTACGCGTCGACCAGGTGTCTGCGGAGTTGTGCTGGAAGAAAAGTAGGCAAGAGATGAGGACGCAGGAGTTGTAGTTACAGTGGAATCTGGATGATACGAATTTCTGATAAGTCCCGGTGAAATCACATTGTTTGAAATGGGAAAAAAAAATTGGCTCTTACGAACGGACCTGCGGTGCTCGGCGGATAAGGAGTCAGGGAGGTGCGCGGCTGCCGAGCGAGCAAGCTACGGCGACATACGGGCTCTCTGCCCTCTTTGCGCTCTTTCACCAGGAACGGCCAAGCTGTTTTCTGCTCGCGAAAACGCGCCGCGCTCTCCACAGGCACGCTGACACCGCCGTGAAACCGCCCGCACGCTGTGCGGGGCGCTGCCGGCTGCGGCAGTATGGCGGCGGTTTCGGTCGCGAAGTGGTGCGGGGTGCTCAAGAGACCGCTTCTAACTGCTCTTTAAAATGCCGCTCAAAGCACACACGAAGTTTCTTGTGCGGTAAATGAGCTAATAATGTGAGCGAAAACGGTGGTATAAAACATCATCCGCATCGCTAGTGAAAGCGCCCATGAAATATTTGTCAGGGTGCTAAGCCTAAACAGCTCCGGCGGAGCCAGCCGGCTGTCTTGAGCGCTTCATAACTGCCGCCATGAGGCGCACGCCTTCCCATTGGCGCAAGTCGTCAGGCTCCTCCCACTGCCACGCGCATCGCGCTTAATAACACTCCTGTAGTGAGTGAGCTTGAGCACCGCGAGTGAGGAGACAAAAGTCCAGAAAGGACCGCTTGGCGACATGGAGGTTAAAAAAAAGCAGAAAAACGTCACTGATTTCGTCACGCGAAAGTAAAAAAAGAAATAATCGAAAACTTGTTTTAGTGCTTAATTTTTTGGTCTGTGTTATTCACACGAATTTCGGATGATGGGAATATTTTTCGCGGTGCTGCGAGATTCGTATCATCGAGATTTTACTGTAAACAGATGAGAATTTGCCAAGTGCGAGGGTGAGAAAATGGTATGCAAGGGCAAGAAACGGTAACATAGTTCGGGCTGCGCGCCGGTGAGCGAGTACAGCAGTTTCACGACTCCCGACGCTGTGTCCGAGCTTAACGAGTACGGCACGCATATGACGACGCCCGTCTTAGATTTCACGTAGAGTTCATAGAGGCATAGAATTCACATACGTGGAAATTGAAGGTGAAATGCGCGCATGTGGCCTCGCAGGGAATTAACATAGTCTCGGGTGGGGGGGGGGGGGACTAGTGGGCTACCTTGCCATTAAGGGACGCGTTTTGGTTGCTTGCGGCAAACGTGCCATGAAGGGGCAAGATTCAGCCTGGTGCTGCATGTTGGTTGCTAGAAGTGGCTGCCCGCTGCCTTTGTAAACAATAGCGCTGCTATTGGTGGCTTGTCATTTTATACCCTTACGGTGGCAGCGCTGACGCTGCTAAATAGTGATGCATGTACAACACGGGGAAGAGCGCGATGTTCAATTATTCAGTCAAAGCCGTGGCACTACTGATGTTTTTAGTCCGTGCTCCCACGGTAGCCTTCCAATTGTGCTGGATTTTACATATTGTGACGAACAATTTTTAGTTTGTTCATAGTCAGTCTTCTATTGTGTAAAAATGAGAGCTTGTTTTTTAAATTTTTGTTGTGCAGGCCGCTGCACAAAGTCCAATGCAGACATCCTTGAGGAGACTGATGAAAATGGGGACAAAATATCCATGTGCAGTGTTCTTTTAATTTTTTATTATCGTTGAAGGGAGTGCTTTTACCGATTATCTATCATGAATGCAATACGTGTCTTAAAATTGCTTCTATCAACACCTGCTCCAAAAGCTGGTTTTGCTGCTCCAAAGGCATTTTTGCCTGCTCCAAAAGCTGCTCCAAAGCGGGCTAAGCCGGTAGCATCACTGGAAGTGTCACCTTCCTTTGAAAGCCAGAAATGGTGTCATGTTAAAACAAAAGTATAACATGTTGAAAGTGGCAATAAAAAAAAGTGAAGCTTCTCTTTTTTTTTTTCTTTCTGGATATCTAAAGGAAATAAAGCAGTAATCTAGTAGCTTCCTGGCACAAAATAGACCGTCCTGATCACATTGACATAAAAATCTTGTCGAGTTCTTGCTGTATAAGTTAATCAATCACGCGGCGGCTTTGTGAAGGTAATTGTAACTCAAAAAGTGTAGAAGATAATTTTAAGCTGATTTCAGTTTTGTTATTAGGATAGTTAACTACATAATTGCTCCTAATTTGATTAAGTTTCACCCCTAAATAACAAAAGCAGTTTTACTTGCCACGTCCCCCTTCAGGGGTTCCCATATCGAGGTTTCTAGATATTTTACAAGAACTTGGAGAGCGCGGGGGAACAAGGAGGGGTGTAGGCTTGCGTGCAGGTTGCGTGAGTTACCCGCCACGGTGGCTCAGTGGCTAAGGCGTTGCGCTGCTGAGCACGAGGTCGCGGGTTCGATTCCCGGCCGCCGCGGCCGCTTTTTTGATGGAGGCGAAAAGCAAAAACGCCCGTGTGTATGAGATTTCAGTGCTCAATAAAGATCCCCAGATGGTCAAAATTAATCTGGAGCCCTCCAGTACGGCGCGCCTCATTGCCTGCGTTGCGTCGGCGCGTTAAACCCTACCATCAATCAATCAATCAATCGAGGTTGCAAGAGTTGCTCTGTTCCTTTGGCCGGAGGTGATGCCGTCTCTCCCGATCCCTTCCCAGGCCGTCTACCAGATGCCCACCGAGAGCGACGACTCCTCCAAGAGCGTGGCCCTCGCCTTGCAGCGAGTGTTCTACGAGCTGCAGTTCTCCGACAGGCCCGTGGGCACAAAGAAGCTCACAAAGTCTTTCGGGTGAGCCCAAGGTTTGGGGGAGGGAAGGGAGTTGTTCTTCGCCTCCTGGTGTGCCTTCTTTTCTTTGATTGTCGCAGCTACAAACTTACTGTCGAGGCCACTCCGGCCTTCTCGACCTTCTACTTCACACTTTGCTGTGTAGGGGTAGTACTGATTTTGCGCTTGATTGGCTTTTCACTGATTAGTGCAAGGGAAACACCGCAAAGTTGCTGATTACATTTTAATTTTTACGAACACATTTTTTTTTTTACCTCGAAAGAAAGGCAGAATGTGGGCTGCCTGTGCTAAGCCAGTTTAAACTAACCTCCTGTAGTCCCCTGCTGTGCACATTGGTTGTTAAAGGCAAAACTGAAGCACAAAGTCTCGGATTTGATTCATGGCTGCGCTAGCTTCGTGCATTCCTGACTTACGTTAAAGCAAAAAAAAAAGTATCTTTGCACGTGATGCCTAAAGGATGTTACGAACAGTGCGGGGCCCAAATTAATTTGCAGCTCTGCAAGGCAGTCTGCACAATGCGTTCCAGGTACACATTAAACTCGCAAGTTTGAATTAACCAGTCTAGGGCACAGCAGCTTGCAGGTTAAATTGGCTGCCATTTAGGTTCGAGTCTGCAATCTCATCTGTGTGATGCTGCCACTTTGACGATATGTTGATGAAGGCTGAGCCAAAAGGGCGCTCTTCTTGTCCATTTTTTTTTGCAGGTGGGAAACGCTGGATTCGTTCATGCAGCACGACGTGCAAGAGCTTTGCAGAGTGGTGAGTCTGACCGCTGGCCGTTAAAACTTTGAAAAGCTGTTTCTCCAGCCAAAAGTATAGGGCGCAAGCTGCATTGCTTTTCGTCTTTTCAAGTTGGCTTTCCTCAAGGGGTCGCCCTGTGCCCCACTCTGTTCCTTCCTCTTCCCAGCTGCTGGACAACATGGAGAGCAAGATGAAGGGCACCTGCGTGGAGGGCACCATCCCGCGCCTCTTCGAGGGCAAGATGATCTCGTTCATCAAGTGCAAGCACGTGGACTACGCGTCGCGCCGCATGGAGCCCTTCTACGACATCCAGCTGAACGTCAAGGGCAAGAAGAACATCCACGAGAGCTTCCAGGACTACTGCGCCACCGAGTCGCTGGACGGGGACAACAAGTACGACGCGGGCGAGTACGGCCTGCAGGAGGCCGAGAAGGGCATCATCTTCGCCTGCCTGCCGCCCGTCGTGCACCTGCACCTGCTGCGCTTCCAGTACGACCACGTCACGGACAACAACATCAAGATCAACGACCGCTTCGAGTTCCCCGAGCGGCTCAACCTGAGCGAGTTCCTCACCGAGGCCGGGGCCAACGCGGGCGGGCCGGCCACCTACACGCTGCACGCGGTGCTCGTGCACAGCGGGGACAACCACGGCGGCCACTACGTGGTCTTCATCAACCCCCGGGGCGACGGCCGCTGGTGCAAGTTCGACGACGACGTCGTGTCGCGCTGCACCAAGCAGGAGGCCATCGACCACAACTTCGGGGGCACCGAGGAGGACGTGGCCGTCAGCCGGCACTGCACCAACGCCTACATGCTGGTCTACATCCGGGACAGCGCCATCAGTGAGTCGGGCCGGACGGGGGTGTTGCTTTGGCCTTGGGTTCTTCTTCGGGAACTGGTTCGATACCCGGGAACAAATTAAGAACAGCAATAGCTCATGTATGGTATCATCACTCCGCCTAAGCGACGGACCCAGATGTCAACGGGCGCGCACGTTTTGAAAGGAGATTTCTATGAATGCGTGATATCGTCTGCCTTTTCACACCGTCGCTGCAGTAATTTATAAGCACAGGAACGACTCGTGCCATGTTTGAGATATTCCCAGTAACACACTATGTACTTGCGACACGCGGAGTAACATCCTGCTGCGGTGCTAGAGCACAGAGGCAACTTCGGTTGCCGGTCTTAAGTTGTACCCGAGTATAGCTTGCAGCATGGTGAATGCTCGAGGTAAAAAAGGTATTATTAGCAAGTGCTTTGGGGATGCATTGCCACCTCAGCTACGTTTTGAGGCAACAGTTGACCTAGCAAATGTACCTCTTTCTAATAACTGAATGTAGCATTGTGTCATTAGTGAGTGGATTAGGATGTGTGTTGAAGTCTATTATAAAGTGCCCCACCATTTTGCTGTGCTCCCAATCAATGTAACTTATCAGGTGGTGAAAAAAGTCGGAAAATTCACATGTCTAAGAGGCATAGTTAGGGAGCTGTGGGAAATTGCTGTGCAGCTGTACAAAAAAAAAAACTTGATCTAGGAAGGCAAAGTCTCTGCGAGGAAAAGTTTGATGGCCTAGCTGTGATCAGCGTGTCAGTTATATACATCAGTTGACGCCAGCAGAAAAGCGGTCTGCCATTTTGAAGTAGTGATCATTAATGGTAACACTGTGCTGTGGCTACAATTATTCCGTGCTCTTGTCTGTTTGTAATGCCCATGTCATTGTTATACTTGTTACGTAGAAAGAAAAAGGTGTGTGTGTAAGAATCGAGCAGACGTGCACGCAGGAAATTGTCGTATTGAGATGAAAAGGGGGTCACGTGTTAATGCATACTTCCAATGTTGCCTTCTCGAGCTATGCTCGTTTTTCAGTTGTAGAAAAAAAAGTAAAATGGGACTTAAACTGCCACCTGCTGGGTCGTTTATTCGCAAATGGTGACCCACTCCTTGTCAGTTCGGCTAAGTTTAAACTGCAGGGTTCGTCTTTTTGTAACGCGGTGCCGTGTGGGCTTGTTCTCCCCTAGCTTCGGCAGCAGAGTGCACCACTTCCAATGGAGTTGGCCCGTTAGGCAACGAACGGGGTGAGACTTATTGTGCACCGCCCCTGACGGAATTGACGGTGTTTCTCGTCCGGGTGCTCTTGCGGAAAATTGTCTGGATGCCTCTCTAAGTTGTTGTGCCCCTGCCTTGCCGTGTGCAGACGAAGTCCTACAACCTGTCACAGAAAACGACATCCCCGAACAGCTGGTCGAAAGGCTGCAGGAGGAGAAGTGAGTAGCTGGCTTTCCTTGCCTCCTCGGGGAATTCTCGGAAGTGCTTCGGAGAACTTGCATTGGGTGGTGGGAAGGACACCGAAAGGTTGGGCTGTGAAACTTGTGTGCTGGGGATGGTTGTTGCAGTGCCTGGAATGTTACTAGTTGGTTGATAGTGGCTGAGAAAACATCGCAGAGGTTTGCAGAGTAAAGTTGCTACACAAGCTCCACATTAAAAATGAATTCTAAGGAGTATTTACAGAAAAAATTATCTTGATTCCTCTGTCATAGGAATCGGTAAAGCATGAAAGTTAAATTTGCAGCGAAATCTGCAGCTGAACAGCATAACTTGCGGGTCGGCGGCTGTCTTGTGGGTGTGCTTAGCGAGCGACGTCCTGCTGGCGGGTTGCTTCGGCAGAGGTGTACTGGCGTCATTTCCGTGACAGATATGACATCAGTGAAATGTTGGTGTATATAAAACCCAAAAACAAACAATCCTAAGTATAACGTACTCTTTAGTACTAAAGGTTGCTTCCCCTCAAGAAGACCCTGTGTACAGGGGTGCATGCACCCTTTACAGGCTGCTTGCTTCGTTGTACTAGCGGCACTTCCGTGACGGATATGACGCCAGGGAAATCTGTGTATCCTGGAATAAAACACTTCCATGTTAAAATGCTACACATGTTTGTCATCAATTAAATTGTGTGCTGCTGTTAACTGTAGCGTGATCAGAACTCAAGACATACCAATGTAATCAAGCATGCACTAAACCCCCCCACCCTTACCCCTCTTTTGGTTGTGGTTCGTCCACAGGCATGGTCTCTTCCAATAGGATGAAGAAAATAGTTGTAGTCACATGAAAATTCATGAATACTTTTCTCTGCTCCTTAAAGCTGCTCCATATCCTGTTTCAGGTGTCTCACCTCGCAATGGTGTAGAATTTGAGCCGCATTATTTGCATGATACTGAGTCCAAGCAGGGTGTGGTGTCATAACTGGTGCTTCCCAACCCCAGTGCACTACATGTGATGGGTCGTGGCGTGTTGCTCAGAACCTTTATCTTGTATAAATACCCGCCTATGCGGCTCATTGGCTGAAGTGTTGTTCTGCTGAGCCCGAGAACGCATGTTCAATCCCAGCCGCGGTGGCTGCTTCTCTGATGAAGGCGAAAAACGAAAATGTCAGTGTGTCCAGATACTGGCTCACGTTGCAGATCCTTAGGTTGGCAGAATCAGTGCGGAACCCTCCACTACAGTGCGCCGCATCATCAAATCAATCTCGCATAAACAGATAAAGTTTGGGAAGGTGCTTCATGGGAAGCAGTTTTACCACTCTCTCTGGCTACAGGGCTAGCTAGTTGGGCTTCTCTCTGCTGTGCACGAGCGTCTGACGGTCGGATCCGTTATCCTCCTCACAGGCGTCAGGAGGCCCTGAGGCGGAAGGAGAGGAACGAGGCGCACCTCTACATGGGCGTCCAGGTGCTCACCGAGGACAGCTTTGCCGGGCACCAGGGCAACGACCTCTACGACCCCGAGAAGGCCTCCTTCAGGAACTTCAAGGCAAGCTACCACCGCCCCTGGCCCCCTGCTGCTGTAGACAGGGTGTCTAGCGACCGGGAAAACAGGGAAAAGTCGGGGAATTTTGAGCCACCGGGAAAAATCAGGGAATTATCAGGGCGTGTTTCAATCAAGTAGTACCAGTCAGGGATAACCACTTCAGGGCCTGCCCACACAGTTTTAAAGTAGGGGAAACCAGTGTTGGAGGCCCCCAAGAAGTTACCGAATGCAACACGTGCACGATGAAAGCATGAACTGCATGAAACATTTTCTGATTCTTCTGCAAGCGAAAACGCGTCGCGCACGCCAGAGGCGCGCCGACGCCGCCGCAGAAACCACCTGCATGGTGCGTGCCGAGCGGCAGGCTCTGGCAACATGGTGGTGGAACCGGCCGCGGAGTAGTGCGGTAGCTCCAATGACCGCTTCTAACCGCTCTTTAAAATGCTCATCAAGGCACAAACACGCTTGTGTCGGAAAGGAGCCACTGCAGGCATGAAATCGTGGACGCGGCCATGAAAATATCGTGCACGAATTGCATGCAAAAACTCTCCATACAGTTCACGCAGCTCGCAGCTGCTGGCTTAGGTTGCTGGGTGCACTTGCGCAGAGGGACGATGTAGATGGTGCCCAAATCGCATGCACAATGCGCTTTCTTTCTCTTTTTTTTTTCCCAAGCTTTAAAATAAGGCATGCTTTTTGGGAGATAATCTTGAAAACACTTCTTTCTTATGACATCAGGAGTCCGAGTTACATAATCAAAAAGGAACATGGTATATGGTTTAGGCGTCACCATGTCTTAGACGCGCCTTAGTCACGTTGCATGTCAAGCCAGGACAATCAAGAAAAAAAACGAAAGGTGCTCGCTGAAGCGCAGCGTGAAGCTCCTGCCCTGTAAGATGAAGTAAACTCTCTCAAGCCGTAACTGAAGGCAAGCAAACCTCAAACTGAACAAAGAAACTGAAGGTAATCAAAGTGCATTTTGAGAATGATGGCAGTTGCAACAAATGTGTTCTTCCCTACGATAGGATGTGTTTTCTCAATGCTTTTTGTATGCTTCACGGACCATTTCCACAAAATGGCGCCTGTTGGATAGGTCGGGGAATTTCGTTTAAAATGGTCATGGAAAACCTGGAAAAGTCAGGAAAATCGAATTAGGCAATTTTCTAGACACCCTGTGTAGAGAATGCTTTTATTTGCAAGCTTGAACCACTTTAAAGGGGACGTGAAGATAAAATGCATCTTTATTCATTTTAGGAGAACTAGCCTTTGGGAACTCACTCCGCTCCGTTTCAGCCATGGAAGGTGTTTTCTTAACTGGAAAACTCCGGGAATATTGCAGAACATTCAAATTTCGGGCTACAGTGACGTAGTATGGGCAGGAGTGATGCAGTATGGGCGAGCGTTAAGAACACTGTGAGCTAGCCAACTGAACGCTTGAATGTGAATTGCATGTTGGCATTCGAGTGGTACAATCGAGCCGACCTGGAGGTTCCACTACAATCGCCCAGTTGTGCTTCTTGGCCACGGTGGCTTGAATCAGCGGCCACTAGTGTCAGAGCTCAGAAACAAGATTCCGTGGCATCATGGAAAAATTGCTGGAAAGTGGCCACTGCTTCGTTTAATAACTAGACCACATGTTTGTTATAATATTGGTCTCATTCTTGCTGGGAAAAAGTAGTCTGTCTTTTTTGTTTTGTTAACCCAACTTGTATTTTGTCTTAATGGCCCCTTTAACGTGCAAGTGAACTAGCCAACATCGTGCTCTTGCCCACTGTTTGCACAAACGACAGGTGAAGAAGCTGGCGACGCTGCGCGAGCTGCTGGAGCTGGTGGCGGAGCACATGGGCTACCCGCTACAGGGCATCCGGCCCTGGGCCATCACGTACCGCTCGAACCAGACCTTCCGCCCGTCGGCCATCGACCTCGAGGCGGACCTGAACAAGACGGTGATCGACCTGTCCGAGAACTCCAACCCGTGGACCCTCTTCGTGGAGACGATAGCGCCTGACCAGAACGTGGACCGGCTGCCGGACTTTGACAAGGAGACAGACGTGCTGCTCTTTTTCAAAATGTACGACCCGCGGCTGAAGCAGATCGCCTACTGCGGCCACACCTACATGCCCATCACCGCCCGCGCCAGTGAGTAGGAGTGGCGGGGGGGAGCACTCATTTTCTATTGGTGTCTGTCTGTACTGACTGTAATTGTAGGCTTGCTTGGGACTAAGCAGTAATCCTAAAGACTGCGGTGGCTCCACTGCTTAGCCCTTGGTTGCGGTTTCATTTCCTGGCCGCATTGCAGAAGGTGGTGGAACCTCCTTGTGTTGAGGTGTCGGCACGTTTGGAATCATCGGGTTTTCTAAATTGAGCTACGGCCCTCTTTGTCACTGCGGTGTAGGCTTGGCATTTGTTTGACTGGCTGAACTGAGCAGTGATTATATGATAATGGGAGGTTCACTATCCTGTAGGCAAAACCAGATGTTTGTTGGAGCTACGTTGTCATTTGTCCATACCATGAGTGGGGATGATGATAACCCTACTGATCGATTGTGCACTTGTCGATCGTGTGTTGTATTTCCCCCTTTGTCCCTCTCTCTCTTTCTCTCTAGCTAGATCAGGTTGCATGCTATGCCTTGAGAGAAAGGTGCATGCTTTTCCGCAAAGCAGGTTTTTTGTATGTTGTTGCCAAGTCTCAACAAAGGCGGTGGAGAGAGCGCCATGGAAGGCCACTGGTCTCTGGGGTCATTGTGATTGCGCCCTCTCTGTGCAGAGGAGCTGGTGCCATTGCTAAACAAGCGAGCCGGCTTCCCACCTGACACGGAGCTGGTGTTGTACGAGGTTAGTGCCGCTACCACTTTTCACCCCAGTCGGGCCTTTTGGAGCTGCGAAACAAGTTAGGGTGTGAGGGATCTGAGGGAATGAACGTAGGAATTTTTGCGTCTTCCTACTGGGCACTTCTTTGTAGTGGGTCAGCAGTTTTACATTTTGTCTTGGCTGAGAATTCCCTAGGAGTCTGGGAACTATTCCCTAGGGTCGGGGAAGCAGCGTCGCCATCTTACAGCCCGTTTTCCCCCGTCTTGCCGTCGCAGGAGGTGAAGCCGAACATCGTGGACCGGATCGAGGACCTGGAGCTGCCGCTGGAAAAGGTTCTGGAGGAACTGATGGATGGTGACATCATTGTCTTCCAGAAGCTTGACCTCAACGTGGACGAGTACGAGCTGCCCACAGTCAAGGACTACTTCAGGTCGCTCTCTCCTCCTCTTCCTCTCTCTTCTTCCAGAGCAAGGAGACTTGGTGTAGAGGGGGAGAGAAAAAAACTCTGCCCTCCCTCCCTACGGAAAGTTGAGAGAGGCGTGAAAGGTTTCTAACATCAAAACTGCATCAAAAGTGCGCCAAAACCTTCGCTGGGAGTGTGTCTAGTCAATTATCAAGTCTTCAAATACCCAAATCTCAAACGAAGAATGAGCACGTTTTCATGCGCTGAGTAAACGCATCTACGAACAAGCTAAATCTACACTGAAACATGGTTTATGAGGTAAAGGTATACACTATCGTATTCCCTCTTCATGATCGATGCACGTACTGTCTTATCTAGTTCCTTTTTTGTGGTTTTGAAGTAACCAATTTGGCACAATGGAAGCCCGGTTTTGCACGCGCTATGTGCCCAGAGATCTTATCAGCGCTTTTCAGTTCATCAACCAGCCTACAAAGAAATGCATTAGTTTTTTGACGGGATGCCATCGGTGCGACTAAAATAGCTTTTTTCACTTTAAAAGCTTTCGGTTTTAAAGGTTGTGGGGGGGCTCTACATTGGAGGCGAAATGAGCATCTGTCCATAGAATGAGCAGGCCTCCCCCCTCCCATTGTATTCAGGTTGACGTAAAGTAGTCATTGAATGCGTCAGTTGCTCTTGTTGGGAGGGTCATAGAGTGGAAAATGTGAGTTAAGGGTTATTTTCCAGAGGAATAGTCACAGAGAATAGAGAAATATCGCACCCCCGCACAAGCGGTTGTTGGCTGAATCTTATGGCACTGGAAGCATTACTGGGCTGCAACGGCAAAGCTTTTGATGTGTGTTTGTACACCTGCATCTGTTTTTCGTGTCACCGTCTTGAAGGAAAGGTGCAATTTCCTTTGCCCCCTCCCCCCTTTTTTCCCCCTCTTAGTAGGGCCCACACATAAAGGGGTGTTGTTCATCACCGGAATTTGCATCTCAGCATAGTTAACCTAAAGCCTAATGGTTTACTGAGGCCTGTTTTCATGCAAGTGAAATAAAAACTTGTTACAAGGAACACTCGAGGAATTCGGGAAACATGTCTCTTGTATACGGTGTTGCTAACATAGCGAACATAGGAAAACCAACCAAACTGCTTTTATTCGAATGTCTCATAACCAAGTGCCTCTTGTAATGAGGTTTTACTGTAGTTGAAACACCGCTGCAGCTGGAATTTTAACGGAAGTGCCGACGGATTGGGCACCGCACTTGCTGCAAACGAGGTTTTAAACTGTGGTACGTGCTACAGCTAATAAGCAGGCATTGGAGAAGTGCCAAGCTTATTGCCACGGTGCTGCATTTTTGCATCATTGTCGCTATGCACTGTTACATAGCTGCCACGGTTCACTGTTTGAGTGGTATCACTTTTCAGCTCTGTGTGTCGATCTTGACGGTCGGGAAGGGCTTTTGTCTGTGGCTACGGCCCCGGGATTGACGTGACGGTTTCTGTTTGCCTTGTGCAGGGACCTCTTTTACCGGGTGGAGGTGACGTTCTGTGATAAAATGATTCCCAATGACCCGGGATTCACAATGGAGCTCTCACTCAAGATGAACTACGACCAGGTGGGTGTCAGTAACGGAAGGGCAGAAGTGTTTGCAGCTGTTGTTTTTTCTTGAGACCGCGTCATTTGGTAAGATTAATCCTGCTCTTTGAACTCGCGAACAGGTGCAACTACTAAATTTTAAGTGCAGGGCACTTTAAGGGCTCGCCTTGTCGTTGTAGCTCGCTCGCTGGACCCAAGTAGAGCCTCACGGCGTTCGTTGTAGTGGTGT
Source organism: Haemaphysalis longicornis (assembly GCF_048455015.1). Lineage (NCBI taxonomy): Eukaryota > Metazoa > Arthropoda > Arachnida > Ixodida > Ixodidae > Haemaphysalis > Haemaphysalis longicornis. The sequence continues at coordinate 80,295,785 of NW_027526385.1, read as the reverse complement.
CCGGCAGAGGCTTCAAAAGGCAGGTGATAGCTCGCTTGCTGGACCCAAGGAGACCCACACGGCGTTCTGTCGAAGTGGCTGTCATCGCGGCGTCCCACAGAGGTTTCGAACGCCAAGTGGTTTATACAGTCATAAGCGTTCAAATCACGTGAACCGCTTGTGCTAGTCATACATCTCCCCATTGTTTAGCGCAAAGAAAACTGCAGGTACATTTGAGGCAAAATACAGTCGAACACGGATATATCGAACTCCAAGGGGATCGCGAAATAGTTCGATATATGAAAAATTCGATATAAAAAATATGGGCTCTGAGACCTCACCTGTGGCGGACGACCGCTTACCGATCGGCGCATTCATGAATGACAACTAATTCCGCACTAACGACGGAACAGGATGCTTTATTTGCGTGAAAAGAAATCGCTGATCTTGGCCTGCTTCTTCGTCCTGTATATGAAATTAAAGACGCTGGTCTCGATCTTCTCGAGGATATCCAAGTGCGACAGCCCAGTTCCTTCCATGTCGCCGCAACTACGTCGAATGAAGCTGAACGCAGCCGCCATTTCACCGGTGGGGTACGATCGTGTAGCCACATCCTCGTCCGGACGACCTTCGCCACCCGAGCTATCAGCCTGAGTTCCTGCAACCGCAGCTACGATATCCTCGTCACTGGCGCTTGGAACAGCCTAAACATTGCTGTCAGCGTTCATGAAGTTGCCGGCAGACACTCCGGCTGGAACAGCAGCCGGGAAAAGGGACGACAGCTCGCGAAACGTGTCGTCCATGCCCTCTTCGTCGTCGTCGCCGTCTTCGCAAGCTTCCGAAAATTCAGCCGTCACGAAGCCTGCCTTCCGGAAGCAGTTGGCCACGCTCTGCTTTACGCTGTTCCAGGCACCCCTCATCATGTGTATGGCCCCCAGCTGGTCAACTTTAAGCTCGGTACCCACGCGGAGGTTCATCAAAAGCCTATCGAGGAGTCGCCTCCTGTACCCAAGCTTGAACGACTTAGTCGAGCGGTCGAGCGGCTGCATCCTGGCTGTTGTGTTCGGAGGCAGAAACTTGAGCTCGATGTTGTCGAGGTCGCAGGTGGTTTGGTTGGCCGAGCAGTTATCCATGAGAAGGCAAGCGTGGCGCTCCGAGGCCCCGGCTTTTGTCCCTGTCGGGTTTCGGCGAAGGCACTAGGCGACCGCGGAAATCGGGGGTGCAGCGACCGCCGAAGAGCACCTTTCAACTCGCGCGGCGTTCGATATACCCAATGTCGGGAAAAATACCGTTCGATATAAACGTACGAATTCCTATACTTTTACACGGAATTTTCAAGGGGATAATTCATGGGTTCGATATAGACAATAATTCGATATACCCGTGTTCGATATATCCGTGTTCGACTGTATATGTAATTAACCGGCAGCTCCCATGTTCATTTAGTTAAGAACACTCGTTGGGTTGGCTTTTACGATAGTAGGCGAAAAAAAGTAGCGATGCAACTCTGGCACGTGCGGGAGAAAAAGCGAGCACAAAAAGAACAGAACTCCCGCTGGTGCAGTTTTAGGCAGAGGCTTGGGGTGCAAGCACTGCGAATGCGGGAAATTTGAATTGCATTGGGTGGTAGCAGTGAGCCAATAACGGTGCTACAGCTCATTACGGCGAATCACTGCTCTGCACTTCCGACAGCTTTCACATTGAGTGGAAGAACTTTAATTTTTTTTAAGGAATGTTGATCTTGGCAAGTTGCGTTGCTACTTATACACCCCTTGCATGATAAAACATTTTTTCTTCTTATGAATGGTGCATATTTTTGTGTTAGTTATGAAGTTCAGGCGTACAAGTGTTTCTGCTTCTCTATATTGTTTGATATGGCTCTGTACAATCCCAGCTGCCACCTAACACTTTCAGCCCAGAATTATAAATTTTCTTTGAATAATGAACAAGTGCCGGGAATTCTTTTAAAAAAAGACTTTTGACTTGTGTTGAGATGTTGCTTGCCAGCCCCTCATGCACGCCGCAAGTACAGTCAAAGCCGGATATATCAAATTTGAAGAGGATTTGAACGTAGTTTGATACAGTTGAGAGTGTTAGACGGTTCAGTATAAACAAAAAATAGGTACAAATGTTGGAGTTTGATCAATCCGGTCTTGAGTAGTGTTGTGATGGAGAACGCTTGCCAATTGACGATACTACTTACACGTTGCTTTTTTTTTTTCCCCCGTTTTTTCTTCCTGCTGGAACAGATTGCACGGGCGGTTGCGCAGCGGTTAGGCACAGACCCTTATTTATTACAATTTTTCAAAGTTCAGAGGTGAGTGCTCACTTCCTTGCTGTTTCTGCATGGTCCCTCTCGCGCCTTTCCTTTGTCTCTTTTTCTTTTTCAATTTTAAGTGCCGCTTGCATGCTTCTCTCGCACCAAAGGCACACCGAAAGCCTCAATGAAAATTACGATGCTAATAGGTAAGTATGGCCGCCAGTGGGCCTTTGTTTGAGGCTGTTAAGACTCGTTTGTCGCCCTGGCTTCCTGGTGTGATTGGCGTTTCTGCGTGCGGCTTGGTGTGCTTGTGTTATTGTCAGTCAGGCTGGGGAAGTTGGCGTTGCAGTGATTAAGTTCTGTGGGCTGCTTTAACGGCATTGCTAAGATCGTAAACAGGAAATTCCGCTCAATGAACTGAAGAAAGGAAAAATGCTAGGCCAAGAAATGTGTGGGAAAGTGGCAAGTAGGCAAGGAGGTGCCCATGAGCAGATGCGAGGAGTACGTGCTTGAAGAAAAGAATGCTTCCCATGATTGAATCGAACCTAGGTTCCTTAAATTATGTAACCAGCGTCTATCCGATGGTGCAATCATCGCGTTTGGGACGCTGAGCATTGGCTGGGTTGAAGGGGACTGTGGTTTCGGACTTTGGCGATTTGGATTTTGGACCTTGGGAGGGTGGATGGTGGACTTTGATTTGACTCAGTTTGCACGCAGAAAGCTTAACCATCTTCATCGTAATGTACTGTCATTATTCAAGAATAACTGAAAATGTGTTTGATTTTTTTTTTTTTTTTTTTTTTTTTCGTAGTTTGGTGGACGAAAAAACGTCCTGGTAGGGTTTCTGGCAGCTTCTTTATTTTTTTCAACTATGTGTGACTTTTGCTGAAAGGGTTTTGGAATGCCTGCATGTTCAAAATACTTCTATTGTTATTGCATTCTATTCCTTTTTTGTGTTTGTGTGTTCAAAGTAATGGGAGGTTCACAGCTGTGTACAGTGACCATGATGAAGATGACTGCTTGTACGACATCCGTAAAACGTCAGTGTTGGGGTAGATTGACTACGAACTGAACATTGGTTTGACTGAATTTTTATTTGCGTTAGGTAATACAGAAAAAAAAATTTTTTTGCGAGTTCACACTTTGCAAATAGTATGTTAGGTAACGTTAATTCAGTAGTTTTGTGAAGTATCTGCTCTTCATTTCCATGTTGCTGTTCTTTTTTTTTTTAAGTTTATTTATTGTTCAGTGTTTTTTGCCAATACAGTCGAACCCCGCAATAACAAAACCACTGGGGAAAGCCAAAGAATTCACTATTGAGGAAATTTTGTTGCCGCGAGAATGAACATAAACGACTGTAAAATCGCCCGCAAACCGAAAATTTATTTCCGGAAGTCGGTTATAACACTTTGTGAGCCTTATCTTGCAGCAACTTTAAGTTCAGCTCTCACTGTACGAGCAGTGATTCATTGCTAATCGTCGTGCCTGCCTAAGAACGACCGAACAGTGCCAAACGCGTCTAAAACATCCCGCGGGTTTGCCTTCTCTGCATGTTTTTCTGCTTGGTCCTCAGCACTGAGCATTTCCAAGCATGCAAGCGAAAGTCTAGCTTCTCCTGTCGACGAACTTTGCCAGATAGTGGCACCTCCTTGTTCCAAAGCTGTCCACAAAACTAAGTGAGCACTGCTCTGTTGACGTCCAGAAAGACAGCAGTCATCACTGTTTTGTTTTGCACACGTGTGCCATCAAAGAGTGCCGGGCGGGCGGCCTTGCTTATCAAAATGGTAGAGTGAGCGGCAGGCGGTTCTGAACTCGTCGGCGCTATCCTTCCCTTCTCCGCTTGGTCCACTGACTTAGGCAACGATGGCTGCCTTATGTTGGAGCGATAAAAACTTCCGCTTTCGGGCTGTCAGAGGAATCTTTTTTATTGAGAGCAAACCTGCCGATCGCCGCACACACAATGACTGCACATGCGCTGTCCAGGGCGGTAGCCAACTAGTGTAGCCCAAGCCAAAGCTGCGGCGCGAGTCGCCATGTGTCGCCCCCTGGTGGTGTCGCTTCAAGGTGGCAGCAATGCAAGTGCACTGTGGCTTAAGTTTACACACTTTGAGTACGAAAAAAAATGCGTTTGAGCACTTCTTGCACACTGTTAGGCCTCTAATGGGTAGATAAAATTCCGACTGGACTTGCAGTGAATTTCGTTAACGTGGGACCACTTTCCAAAAACATTTCGTTGCTGTGAGATATGAAATACGTGAGCTTCTATGGATGTTCGCCAGGATCCGAAAAAATTTTGTTGCCGCTGGAATTTTGTACTCGTGGAATTTGTTACGGGGTTTGACTGTATAACGAGCTGAAAAAATTTATTCTTCGAAATGGTCATGGTATTTTTGTAGTGCGCGCTTATTCTAGACGCATGTGCTATAGGTCATCCTAAAGCTTTATTTGGTAATCAAGTTGACGAGTGTCGCTTACACAACTAACTCCTTATTAGGTGAAGACGACGTTTTGAGGGGAGGAGGGGGGGAGTCTGTGTAATGTACCAAGCAGAGTATTTCAACATTAGTTAGTTTTGATGACCACTGTATGATAAGTGAGGCTAAAAGCAGATAGCAGTAATTGTAATTCACTATAGTCAAGCTATGGATTAAACACTGAAGTTAAAATCCGCATCCTTTTGTAGTAGAGTGGATATGAGCGTATGCAGGGTCTGGAATAGCTCTTTCCTGCTAGAAGTAGCTCATACAGCGATGCCTTTGTGTAAATGTTAACGAGCTAAGTGTGTGTGCTTTTTTCACCCCCATCCTCTCCCTCTGACCGTCACCCTGGAAACAGTTACCGCGAAGGTCCCGGTAACCCGCTGAGGTGTACATATGAGGGAACGCTCAAGGACCTGCTAGTGTTCTTCAAGCCGAGGCAGCCCAAGAAAATCTATTACCAGCAGGTGAGCGGAGTGAGGGCGACTCGCAGTGCGGTCCCTTTTTTTTTTCCCCTTCCGAAAAGATAAATCGGTGCGTCGAACATTACGTTTAATTTGGTCGCGGTTAAATGTAAGAGCGTTTGCCATGTTCTCAGTTTTGGAGCGTGAAGCTCTATACTCGGTGACAACTTAAGAACGGCACCGGAAGTTGCCGCTGTGCCTTATCACCGTAGCCGGATGTTTCTCCGCGCGGTGCAAGTAGGGCGTTACTGGGGATATTTTGAACATGACGTGAGCCGTTCCCGTGATTTTTTGGACTTCATATGCTTACAAGCGACTCCAGTGACGACAAACAAGCTGCGTGAGACAAGACAGACGATATCACGCATTTATAGCAAACCCCTTTCAAAGCGCGCGCGCATTGACATCACAGGTCCAGCGCTTTGGTGGAGTGATACGCTACGTGAGGTGGTGCCATTCTTGAGTTGTAACCGAGTATAGTCATTCTTGCTTGTTCGATTTGTTGCTGGCACGCAAAAAGTAAGCCCATTCTTCACTGTGGTGTATGCTGATTTTGAGGCTCTGTTTTGCTTTGAGCGTGGGGAGTGTAAGGGAATGGCCATTTCTGTTGTCTTTTAAATCATCGCATGTTGGTAAAAAGCTACGCTTATTGACTTACTGGTGCAACTACCTTTTCCTCATACCAGGCCAGCATGGCCAGATTGGGCTTGCCGCATTAGGACGGGCACACTGCTGTCCAGGTTATTGTGAATGTTATTTATATTGTAGGCGTTATTTGAGTTTCAAACAAGATGTGTTCCTAATCTGTCACTGAGATGTTGACCTGTTTTTGCTGCCACAAAGCAGTGATTGCCACGTGTGCCTGTTTTTCTTTCCCTCCGCACAGTTGAGCATACGAATAAATGAACTTGAGAGCAAAAAGCAATTCAAGTGCATTTGGGTGAACAGCAAGTTCAAGGAAGAGGTGAGTTGTTCTTCCGGTTAAAGCTTTGCATGGTTTTGGTTTTGTTCCGCTTTTCGTCCACCTTGAATTGATCCTCATCATGGCCTAACTGCTGCTACAGCAATAGCTATACTTTTCCGTAACAGTATGTAAAAAGCATAGTGATGTGTACGATTTGTACTGACCGACCTCTAGAGGTGGCTTGGAGAAGTCCTAAACCTTGGCAGTCGTTCTGCGCGTTTGGAGTTGGAACCCAGAAGTGGTTTCACTATCACTTATATCCTGTTTTTTTTTTGCTCCTTGCGACTTTCGGTTTCTTGCAGAAGGAGCTGGTCCTATACCCCAACAAGAACGGCTGCGTGAGCGACCTTCTTGAAGAGGCCCGCAAGCAGGTGGACCTCTCGGAGGACGGTTCCGGAAAGCTCAGGTACGTTCCAGAGAGCGTTCAACTGATGTCATCAGTGTTATAGTGTTGGGGTTGTGGTTAAAGGCCAACTGCAACGAAATTTTCGGCTTCCTAAATGCACTATTTTCCGGTAGTATAACCTTAAAAGTTGCTACCTGCAAAATTTGAAGGCCCAATTGTGCTTCGCTGCATTGTAAACGAAGATCAAAAACGCTCTTTTCAAACCGAAACTGGAAAAAAAGGGGCGGCCATTACGGACGACCGGAAGTGACGTTACACTCGGGAATCGAGTGGGCGCAGCCGGCGGATTTTCCCAAAGAAGACGGCGCGCATTCGATGTGTTTCTGGTCGTCTGTTGCTTCAGACATTTAAAACATGCTCGAAAAAGGGTTGGGAAGTTCGTGCAACCATTATTACTTTGTTTTGAGCTGCTGAGACGCGCCTGTAGTCGTTCGGTAAAACGAAAACACAGGCATCACGAGACGTCGTGGCGAAGCTGGGTGCACAAAAGGCAGTGTTGAGCGCTAGATGGGCGCCGGAATAGCTAATATGCCCTGTGCCGATCGAACCATCCTGTGTTTGTGAGAGAAAAGAAAAAAAAAAGCTACTTTGGGAGGGAAGTGTCGAAACATGCCGGCTAGGGTGTAAGAATTCGGTTTCAGCGCATGTTGGGAAAGTTCGAGTCCACAATTTTATTATTTTTGTTTACATGGGCACTTTTGTTCCTGTTAGCAGGGTGCCCGCGCCAAATTTTTAGATAATGATGCCATGCAGCGGTGAAAGCACTGCACTGTCTTCACACGTGAAGCAGTGGCCTTCCCGAGGATCAGTGCTGCGAAATGTGGCCTCATTTTTTGTTGTTTTTTTTTTTTTTTTTTTCTGACTGGCGGGAGAAATGTTGCCAACAGCGGTTAATATTTATTTATTTTTTGACGAAGTTGTTTGAGCTGAATTGATTCCGTGTAGTGCGCCGCGTGCTGTACTCGTCCGCGCCCCGACCGGCGCGATAACAGTGATAACAGCACATCACCTCGCGTCGGCGCAGAACTCTTTGATGGCATCGGCGTACTCGCGCTTTTGAAAAGTTGACCGGCTGATCGTGCAGTGGGCCGCACAGCTAGCTGCCGTACTCGTTCACGCCCCGACCGGTCGCGACAACAGTGTATCGTCTCGCGCCGGCTGTTCTGCTCATGAAACGCCCGGTCGCATGCTTGCAGCGCGCCGCACAGCCGCCGTAGGCGGTCGTGCGCCGACGCACCGAGCGGCCGCGACAACAGCGTGGCGTCTCGCGTCGGCACACTCTTAGAGACGCCCGGCCGCGAGCTTCGAGTGCGCCGCACAGCCGCCGTAGTCGTTCGCGCGCCGACGGGCGCGTGCTACAGCGTATCGTCTCACGTCCGCCGTTTTACGTATTGCGCACTTGTAGAGATGCCCGGCCGCGAGCTTGCAGTGCGCCGCACAGCTGCCGTAGTCGTTCGCGCGCCGCCGCACCGGCCAGCCGCGCCAACAGCGTATCGCCTCACGTAAGCCGTACACGCGTTTGCGTGCTCATCGAGTCGACCGAGAGCCTGCTGCTGCCGTCGCGACCACGAAATCGGCCGTTGTGCTACTGCCGTATTCGCTCTAGACCGGCCCCGGCAATTTTCGAAATTGATCTTTATGTATCGGCAACCCAGAGTTTCTTCAGCTTCTCGCATTACGGAAACGCGTGAAAGCAATTATTCATGCAAGAGGCACGAATTACACTGCTTACTCGCGTGAGGGCGCACGTAAAAGGTCTACTTAGCAAAGGCGACGACCGCACGGGAGCAGGAGGCGGACTCTTAGCCTTCAACCCAGCGTCCGGGCTAATTGTGACTCATGCGGCATATTCTCCCCTGGTGAGCCTGGGGAAACATTACTGCGTTGTCGTTGCCCTAGCAACGCCACCGCCATGTTGGCCTTGAAGGCGTTATAATTGCCATGGGAACAATGCGAAGGCGCGCAGCTTGCGTGGGGGAGAGGTAACGCTCTCCCCTCTCATGCCGGTTGGATTCCTTCCCCCCTCCCCGTGTCCCCCCCATTCCCACCCGGCAACCGCCGCCGCCACCCCGCTGCGTCCAACGGGCAAGCCTCGCCGGCCTCGCTCCGCCGGCACAAAGCCACGCCGCTTGAGCAGTAACGACGCCAGCTCGAATATCACTTGAACACTTCATTCGCGTTACGTGGCGAACGCGACGTGCGGCAAGAAACACCGATGACCAATCCAACACAGACAAGGTTGTCTGTCTTCAAGCACAGCACACGCACAACACAAGTCCTATCCTTCAGCTCAGCTTCACGTACGGCATACGAACGACGTTCTCACCTTTTGCTAACAGCACTCAGAGTCTTCGCGTTACGATTCATCCTGGAGTTCTTGGCGTCCCTTTTGTAGTACCGTAATGTCCGAGGGAGCACATACGAGAAATCGCCCACTACATGAGACGCGCATCGGCCTCGCTGCTCGCCGTGCGGAAGCAGCAACTGCGGTGACCGTTATCGCGCATGCGCGCCCCCAGTGCGCCGGAGAGAAGAGGAAAAAAAAAAAAATGAGAGGAGGAGTGTTTCCCCAGCGCCACTGCCTCTAGGCGCGCAATAATAGAACCAAAACTAAAAAAAGTAGCATTGGCCTGACGGGAGTCCTGACTGGCACGTCACATCCGGAAGTCCGCCGCAGTGGCGACTAGTTGCGGCGACACTCCGCTAGGTGCTGCGTCGACTGAAGTGGCGTGTTTTCGAACGGTCTTAATAAAAAAACTGCGCTTTTGTGGAGTTTAAAATTAGGTCACAAGGGACTTTAGAGGTGCATATTACACATTGAAGCAGAATTTAGGGCAGGTAAATTTTCGTTGCAGTTGCCTTAAAGGGGCCCTGAAAGGCATTTTGAGCACACTAAATGAACTAGCGCAATCGCTAGATTGGGTCGCCAACGTCACCTGTGCCAAGTATTACTCTTTTACGCGCAGCGGAAAGCTCACACTTTTGTTGCAAAGTTTGTCGCTTTTTTCTCACCCTTTCCTTCGTGTTTTTGGACGCCGCCATCTTCACATGTCTACATCATCGATTCCCAGATGTTCGTCATGAGCTAGACATCCTGCTATTGGGCGGCTTTTTCACGCACTTCCGGCAAAGAGATGAGTCGTCTGCTCAGCGTCGGCTCGCCGGCTGATCTGCCAGCGGAGTGCCGGAGTGCTTTGACATTTTACGACAAACGAAACAAGTGTAAACAAACGCTTAACCGTTTGTATTGAATGCAACACGGCCATAACACGACGTGGATTTTATCTTACGTGAGTACGTACCATAAAGAAAGTCCCGTGGCACTTCTTTGGTGCAATCGCAGAGAACGCCCTGAGCCGAATGCCCGGGTTTGACGCGTACATTTTATTCAACTTCAAAACAATCCAGAGATGCGTTTCGAACGAACGCAACGTCACAACATGCGTTGCAAGTCTGAACCGCGATTGACAGACGATGAGTTGCCTGCTCCTGCCCGTCGTAAATATGGCACTCACCTCACACCCGGTTTGCGGGGACGAGCAGCAAGTCACAACTCTGGCGCGCAAGCAAGAAGGCTTTTAGCCAGGCACACTGCACATACCCCATGCGAGGTTGAGTGGTACGTCGTTCGAGAAAGATAATCCAAACCATGGGAAGCACTATCCATCCGCAGAAGTACAATGTCGCATTTCATCGCGAAACGAACGCGTCCACAACACACAGGAGGCGATGCACACACACACACACAGCTTCGGTCGCTGCATTGGCTTAGCTGCAAGCTTCGTTCGGACAATCAGCGATGCTACGACGATACAGAGCTGCGTGAGGACGACGTGCTAACCACTTCACGTATTTAAAAACACAGGGGCAAAGAACTAGGTTCATCGGAAGCAAAAAATTTTTCCTCCTGAAATATACTGGCTAGTGTGCCGAGGGCGGGCTCCAGGCGGGCGCCGGGAGCGATGTACGCGGCCGTCTGCCGCTTGGGGCGCTGCCGTGCGGGAGTGTGCGCGTTCATCCGGCCCGAGCAGATCGCGCGGTTACCTCCGAGCTGCGTAGCAGACGGCAGCGGCAGAACTTTCCATTCCCGCTTGCGACGAAAGCGAGCGAAAGCGACGGGAATTCTGTCGCGCAACCAAAATTTGTTCCGACCATTCGACAAAAACGATCGTCGCGCGACAAAGCGACGGAATTCCTGCCGCTCTCACTCGCTTTCGTCGCAAGTGCGAACGGGCCTGTATGCGCAATCTCCGCCCCACATAAAACAAGCTCTTGCTTGTCGCCTGAGCATACGGTTGATATCTGACTACGTTACACTGTGCTTGCCAGTGTATTTAAACGATGTCACTAGGTTTGAAACGTACGCGCTCGGCGTGCAGCTTTGTAAACGCAAGCGGTTTCACATACGCACGCTATTTTGCTGCTAATAGAGTTTTAGTACAGCGTTTGTGGCCTTTGCATACGCTAAACGCTAAATTTTTGCGTCCCGCTACGTGACACCGCGATGGGAGTTTTAGTAGAGCGTCTCATCAGTTTTGCGTAGCGACACACTAATGCATACGGCGCCATCTGTCAAATGTTTTCCGAAATGTCTCGCCGGCTGATCTGCTAGCGGAGTGCCGGAGTGTTTGGACATTTTACGACTATCCAAACAAGTGCAAACAAACGCTTTCCCGTCAGTGTTGAATGCAACACATGGGTGCAGCTTGTCAGAACACGGGTTCTCGCTGATCGAGTGCAGCGTTGGTTTGCTCTTCGCCTTCACGTTCATCGCCGCTGATAAAGCGATCCGATCCGGCGCGTTTTGTGCACGGGTTCTGTGTCGGTTGAAAATGTCTTTTTTCACATGCCGCCGGTAGTAGGAATTACAACCACCGCAAAATAACACCCGGCACCAGCGGGGCCACATCTGAGACCGCGCTTTTTGGATAAACAGTGCGCGGTGCACCAAAGGGAACGAGCGCACGATTCTCCCCACGCGGCTGCGAGTTCGCCGCCGATACCAACTGCAGCCCTGCAGCTACGTACACCGCGAAAGGGCAAGGCCAGGCCGCACACTAGCGGCCAGGTCATTCGTTCGCTTTTCCAGCCTGTGTCCATGGTGTCTACAGAGATGAAAAAGCCGAAAGAGCTGGCCCGTAGCAGACGGCAGTCTGTGGGAGCGCAATAGCGGAAGTACGTCACCGCTGAGGAGCGGAGCATCATGGGAGGGGAGGCCAACAGCGAAGAAACAGTTGAAAGGAGGAGGAAATACGGCGCGACGATAATTCGCGGTTTTTGATTTACAATTTCTCAGCTAATACTCATCGCTTTAACAAAATTCTTGCAGGAGGAGATTGCTAATACATTGCTTTATTTGGTTACGTGTACATCCATGCATCGGCGGAAGGCATTTCAGGACCCCTTTAAGTCTTTTCGTGTTTTGCAGTTGCAGAACACGTCACAAGCCTCAGTTTCATTGTTATTGTTCGAGGGAGTAAAAAAGAAAATTTACCATCCCTACCTAATAAAGAAAGTGGAGAGAAGCTCGAAAGCTAAAAGGGCGTCCACTCGATCGTCAACCCTTCAGCGGCCCTGATCGCATATGAAGAACAAACCCACGCGACAGTTCTTTGCGCACTAAGTAAATGCATCTATGGGCGATCTAAAGGTACACCGATAACGCGTGGTTTATGAGATAAAGCTATGCTATCATTTTACATCTTCATGGTCAATGCATGTATTGTCTTGCCTAGAAGCATTCTTACCTTGGGATTTTCAAGTAACTGTTTTGGCACAATGGAAGGCCGGCCACTTTTCTAATCGAAGCGAAAAGTGAAAACGCCCGTGTGTTCGAGATTTCTGCGCGCGTTATTAAAGATCCCCAGGTGGTCAAAATTAATCCGTAGCCCTACGGCGCGCCTCATCGCCTGCGTTGCGTCGGCGCGTTAAACCCTACAATCAGTCAACGGTTTCACGCACGGGCTGGGTGTCTAGAGATATTATCAGAGCTTTTTGGTTGACCAACCAGCTTGTGGGGAAAAATGCATTAGTTTTCTGACAGGGCACCATCGGTTCCACTAAGAAAGCCTTCGTTTTAAATAGCTTTTGCTTCGAAGAACTGACTAGTGTGGCAACGAGAGTGCCCTGTGTGGCTACTGGCCTTGGATGGAGGAGTGATGGCTGAGGGGTCCTCATTCTTTCTGTGCAGGCTGATGGAGGTGATCAGCTACAAGATCTTCTCGATCCAGCGGGAAGACGTGCTCCTGGACAACCTGAACCAGGCCAACTCCAAGACGTACCGCATCGAGGAGATTCCCCGGGAGGACCTCATTGTGGCCGACGACGAGATCCTCATCCCCTGCGCCCACTTTCAGAAGGTGTGATCATATAATCCGTTTGGTCATATCACTTGAATTCTAACGTACAGATAACGCCATTTTTAGTGCTAGCCTATATTACGTCACTCCTGCCCATAAAATGTCACTGTAGTGCAAAGTTTGAAGGTTTTTCAATATTGTTTTTGAGCTAACAAAGGCTAGTCCTTTCAAGTTGGACAAAGTTGTGTTTTGCCTTCATGACATCTCTAACGGGGGGAGGAGCTGTGGCTTTTTGAGAAAATGTGCGAAAATGACATTTTCGAATGGTATGGGTGCTTTTCTCTCGGCTTGATCAATCCTACATTTGGGGGATACGCGATAGGCAGTGATGTTGTTCAGCAATGCCTAGCCCAAGCATGCCTAGCACTTGAACAATACTTTTCTGCAATTCACAGCACTTGTTGTGTGCCTGCAATCACCATCATTTTGGTCTCGTAGGAAAGCAGGGCTTCCTTTCTTTCGTGATGCAGATGCATGTGATTGCCAAATAGATTCTGCATAACACGAGCATATCAAAAGCCAAAATGTGTGGCCCTGCTGGCTGTTAGCAGTGCGCGTGGCCCGCGCGGCGCGTTGTGATTGGAGGAGCTGGAGTTCGTTTTGTGCGCAGGGGTATAAACTAATTAAACAAGCCCAGGTTGCTTCTAGCAAGTCTCAAACTGAAGCCCTGCGAGCAGGACACCCACGTACTCTCAAACTGCTTCGTCTTACTTTGCTGCGCAGGAGATCTTCTCGACGTTCGGCGTGCCCTTCATGCTGAAAATCAAGCACGTAAGTTGGCGGCCAGCAACGTCTCCTCCTTCCCCTCCTCAGAAATTTTACATCTGGAGCATCGCTAGGATGGTGTCCTTGCTTGTGACAGAAACGGTGCAAAGTTTCCTAGGGCAGAAAAGAGGTAGGCAGGACACGTGCCGAAATAATGGGGGGGGGGGCACACGGTTAGTGTTGACAAAGGGCTGTCAAAATGAGTGTGTTTTGAGAGCTTGAGCACTGCGCACTTGATGGCAGTGATCGCAACAGGCTGTATAGTTGTCTGGTGGAGGACCTACTAGCACTTGTCGAAGAACCACCAAATATGTTTGATGAGGGACTTGAATGTATATTTAGAGAGCTTTGAAGGGACCATAGTGCATGAATGGCAATAGTTACTTGAAAGTGGTAAAGTGCAGGAGATAGACAAAGTGCTAGGTGGGCCGGCGTATGAAGCGAAGAAAAGTGGTTGTGCTACACCAAGGAAGCTTGGCGGTATGCGGGAAACAGCAGCATGCGTGCCTCGCCTTGGTGACCTCTCGCTTTCATGACAGCCCCTTGCCGACGTTAGAGAGCTTGGAAGAGTGCGCTGGTCCTCTGAAAAATGGTTCAGGCATGGGCGGCATGCGTGGGCTTGCGGAGGGAACTGTGGAATGGCCTCCATCGTCGGCACAGCATTACGGACAACCTCTTTGTTCTTACTCGCTACTTGGAGCTTGCTAGGGCAAACGGACGGCAGGTGCGGGCGATATTCCTGAATGTTGAAGAGGCCCCCGACTCCTGCTTTTAAACATTCAGTGGAACTCCTCTATCATGAAAAATGGGTAGTCCGAATCCCATAGTAGCTAATAGTTGCGGGCTCGTTAAGAAGTGTACTTGGTTGTTCTGCCAAGCCCATGAGACACTAAGAGGCCAGGCACAAAACTTTGCCATGTTGCAAGCTCTCTCGAGTTGGCTGCTGCTGACCTGACGGGACTGTTTAAGGGGGGACGCGGCTTTCAACTTCGGAAAAATGACCAAAACATCGTTTTTTTGAAACCCACATATTCGGCTTCTATGTTTCCTATTCTGTGCGTCTGCAAAGTTTTTACGCTGAAAAGCGTCGCAAAGTGGCATAAAAAAATACTTTTGTCAGGCGCGGTGACAAACTATCAGCGCAAAAGGGCGAAAAAACGGCAATTTTCGGAGCGCTCTATCTCCGCAACGGTGCCACCGGGCGCGGCCATTTTGATATGGTTAGATCGGCCGAGCGATCGTCTTTCCGGTTCTGCTCGTCTCTTTTATCTTCGCTCATTCACAAATGCACAAATGGCAGAAAAGAAATGACGCACAAACGAAACTAGAAATAGATGCTGAAGCGCTATTGGTCCCCGGTCGGGGCACAGAACAACGACCCTCCTGATTGGATGTTGCGGGCGCAACGCAAGATGGCGGCCGCCTGAGCTGCGTAGCGAGCGGATTGAGTTCATTTTCGCCGCTGCGCTCGGCCGAGTTTCTGTTCAATCTGTGGTATTCAACACGGACGTTATCGCGATGGGAATGCCAGAGATAACGAGCCGGATTACGGGAAGTTGTGTGGCTCGAAAGGCGGAGGTCATCGAACGCTTCGTGGTGCGCGTGACTCTACCGTCGCCAGACCCCGGAGGGTGACGCGGTGTGCGCGCTTGCAATAGCGGTTCGTGAAGTGAACTTTTAGTCGGATTTGCGATGTTTACACGCTTAGTTATTGCTGTGTTTTGACTGTGGGCTCGCTAGCCTTGAGAAAGAAACGGTCGACGCGTCAAACGCTGCGGCGCGCACGGCATAGTCGACGCGCATTGGAGCATCACATGACTGGGCAACCGGTTACGATTGAACGCCAGTAGTTGTAATTAATGCCTGCGACGTTAGATTTAATCTTAAAAGCGACCTGACCAGCCATATCAGGTATAATCAAAGTTCGATATGTCGCGGTAAGCGTGCGCTGCGATGCGCGCGAGCCATATCGCCTTTCTTGCGCAACGTTTCCCGTGCACTTGTAATGTAATTTTCATGCAAACAGGTTTGAGTTAGTAATATAGGAATAAAAATATGCTCTCTGCGTTAAAAATGTACGTTACTGTGGCAGCATTTAAGTGATTTTTTTAGGGAACTTATTGATACCATTGCTCAGGGCATACTGGCTGTGCTGCGAGAAATATTGGATGCCTTGAATGTCAAAAGTAGTAAAAAAATATGCTCTTGCATTGAAGTTGGGAGTTATGCAGAATACTCTACCAAGCTTCAAAGTAGCTCATTTTCATCTTTATGGTATGCAAACTTTTGGCACTGAACACCTGCACATGAGTACTAAGTTGCTGTGCCAGGCAAGATAAAACATAAAAAAAGCCAAAAATGTTCAAATTTAAGTAAAAAAAATGCTTAACTTGTTGCCATGGTGACAACACTGCAAAAGGAGGTTGTCCAGTGCGATACAGCCAACCAACTAACCTATTTTGCATTGAAAGCCCATTGAAACCCATCTCCCCTCCGTTTGGTTTGCAAAGGGGGGTATGTACTCTTCACGGAGGAGCTGAAAATGATGTTTTCTGGAAAGAGAAAGGCTGTAAAAGGCACTCCAATTTCAAGGCAAGGCCTTCCAGAAGCCCCATGTTCAAAAGGACATGAAAGGCTACAACCGTGACGACTTCTGATATGTGAAACCCGTGTTGCAACTTCGGAAGTCGTTTTCTCAAAACAGTTTTTTTTTTGCCACCTGTGTCGCTTGTACCAGGGATTTCTTCATGACCGCTGGATCTATTTTGATTCCGTTTCTTGCATTACATTCCTTGATGAACTGTTCAGGTCGTGACACTTTTGGTTTTCCAGATGACATGCTACAACCGTGACGACTTCTGATATGTGAAACCCGTGTTGCAACTTTGGAAGCCGTTTTCTCAAAACAGTTTTTTTTTGCCACCTGTGTCGCTTGTACCAGGGATTTCTTCATGACCGCTGGATCTATTTTGATTCCGTTTCTTGCATTACATTCCTTGATGAACTGTTCAGGTCGTGACACTTTTGGTTTTCCAGATTTGTTTTTTTGTGATTTTTTATTCAAATAATCATTCACAGTTGACATGCCTGTTGCACATTAACCTCTAAAAAAATGAAAACTAAAAAACATTGTGTTGTAAAAAAAAATTCTAAAACTGTCACGACCTCGTCCATTCATTTGGGAATGCAAAGCACTTCGAACAAGTTTTCTATCATGTTTTATAAGCCGCTCAAGCTCGGTACAAGCGGAACAAAAAGAAAATTTCGTACATAAAAAAGTTTTCAAAATATTACTTTGAAATTTTTATAGTGTTACCACAGAAGCATTTCCAGTTGCTGTGCCAATTTTCATCAAAATCCACAAAGAAATAAAAAAGTTGATTTTGAAAGCCACGTCCCCCCTTAAATAAAGTCTTCGGGTGGGCCTCACTCGTTGTGTCTTTGTTCCGTGCAGCGAGAACCCTTCACAAAAGTCAAGGACAGGATCCAGAAGAAGCTGGACGTCCCTGAGAAGGAGTTTGAAAAGGTGAGGAGGAGAGTGCTCCCACTGCACAGAATTTCTCTAAATAGTTTGGGTGAGAAAAGGGCTGCCTTTGAAAGCGGGGTCTGTGACGTGCCTCACATTCTCTTTTTCGTTTCTGCTGTTGCAGTACAAGTTTGCCATTGTGGTGATGGGGCGGGCACAGTTCATCGAAGACAACGACTATGTGGTCAACCTGCAGGACTTCATGGCCCAGGCACCTCAAGGTAAATCGCCAAGAACGCCGGCAGTTCGCTTTCTTTTTCGGCTCTTTTAATATGCATGAGTTTACATAATAACAGGAAAAACTTGGCGTGTTGGTTCATGATTGGGG
Source organism: Haemaphysalis longicornis (assembly GCF_048455015.1). NCBI lineage: Eukaryota > Metazoa > Arthropoda > Arachnida > Ixodida > Ixodidae > Haemaphysalis > Haemaphysalis longicornis. The sequence goes on along the minus strand of NW_027526385.1, from coordinate 80,278,257 downwards.
AAAAAAATAGCACAAAAAAGAGGCAAGGACCGAGGGATGATGGTGAGGACTGCACTGTCCTCCTCCTCCGCGGGTTCGATTCCCGGCCGTGGCGGCTGCTTTTCTGATGGAGGCGAAAAGCAAAAACGCTCGTGTGTACAAGATTTCGGCGCACGTTAAAGATCCCCAGGTGGTCCAAATTAATCCGGAGCCCTCCACTACGGCGGGCCTCATCGCCTGCGTTGCGTCGGCGCGTTAAACCCCACAATCAATCAAATGCACTGTCCTCCTCGCCCTTACACTGTCAGCACAGTCTTCGTCGTCCTTTCTGTCTTTGTCTTTCTTACTTGCTCTGTTTTTTTCTTCGCTCGCATAATAAGATTGCCACGTCCCGTAGTTTACCCAGCTCGAAGTGACTGCACCCCTCACACTGCTCCTTGCCAAAAACTGACCTGGAGCCGTCTCCTCGGGGCTCTCCCGTGACCGTAGAGGTGTTGCGTGGTGGTGTGGCTGTGTTCCCAGTTCGCTTTGTCTTTTGGCTGTGATTGGGCTTGCTTTGGTGGAATGTTTTGCACTACAGCAGTGATGATGCCTGGTGGTGGTTTTAAAGTATATGCTCCTCTCCCCTCTTGGTGCAGGAGCGGCGATGCACCCGCGGCCATGGCTGGGCATTGAGCACGTCAACAAGGCGCCCAAGCGGTCCCGCTACAACTACCTCGAGAAGGCCATCAAGATCCACAACTGACCGCCGCGGGGGACCCTCTCTCCCCCACGCACACCCGGAAGGTGAAGGGGGCAGCGACCTCTCTGCCTGTTGTGGCTTCGTTTGGATTGCGGGAAAAAGAGAAGCGGATTTGTGTGCAACAGTGTGCACTGTATAAGCTAGCCCCTGATGTCGCGCATCGTTTCAATAGTGGTCATTGGCACAATGTCAATTTTAGTGTAATGACCATAAAAGTGCATCCCTATCATCTTCGTCTTCGCCTGTATGCAAGTTTATCTAGTTCCTTTTTACGTCTTAATTCTTGGTTTGTTTTGTGTACTGTGCCACTACGCCGGGATGAATGCAGGAACTTTGGGGCAGGTCACTGCTGGGTGCAAAATGGGGTGGGAGTTCACTGTACAGTCGAGCGCGAGTCTTGCTAGTCCGCGAAAGGCGTTCAATGGTGGCGGTGTTCCCCGTACAAGCGGAAGAGTATGCGTTCTAGAAGTTATACAAACGCGTGTGCATAATGAGGCACTGTCAAAGCGGGCATCATGATTACTTCCTCACTGTCCAGGTGATAAGTGGAATTATATAGTGCAGAAGTTCGTTTTGGGACATGCAGTTCTCTGTACGTATGGAATGAATGTGCAGTACGTCGCGGTTCATCGTCATAGTTTTATTGTCAGCCCTCTCAAAAAGAGTTGCCATTGTTGTCTGCTTACAGCTCTTTAGCAATGGGCAGATAGCTTGAAAGAGGGGGGGTGTTTTCGCGTTGATAAGTATGCCTGTCATAGCAGTATTGTTCTTACAAGTTGCTTTGGAAAAAAACTTTACCATCCCTTCTTAAAGAAAGTTGAGAGAAGCTCGAAAGCTAAAAGTGCGTCCAATCGATTGTCAAACCTTCAAAAACCCAAGTTGCAAATGAAGAATGAACCCATGTGATCATTTTTCGCGCACTAAGTAAACGTGTCTACGAACGATGTAAACGTGTACGGATACGTGGTTTATGAGATAAAGGTGTAGTGTACAGTGAAACCTTGTTACAAGAGGCACTCAAGGGACCTAAGAAACGGGTCTTTTGTAACCAAGGTTCCTTGTCTGCGATATTGCTAACATGCCGAACATGGGAAAACCAGCCAAACCGCCTTCATTCAAATGTTTCTTATAACCAAGTGTCTCTTCTAACAGGAGGTTTTACTGCACTATTGTACTCCTCCTTCATGATCGACGTGTACGTTGTCTTATCTAGAAGTGTTCCTTTTTCGTGATTTTCAAGTCATTGTTGGAGGCCCAGTTTGACACATGCATTGTGTGTCCAGAAATCTTTGATCAGAGCTTTTCGCTCGGCAAATTGGCCTTTGGGAACATGCATTAGTTTTTTGACAGGACACAGTCGGTCCCACTAATACCCCTGTCACACGGGCACTTTCAATCGCGGTTGAGTCGATCCGGATCGAGCTCAATCCGGATCGGGCGCATTCTACACGGCAGTTCCAATCACGATCGACCTCGATCCCACTCGAACTCAGTCCTGGTTTCTCAAGCGCGATCGAACGAAAGCAACGATACTCTCATCCCCGCTCAGTAATGACACAGAAGGTGAAAACTTATTGTGTCAAATAACTTGACCCAAACAAGCGTTCGGTAACATTTACATAGTTACGTATACCTACGACCGCGCGAAGTTACCAGACGCCGGCCGCAAGTACATTGTTAGCGCCATCTGGCGTACGCAAGTGCAACTGGTGCAACTTCTCGATCGCGATTGAAATGGGCCGTGTAGCAGCGGCAGTGCTTCGAGCGCGCTCGAAAACTTGATCGCGATTCACTTCAATCGCGATTGAAAGTGCCCGTGTGACAGGGGTATAAGAAAGCTTCCGCTTTGGAAGAGTCCACCCTAAACTCTGTGTTTTCCCACCCGTGCAGTTGCAGCGGAAACGCCAGGTTTCCGCGAGGGCGACCCGTGCACCACCATCGCGTCAGCAGCCCTCCCCACCTGGCATCTGGCAGACGACGGCGGCGGCAGCAGCAGCAGCAGCAGCGACGGCCATAACACGGTGGCAAAAACGGCGGCGACGGCGGCGCACTGTCTTTTTTGAAAGGGGGGAAAGGAATACATGAAGCACTCCTGCGGCTTGAGCCCCGCCCCCTCTCTCTCCCCATTTTTGCATTCTCCCCTCCTCCTCCTCCGGTGTGGCTTGTTTCTCCCCCTCGACGGCAGGCACGCACACGCACGCACCCCCCTCGGATAAAGGCTGACGCGTCTCAGGCAACGCATGATGACACCTCCTCCGTGCTTCGGGAGGAGACGACACTGTTTGTCAAGGAAAAATTTTTGTCCTTTTTGTGGTGCAGTTTGCTTCTCGTTGTTGCTTTATAACTGCCTATTTAAATTTTCCGGTTAGGGAATAAAATTTGCGGCACTTGTGTGCGGTGACTCGCCTCGGCTGCTTAGGTTGCCAGACTTCGTCGACTTCTGCCGGTTCTCCCCTTCCCCGTGGTGGCATTTCCCTAGGCTGAAACAAAAAAAACTTACATTTCCCTAGGTCGAAGCACAAAAGCCTTGCATTTCCCTAGGTCGAAGCACAAAGCCTTGCATTTCCCTAGCTTGAAATGCAAAGTATGTAGGGGTTGTTTTATGTTTGTCTCGGTTTGCGAGCAACCTGCTCCACCTCTGGAAATGCCCGTTTCTTTGCCCTTATTTGTCCAGGCATCGTCAATACTCTGTGCCAATTCGTGTACTTTGGTGTCTCGAGTTTTATTCACTCTTGTCAACTTTTGAATATTGTCGTGCATTGCAAAGTGACCTCCTCTTTCGGACTTATTTTTTAGCCATGTTTGCCACCCTCAAGCAACCAAAGCAAACCTTCTCGTCTACCAGAAATTGTTTTTCACCACAGGAGAAATTTTGACGATATTTTTTGTTTGTTTGTTTGTTTCTCCCCCTCTCCATGCAACTGAAAATCTGTTCCTTGTTGTCACTTTTTTATTTCTCGCTGTCCCGTGCATTCACTGTAGAACGATGTTCACTGCATTGCTTTTTTTTTTCTCATCTCCTTATGCACCAATTTCTCTTTTTTTTTTTTTTGCCACCTTTTCCCTTTTTAACAAACCTTTCATCGTTTCAATTTTTTGTTCAGCTGTGGTAGTATTGTGCTGCAATGTGAACGAACCGTGTCACCCGCACTGACTGTAAATGCTTACGACAAACTTTCTGTGTCGCGACAGTGGTGAGAGGCGGGAAAAATAAAAGGGTGAAAGTGAGCGCCCCGGGGCCTTTTTACCCCACCCGGTGCTGCAAGCCGGTCGAGAAGTGCGGAATTTAGGGTTGTGGGCGTGTACAGTAGAGTTGTGTTTGCTAGTGTCTTGGTCGGCGAGTGTGGTACGATTCAACGCAAATCAATTGCGCTTTGCGGCATGGCTGTCGTTTGAGGCATGGCTGTCGTTTGACGTTGCCTTCGCCTGGTGTAGAGATATTTTCGAAGCTGTGCAGACTGTTCGGTTCGCGCGGGTAAGTTTGAAAGACCTGACGGAAGTGTGCATGTTTTGTTTTGTTTTCGCAACCCTGCTGTCATTTCTGTTCGGTGGTCTGTATTTTGTTCTTGGGCTGCATTTATTGGAGTCTGCCTGCCGGGGATTACTTGAGCGGCACGTTCTAGACAAGCTGCTTCTTAGCAGCAAGGCTCTTTTGTTCCTCGAAAGCTTTGTCTGCGCCGTAGCCCTTTTCGGTTGGCGAAACGGTGCAGTGAGCTGGGGTTGTGTGGCTTGCCACTATTGTATTTCTGTTCTGTCCTTGCTTCATCTATTTAATTCCTCTTATTTTTTGCATTTTTGGTGCTGTGTCGTTTGCGGCGTAGCAGTGGGCCTTTTCTTTTTGAAGTTGTTAGCGTAATAAGCGCCTTAAGCTCACCTTTTCAACACTAAGCCCGCTACTAGATCGATGAACGGTCAATACGTCGAGAGAACGGTGCACAGCGATTTGCTGGCATTCAAGAACCTACAGCGTGTACGAGGTGCCGGAAGCGTTGCACGATATTTTCAGTAACGACGACTCCAGTTTCCCATGTTCGTTTGTGAATCCTGTACAATAACGAGAATCGTAATTTACTGTGTGCACTTGTCAGCCGATGAACCGTAAGCCCAGGAGATCTTGCGTTAAGATTTTTTTTTTTTTTTTTCGGTTTGGTTGCCCTAATGTTGCGTGTTGTAGTTTTATTTTTACTTTCTTTTGTACTATAACTTGACATTGTGGAGACAGTCACAGAGGGGGCGTCGCTGCCACTGCGTAGCTGTGTTTCGTCTTGGAAGTTGTTTCTTCGAGATATGCAAGCCGCCGGCGCCATTTTCTGCCAACCCTTTTTTTTTTCTTTTCGTTTTTTACTTTGCACGGGAGGAGGGTGTGTGAAGGCTGACGAAGGGGAGGGGGAGGGCTCAGAATTCTCAGCTGTTCTAGAGTCTTTTTCTTTTTCTTTTTTTTTTTAAGTGTGTACAGATCAACAAAGCGAAACAAGCAAGCGCGAACGCGTGCTTGCACGCCAAGCTGGAAGTGTGTGAGCGAATGGCCTGTGTGTGCGTGTGTGTGTGTGCGCGTGAGTAGCGAGATATCCTGGCTCGTCGCCTCGCCCGTTTTCAAGTGGCGCAAAGTGGACGTTGAGAAACTGTAACGGGCAGTAATATTGATTTAGTGAATGTTGTGGAACCAGTTTTTTTGAGAATAAAACTTGCAAGGAAAGAGAGGTGGGTGGTCTGTCTGGTGATTGAAAGGGACACTCTGTTCTCGGTTCGGGTGGCTGCGCGTGGTTCCCCCCCTTGTACGTTATCTCGGTTAAGAGCTGGTCCTAAATCGTTGTTTGGTGCCGTGTGAAGAATTGTCACGTGATGCAACAGGGTTTACATTTCTTGCTTTCCCCAGATTTTTGAAGAAAGATTGGTAGTATATTTACACGTTAATGCTGCGTAGTGCGTCCAAAACCTGTTTCTTGGCTTTTCAAGGCACCTCGGCCCTGTTAATAACACCCAGGTGTTCAAAGCTGGGGCTTTCACCAAGCGGCCCCCAAATTCAGCGCCAGTGCACAAGACCACCATCTTTAACAAGGGTCAGTAGAAGGGTCTGCTACCTTGTGAAAAAATTCTCGAGACCCTCGAACCCATTACACCAGTGTTGCCCGAAATCCCCAATCGCCAAGGGTAATTGTGATGACCTCAAGATAATAGGGCCCAGGGGCTCTATTTACAATTGTGGCATAGGCCCTGGCCACTGCACGCCGCAAAAAACCCACTACAGTCAACCATGCCCTATCAAGAGCTGTACAAGCACCATCGAAAGCCCTCCAACTCTTCTGGAGTTCTGGAGGACCTCAAAATACTCTACCCACCTGAAAACTGCTTGCGGCAATTTCCTTTGTGCTCTAGGTTGCTCTGGCCCTTTCACTTCTATCCTCGAACCAAATTGCAAAGCTACCTTCGCACGTTGCCTTCATTCAAGAAAAACCTGCCCTCCTCTCCATCCCTTTCGCCATCACGTTTTCTGCTGCAGGCTTCAGACTAGCACTCCCCCTTCAATGCAAGTGCGTAAATTACAATATCCACTTTAGCTTTGCGACGTGTATGTTGCCACGCATGAAATGCATCTGGAAATCTGCTAGCGAAGTACTGGCGGCGTTCGACTATCTGGACAGGATTGGCGTCATTGCAGTTATTTAGAGTTAAAAAAATCACTTTTCAATCACACTACTGGCACAACGTCTTTTTTTTTCTTTTTTTTTTTTTGTAATCTATCGGGTCTTTTCTTTCCCCTTCCCCCACCGAGTAGCATGTCGGTGTCGAAATTCCGGCAAACATCTCGGCTTTCTCCTCTAATATAGAGAGCCTTGTCTCTCCCCGAGCAACCTTTCCTGAAGAGGAAACGGTTGTGTGATATCTAGCTCCTTTCGAACCAGTGCTAGATTGATCGGATTGATCATTAGCCTTGGCGCCGCGCGCTGGTAAACCGAGCTCTTTGCCTCGTGACAATACTGACTATTATCTCGTATGTTACTGTTCACGCAGTTTGTTTCTCTCTTTCAAGCCACCTTCTAGCTGCGTCTGGCTGCGTGCGCGAAAATTGAGTGAGCCTCGACGCCCAAACGCGGAGACCGCGGTTCCAGGTTAACCGAAGAGTTGTCTCGCATGGAGGTAGAAGCGGTAGAAGCATAGTTAATGCAACGCTACAGTGAACTGTAGCAACGATACGACATAAGGAGCAACCGAGTTCAAGAAACTTTAGCTTGCTAAAAACTCCCTTGCTATTGTTTCCTTCGGCAACAATGATCCAATCTTATGATCCAATCCAATCCAATATGAATGTGCTATAATAGGCTAGTGTGTCCACAGGCGGTGGTGCTTGACTTACTTAGTGACGACGCCAATAGTCCCGATAGGTGGCGCGGTGCGCGGCCTCACCTAAAACTCGCTGCGCGCCTAAGCTACCGCGCGTTGCTGCAATGCCCAAAATGAATGTAACGTTCCCGATGTGCAATGCACAATACTTGTTTTGGTGCATAATCAGCGTGCAGGGCGCGAAGCAACGGTCATCGCCATTTATTTTCCTGCTGTTATAATGTCCAGACTCATAGCGGTTTCGCTAGCGCAGCATCACGCTTCTGCTGTGCGAGCACCTCGATCTGCGCTATGAGGCGCGCCATAGTGGATAACTACGGGTTAATTCAGACCACCTGGGGATCTTCAACGTGTGAAGAAATAACGACGCAGGGCCGTTATTGTTTTTCGCCTCCGTCAGCAAAACAGCCGCCGAGGCCGGGATTGAACCCGCGTCCTTGAGCACTGTGTGTTTAGCACATGGAGGAAAGAAAAGCTTAGGAGAGGCCCTGACGTCACACCCAGCGCAGCCGGAAACGCCATTTCTGTAAGTCGAATGGCGGACCATTGGCCCTCCATGCCATTGGCGGACTCTTTTTGCCTCTCTCTCTCTCGTGCACCTTCTCCGCCTCCTCCGTCCTGTATCGCCTCTCTTGTCGTCTGCATCTGCCAGCGCCGAGCCGGCGGAAATCAGCTGATAGGCAGGTAGAAGGCCGTTTTGCAGCGCGTGACCGTGAACCTAAACGCGCGGTTACACTGTTACACGTCTTCAGTGTGGCCGCAGCAGGTTTGCGAAGCGGCTCGCTCTAACAATGCCGCAATGCTCGGTGCCAGGCTGCAAGTCGCGATCGGTACCCAAGGAATTGGGCGTCACTTTCCACCGGTTAGTGCATCATTCCGCTGACAAGTATTGCTGTACATTGGTGTGCATTCATCCTTTGTTTGCAATCGCCGCCGTTTATAGGTGCCCAAGCGATGGAGAACGCCGCAAACAGTGGGCGAACGCCATGCGGCTACCGGACTGGAAAGTGCCCAAGTTTGCGTTGCAGTTTCACTGGCAATCCCAGAGATGACTAGTCAATTAAACGGCCGTTCTATATATATAGGTAAGCAGTACTTCATGCAGATTTCACGCTAAAAAATTGTGGAATGTTTTTACCGTTGTTCGCGTGCCTTCGATAGAATTTTTTGCGAAGGAGGAGGAGGAGGAGCAGGAGGAGGAGGCAAAACATTTTATTGAGTAAAAAAAAAAATGAGAGGGTGGGTGGCGTCAATAAACTTTTTTTCGCCAAGTTTCAACTTGTCTCTGTGACAATAAATTCAAGGTGATATCAGTTGAAAACTTTCATACACTAACCTCGCAGTATGAAGCGTTGAAAATCGAAATCCAGAGCGAGACCACAAAAAGATCCAGATTCCAGATCCAGCACTCTTCCAGTCAACAGACGGACACCTACTAAGGTAATAGGACGATGGAATTATATCAACTGGGAATCTACCTTGTAACAGTTGCAAAAGCACTGCCGCGCATTGCCGGCCTAGCAAACTATATATTGCGGCGGCGATAACCAAAAAATTGAGTTGCGAATCGTTCGGTTGCAAGTCGCCTACGTACTGCACACGTGTATCACTTCCCGAAAATCTACCAGACGGGTGTCCGCGCGTACGACGGGACGGCGCGTTCACGATATCTGCACTTCAATAGGCGCGTCGTGATCGCGACCGGAGCAATAGCTTGACGCGGTACAAGGTGCACTTGCAAGTAGAAATTAAATGACATATTCCCATCGGCGCAGCTGTCGCAACTCGCAGCATCCTTTTCGAGTTCCGCAAGACCACAGCGCAGCAAAGCGAAGCAGCAATCTTCGCAATCGGACGACAAGGCAGGCGCTGCCTTTCCTCCATGACTGGCGAACGGCGGGCGGGCTGTTGCTAGGACGCCGTTGCTAACGCTACTTACAATGGCCGCCGAAAACACGTGACTTCCTCCACACTTTTGCCAATGCGCGGGGATAGCTGGGGGCCTCTCCTAAGCTTTTTTTTCCTCCATGGTTTAGCATAACGCCTTAGCCACTGAGCCTCCGCGCCGGTTTTTTTTTTTTCGTAATTAAGTGCCAGAAATTTGAAATTCTTAGAATTCTTCCTGACATTTTATGATGCGTTTTCCAGTAGCCATTTTATCGCAGAGGAACAAATTTTTTTCGGCCATGACAACGCCATAGAGTACAACACCTTCTTCAAGGTAAGTCGACGAGCAATAAAGCACTCCGTTAAGGTCAGGAAGGTGATGCATGCTTCAACACTTGGGAAAATTACTCCCATCTTCCCGCGAGGGAACCCTGGTGTGATGCGACGCATCGGGGGGTTCAGGTGGTCGTGTTTCCGATGGGTTAATTCTCTAAATCAGGTGAAACGTGTTGTGAACGCGTATGATGCATTTCCATCACATGCGAGTGATCTCATACGCGGGAAGATGGGCGAACCGCCGCAGCGCGATACCCGCTTTATATTCACAGCGCTTGAAGGAGAGGAGACAACGGAGGAGAGTCGATCGCGCATGCATGCGCGCACTTGCGCACATCGCGCGTCGCCGCGCGACAGGAGCGGAGCGAAGCGAGCGAAGCGCGCGCACGCAGCTGTTGTTTATGATAATAAGACGGAGTGAGAGCGTTGCGCACAGCTGTTGCGCACAACTGTCGGAGAGAAGAACGGAGGAGGGATGCGGACGGACGGCGTGTCAACGACGACGGAGGGGGGACACCTCAGAGCAAGAGATGCGTCGCATCTAAAAGTCTTTAAAAACAAACGACAACTATTATACTGTTGAATCTGCGCAGTCCACCCTTGAAAGAAAGAATAAATATAATGGAAAACGGCGACGTTAGCCGAGGGTCGACACGTGAAGCGCGGACAGCAAGCCGGCGGAAATTCCGAACAGTCAATGGTACGTGGTGCCAGAGGGTACATTTCATACCCACTCAGGGGGATTGGCCAGAAGAGGGGCGCCCAGAGAAACTGTGCCCGGAGTTAAATAAATAAATACACATAAAGAATGAATTCGTGTGTGCCTCAGCTATTGTTTTTCCCGGCTGCATGTCCATTTCGGTTCCATTCCATGTCATTTTCGGACTGCGGCAAATTCGGAAGAATCAGGGGCGGCGCTTTCCGGCAGCATCGGCTTCTCTCTGCCGTCTATTAGGTGCACGAAGTCCCTGATAATAAACCTTGGTTCGAAATGCAGCTCGAAGACCGCACAAGACTCATCTAGTTATTAGTTTTTTATCTGCAACCGAGCTGAACGGCGCGAAGTACGATAAGTTTTTCAGGTGAAGCACGCCACAGCGCCCCTGGTGGGCATCGCGGAAGTCGACGCTGAGCGCGCGCCACGGTGGAGCTAGTGGAGCGGCGTAAGGATACAGCCAAACGCTGGATATGGCAGCGAGCACGCTGTCCCCAGCTGCATCCTTCAAAAACACTGTAGCGGCTTCCATGGCTTCTACTGCGACGAACGGCGTTGAAGACGATGATCAGGTCGTTCAAGAGGTACTGATGCAATTTTTCTTTCATGTTTCGTGCACCTTGCATACTTGGGCGGGGGTTTGCCAAGATCTTAGTCAACGCTTATTACTCTCCTAGTACCGTTTACATTGCCTTCCGTGGCACATGGCACTGTCATGGGGTTTAGGAATGCTGGAAAAAATCGAGTGTGTTTCTGAGAGTCAGCGTTTGCTGCGTTGTTAGGAAGCAGATTGACAGCAGTGCTAGTTATGGTATAGTCTTCATAGCGATGTCAGCTAAGCCATAGCCTCCTTTGAAGCGTAGCCTACGGTCGAACAACTGCACGCACATGCCTCTCTGGACACCGGTTCGGTTCGGATTCGGGAAGCGGAAGCTTTTAAAAGCAATCTTTTTTGTTTCTTCGAGCAGTCGGTTAAATGCTGGTCGCGCTTGTGGTACATTCGTCGGCACGAAAATCTCTCGATGCTGTCTGCACGGTGATCTTTCAGAAGGGCGCTTCTGTTGAAACGAAGTCGGATATGCTAAGGCACAAAAAAGTAACTGTAATCGACGTTCACGCTCTCATAATATTGCCTTGACTTCCGTTTTCGTGCCGTTACTGCTCAAACGCAACGAAGTGTGCGCGAAAATATGATCAGATGTTTTTGTTCTACTTTCGGCAGCACAAACTTAATCACAAGTAACTTCAGTTGGGCTGTTCAAAAAAAAAAAAAAAAAAAAAAAAAAAAAAAACGACGGGACAGTCATGTGCTCAACTTTGTCTGTGCTGATGACTGAGCAATTAACGAAAGTTTTCGCTGTTATTTTGGAAACATGGCTTGCATTGACGTCAGCTAGGGCAGCTGCATGTTTTCGAATCACATCCACACCAGAATCCTGCACACTTGTGTGATCCTTTTACCTTGGGGAGGGCTCAGAAAGCTGGAAGTGGTTCACCAGAAACGGCTTGGGTGATGTCATGTACAAGGTATGTATAGCTTGCTGATAGCCTTAAGATTTAGCAAGAATAGTAGCAGACTTTTTGCTGACAAATGCAGAAATAAAATACGGAGACGAAAAAAAAGCAGGAGGCTGACAGACACATCTGACTGCTTCTTTTTTGGGACTGTTTTCTGTTTATTGCGTAAAAATAAGTTCCAGCAATAAGACCAGTTGCTGTTTATGTAAAAGTCTTTAAAACAGAGAGTAACGTCTAGCTGACCATAGGAATATGTACAAATATTTCTGAAAATCAGGCTCAAGGAATATGTACAAATATTTCTGAAAATCAGGCTCATTTTGCTCCATATGACTGGACACATTTGAACTTAGCAACCCCTTTCGGTAATCCGTTCTAGGCTGTGCCTTAAAAAAAAAAAGGCTCACCCGCCGTGGTGCCTCAGTGCCTAAGACATTGTGCTGATGAGCGTGAGGTCGCGGGTTCGATTCCCGGCCGCGGCGGCCGCTTTTCTGATGGAGGTGAAAGGCAAAAAAGCCCGTGTGTACAAGATTTCGGCGCGCGTTAAAGATGCCCAGGTGGTCAAAATTAATCCCAAGCCCTGCACTACGGTGCGCTTCATTGCCTGCATTGCGTCGGCGCGAACCCCACAATCAATCAACCTTAACAAAGCTCACATAGGTGACAGTGTTTTAGTTTTTTATTCGCGAAATGCTGTGTCAAACATTGACCATTTTAACTCTTTTAATAAGAAAATTCCTCGAAGCACTCGAGTCTGCTCACGTGCTTCAAATGCGATAGTAGTATGGCTTCCCCTTGCAATGCCTGTCAGAGACTTCCTTACTGCTGCGTCGTGTGTGCATCTTTTAAGTGCGAATGCACTTCTTAAGCGACCCTGAACCTGCGTCCACCGGTGATGTCCACATAGCATACCCACGTGGGGGATTGGCCAGGAATCTCCTCGTCTTCCTTGGCAACGGGGGGAGATGGGCGCGCGCTGCCTGGCCGCTGACATGGCACATATGCACGTGGGGGATTGGCCAGGAATCGGGCGTGAGAAGGGCTAATGCACCCGCTTAAAGGAGTACTGACACGAAATTTCAAAGCTGAGATCCGCTCTAGCAATCGAGTACAACGACAACACAAATAGGTGTCTGTGAATAAGTGCATCTTTCTTTCTTTGTAGTTGTGTGTGTGTGTGTGATCTCTCTTTCGCGAACATTACCGAACCGCGCAAATTCAACTCGTGCATTCGCACTTTCACATTCTTCCCCTCGGGGAAATGCGGGGAATTTTTTTCGCTTTCCTGTTTTCATCTTCACTGCTTACCAGACCCGCAGACCTTGCGGCACGCCGTGTTGAGAAGCTATGAATCTGTATTTTGGCAGTCCTGTGGAGCTAATACCCGTGCCACACACACACGAAAAATGACATTGTTTAACGGCCTAAGCTACCGAGTGAACCGAATGACATTATTTGGGTGGGGAATCTGTATTTTGGCAGTCCTGTGGAGCTAATAATACCCATGCCACACACACACACGAAAAATGACATTGTTTAACGGCCTAAGCTACTGAGTGAACCGAGTGACATTATTTGGGTGGGCTGTGCTATACATGAAAATGCTAACGCAGTGAATGTGTTAGGTATGATAGTGATAGTGACCAAAAAGAGAAAGGCAGTCATATTTTAGAAGCCTTTAACGTAGAGAAAAACGTCTTACAAGTGTTAAAAATGTTTGTGATGGAAAACGTTATAATGTTTTCTAAAAAGTGGTGTGAGCATTTCTGAAAGGGGCTTCAGCAGCTGCCGTCGCCTGCCAGCAGTAGCCAAATCCGAAAAATTCAAAACGACGAGTAGCACGATGTTTTGCCTTTTGCCGCTGTTTTAATGAACTTCATTTTCTTGAGAACTTTGCCACCAAGGGTGCACAAAGAGTCGTCTTATTTCGAAGTTCAGCTATGTTTCCACGTCAACACGCAGGTGCTGAGAGTTTCATTGGTTTCATTTGGGGCTCATTGCGTTCGAGAGTAGGCAGATTTAAGGCGTTCGTGAAGGCGAATGAGTTGTGAGAACTCCCGAAACGAAAAATTACATTAGAGCGAATGGAATTAGATTTTTGCGTGTAGCAGTGAATTAATGGCATTAAGCACTTAATGTCATTTTTCATGTACACCTGTGGCACAGGTGTAAGGTATTGCCAGGGAGAGTCCTAGTGTTTTCGTATTCAAAGCACGTAAGCGTACTTAAGGGTGCTACGAAAACAAAATACAAGTCTGGTTCATTAAGAGGACCACGTGGTCCCAATCGCAATGACAGCAATTTTGTCATAGTCTTCAAGTGAATAATCTAGATGTTAAGGAAAATATATGAAGCAGTGGCGGATCCCCAGGCACTTTCTAGTGATTTTTCTGTGATGTCACAGAATCTTGTTTGTGCGATTGGCGGCCACGGACTTAGTAAGCAATCGCAAAGAAACATGACTGGGAAATTTTGTCAAATCGCCCAGTCGTGAACGTGATCGTTTCGTGAAACATCGGGTATGGCTCGACAAACAGGGTTACGTAGGTGGCCAGGCCGCTTATGTCAATTGGCCAGTGTCGTGTCAGAGAAGTCCAATGCGCCTAACGGCTGTGTTTGCGCCGGTTTAGGCAGTGTCGTCTAGCGAAGTGCTGCGCTAACTGCTTCCTATGTTTATGTGTTTGTTGGTAACTTTCATTGTTTACCCCACCACTCTTACTGCTATTAAAAGGTTCTGCACTAAATTTAAGTGCCAATAGCTTGTTCTGCAAGCTTATAGTCATAAGTCATATAGTCATGTCATAAGTAGCTGGTGGGTCCCTACTTCCACATTATATAGCTTCCCTGTTTTCCACATTATATAGCTTAGTTGAGTGAAGTTTATGTTAAAAGTGGTGTCAGACTTGTTCTAACTAGGCGATCTTTCGAACGACTCTTATTTGCATTTTGTCTTCATGGCCCCTTTGAGGACTCCATTGAAGGAGTAAGCACATGCAGAAAAAAGGGAAAGCCCCGTTTTATTATGCTGCACGATAATTTGTCACAGTGTTCAGGTAGGTCGATGGACAGGTATGGCTGTGATTGTGTTAAAAAGTCTGGGCCAGTCTGTACTTGCTTGTAAAGAGAATCCAGGCAGCAAAGTGATGCTGTGATGGCAGACATGTGCGGCCCTTTGTGAAAAAGCTTTTAATGGACCTTAGCTTTTGGGGAATGAGTAGACGTCGGAGTATAATGACATGCAATGGGGTAATGGTCCCCTCGTAATGTGTCATCTAAAGGAATTCCACCACTCTGGTTAGTGAAGAAGGAATGGAGCTGGAGTGTGTTCAATCTTATTGCACTTGCATGAGTGCTTCTCTAACCTATCATCGCACTCTCTTCTTATCAACACCTCCAAAATAAAAGTTAACCTTACATTTTATTTTTTTTTTTTTTGCCTTCCTGAGGATCTGGGCTTGCCCGATTGGCAAGTCCCCTCACAGTACAGGTGACTCATTGGTGCTTTTTATTAAACGTTTATTCAGTGAATGAATCAATTGATCAATCAGTCCAGTGACCCACTGTGTGTGTGCAGTCGTCTTCTAGAAAAAGGGTAGATATCTTTTTATCTGTGTTGTGCCTTTTTCTATTTATCTTCTTTCTTGCGTAGCATTGAATGTCTCAAGAACCTCCCGAGCTAAAACCTGACCTCTTTGTGCTTTCCAGCTGGACGTCTACATCTCGAAGGCCCTCGCGAACCAGCTGTACCTCCTCCAGTACCCTCACCAGTCGACGGAGCAAGAATACGCGGACGACAAATGCATCGGCGCCCGGGTGAAACCCAAGCAACAAAAGGTACCTAGTAACATCAGGCGTAGTCCAACTGAGTGCAGATTTTCAGAAACCCTGTTTTGTTTTTTCCAACTGCTGCGGGGATTCATTGGTTAAGGCGTTGTGCTAAAGTAACTCCAGAAATGCCAAATTTACATTGTTTGGCAGTAAAAATCTCGGGGAGGGCTTGCTTCGAGCTTAAATTCATTTGCCGTAATTCTCCCCATTTATAATCTTGGCGAAAACAACGCAGACTACTTAAAGGTTGGGAAAGTGTTAAAAACCTGCAGTGGATTTTGCAAATTTTAGAGGCCTCTGTTTAAATCTCCAAAACATATATTCACAACCCCCTCTTCCTCCCGAATGGTCTGCTTGAGAGGTGTGTTATAAGGCTAATTTTGTGATGTCCCTGTACCTGTCTAAGTTCGCTAAATTGTTGTAATACAGGTATACCAACACCCTCCTCAATGTTAATCGACCAGATTTAGGGGAAATCCCCAAGGTGGAGTAAGTTTTTCTGCGAAGGAAATTTTGACATCCACTGCAATGCAGCTGTACGGCTGTACGGCTACAAAGGAAAGCTGTGCAGCTTTCTCAGAAATTTCACAGTTGAAGAAAAATTCGTCCTGGTCCAGGCTGCTTTGGGGTGGATGTCAAATTTTCCTTCGCACCCTCCTCGATGCCGGAGCCAGTTTTTCGCAGATCTTTATACTTATTTATATTTCTAAAACATTCTAATATGAATGTGCCCATAAAAAAATTCCCTCAGACGTAACGTAAAACTGGAGATCACCTACTTGAATGTTAAGCGTACTGCGAAGGAAAAACTGCCACTTTGGTTCTGTGATTTATAAGTGACAGCGTTGTACAGTTAGGGTTGTATGTTTGTTGCTTCCAATTTGATGACTTTCATTGTTTAGATTTAGTGGCCGCTTACAATGTTTGTTCTTGTATTTTAATCCATTTTCTGTTGGGTGAATCATTGACGATGGGCAGCCAAGATTTGATCCATAATGTCACACACACACATTTGCATTTCTGCATGAATCACCATCTGGACACTGACTGTTTGAATCAAACCTGGCGTGACTGGTTGATAACTCCAGGCTGCGGTTTTTACGCATTATCGCTTGTAGGGATAAAATCGTTGGCATTTGATTTGCGGTCCGTTTATCGTCAGGGTGTGGTTTAGAGCGGGGACACTGATTGCCATTCACTGTGTCGTTGACAGTTGGAGCTCGAGTATGCTCTGGACACGCACGACCCGAGCTACGACAGGGCTCGCGGCGAGCAGTTCGCCGAGAACGCCATTCGTGCAAGCGATGGTCGCTCCGACTGCAAGGACAAGCCCCTGTTCCCAAGGTAGGAAGGCACATTAGGGCGGAGCATTGACTGAAAATTTTAATCCGGTTTATTGGCAGGTATCATCACCATCATCATCATCATCATCCTGCTCAGGTCCACTGCAGGACGAAGGCCTCAACCAATTGACCTCAAACCGATCCTGTCCTGTGCTAATTGAGTCCACTGTTTACCCTGAAATTCCGTATTTCATCCCTGCATCATGTTATTGGCCTTCCCCTTCTTCCAGACCCATCTCTTCGTATCCACTCTGTTGCCCTAATTGTCCATTGGTTGTCGGTTCATCTCGCTACATGGCCAGCCCAAGTCCATTTCTTTTTCTTTATTTGAACTATGATGTCGTCAACTCTAGTTTTGTTCTCTCTGATCCAGGTAGCTCGTTTCTTGTCCCCGAGTGTTATTCCTAACATTATTCGTTCTTTATTAATGGCATTAATCGATTAATTGATCGGTTGGTGTAGGTTACAGAGGGAACAGATAAAACATTGGCTCCAGTCCACGTTGTGAAGGTGGTTGGAAAGCAAAGCTGTAAATGACACCCGCAACAATTCAGTGCTAAAACTGCTACATTTTAGGCGAGCAGTCGCAGGCCGCACCGCGAACAAAGCGCAGCCGGCGAATTTTAGGATTAAGCTTAGCTCCACCTGACGGAGTGTGCCTTCCCTGCATGGCCCATGCGACGTCGCTGGAATTCACACACGTGGCTCTGCAAAGAGTGAAACCAGAGATTATGCCAGCCGTTACCTGGGGTTCGCGCGGGCAGCGTCCCGAACGCAGCAGCATCGGCCACGGCCGGGCCAGAGCGGTGGATGCCACCACTGTAGCCCGGCCGCGCGTCGGCGGAAAGAAGAAATTGGAGGGGATTGAGTGTCGAGAAGGGTGCGGCAGTGGAACCTAGCGATCCTGATGTGCTCATTTCGGCATGTGAGCCTAGTGATTCCCATTTATACTGATTTAAATTAATTAGTTCAGTAAGTTTTAGAATTGTGAAAAAACTGAGGGAACTTTTGTAATCGCTATTTATAGGAAGCAGTTGCTACTTCCGCCTTTTGTGATACCTCTGAAAACACAACCGAATTGGTATTCACCAATTTAGAAAATGGAGTCCCATTCATGGCAAGCAGTGCGCAAAAAGTAGCGTTTCTCTAGTGGCCAGATGTCTGTATGTGGTCTCTGCATTTCATTTTCCCATCTCGCTGGGCGCCCACAGGAGTGATCGGGCGCGTCGGCAAGCCCGCACCCCCCCTCTTCCCGTCTCCACCCCACCTCTCATTTTGAAGTGAAAGCCTTCCACCCCACTGCGTGTAAAATGGTGATCTTGTTGTTGCCTGGTACAGAAAATGGCTGCCTCTGCAAAAAGTAAATGAAAAACGTGTTTCAGTTCGTATGGGAATTGAACTTGGGTTCTAGGGTAGGAGCTGAGTGCATTACCACTTCCCTAGCTCAGCATGTTGCCAGAGGTGGAACAGGAGATAGGCTAGTGCATGTCATAAAGTTTCATACAATAACAACTATAGAGGAATCTGCCGCTGCAATCGGCCGCCGCGATGGGCGTGATGGGTAGTTCTGGATTCGGATGGGCACTCGATGGCTTGCGGAAGTTATTATGGATTATATCGTTCAGCCAGTTTCGTTTTCGTTTTGGACTTGCAAGGACGCATTTGCCTATGTTGGAAGAAGCGTTCAAAAATATGTTTCTCTTTGAACTGAATGTCGCACACGGACTGACGCCACCCTGAGTGGAAGTGTTTTATAACCAGAGTTGTGAATCGGGTGGATTATCAATTTATTGCCGGCACAACGAGCACGAAAACACAAATGACGGCGCTGCATGTGATAAAGTTGCCTGTGAATTAGGAGTAGTGGCGCTGCTTGTTCGGAAGAGCAATGTATTCTCAAAGCTGACGACGGTTGCAAACTGTGGGAAACAGGCACACTTTTTGTGTGGACGCCGGTTCCTACAGCGTAGACCAACAGTACCGGCGACTGATAGGAAAGCAGCTTGATGAATGTCACTAATTCAGGCTAGAATAACTTCTACAAAGGTAATTGTTTTTTTTTATGAGCGCAAAACTTTTCTTAGTGACCGCCAAAACTTTTACATATAGTTTTTAATTAAAGAAGTCCTGCATCCCGCTGCAGTTGGCGGCAAATGGCAAACCTACTCCGCAAACCTCCTTGACTCCGCGTCTGCTTTTTATTTAACACGCCGTTTTATTTTGTACGAAACCTGTTTTTGGTCACTAGCGTTCTTGTTCGCCAAGTAATTTGTAAACAACGAACCAGGCAATAAGAGTTTTTTTTTGTCAAAAAACACAATGTGCGCAGCCATAGGCCCGTTTGGATCCTATGCAGTCTTGTTCCAGAACTACCCATCATTCTTATCGAAGGGTAAGCGCCGCCTCAGAGTTCGCGTTGACACTAGCGCCAGTCACTCTTGTTACTATTGTATGAAACTCTATGATGCATGTGGCACTGACAGGTTAACGTGACGGCGTGTGAGTAGAACAGGGGTTCCCCAGCCTCGGTGACCTCTGATTCTGGGGATGCTGGGGCATGAAGTGTTGCCGTTTTCCCTGTCGAAGCAATTGGCCCCAAGACCCAAGAGGCTTAGAAAGAAACGCACACGTGATATAGCAATAAAGAAGTCTGATAAGTATCGCCAGGGGAAACCATAATGTTTTTGCCTTCAAAAATGTAAGCAGGCTTAAGTTCCCCGAGGAATTTTTTGCTGTGTTTTGACAGGGGAAGGGGAGGAGAATTGTGTGGCACACTTGAGAGTGATATTCTTTTTGTTTTGTTTTAAACGTATGACACTTTGTTTCTGCAACCACAGGTCATGTTTGCTTACTTGCTTTTTTTTTTTTTTTTCCCTTGTTTCGTCGTGAGCAGCAACCTGATGGATAGGCAAATCCTGACGTCAACAAAGTCATCAAGCGCTGCCGAAAATTATGCCATTGGAATTCTCAGGCCAGGTAAGAAGCCTCCTGCATTTTTGTCTCGCAGCTTGTTTTAAAGTGAAGCTTTTTACCTCTACCCACCCAAGGGTTCTGTCACAATCATGGGTGTCAACAGAAAGCTCCCGCGAACAAATAAAAGAAGTTACTGGCACTGCCAGGAATCAAACCTGGAATGAATAGAGTAACGGAGCGAGAGCCCGTTGTCTTACCGATTGAGCTACGAGCCCACGCGGAGACAGGGGAGACAGACGGTGCATTTACCAAGCACATTTGCATTCTCGCTGAATGCCACGTGATAGTGTTAAGCAACCTCTTGTGCCGCTGTGCGCTCCACCCACGGCACGTGTAGCGGCTGTGTGCGCGCCTTGCGCATGTGCTAGGAGGTATACAAATTAAAGGAAGCTCACACCAACGCATGGCATCTCACTTCTCCTCCGTATTTGCCGCCAATCTCATCGCCTCCGTCTGAGGTGGCGGAGACGGAGGAGAGGGGAGGTTGTCTAACACTGGGTTCAAGCTTCCTTTAATTTTTAGAAGAAGAGTTTCCACTCATATGCTTCACGAATGCAACTCAACCAACCACTGTCCATGAATCATGCATTGATTTAACCTTAGCAAATAATTTCTCTATAAGTAATAAAACGTGTGGTTAAGTGCATTTCAGTTGTCTCTGGTTTCACTCTTTTAGAGATTCAAGTGACGTCGCATGGCTAAGCGTTGTGGGTGTTGTTCACGGCTTCGGTGTCCAACCGCATTCACAGAGTGGATTGGCTCACATTTTTTTTTTCCCCGCTTTTATTTTTATTTTTTGCCTGAGAACGTTGCCAGTTTTGGCAACCTGTGGAATGATTGGTTGCGAGAACAACAGGCTTCCACAAACCTTGCATTTACATTTGATCGGCACCTGGTGTTTGCATGTTGCGTGTATTTTCGGATAAGATTATGATTGTATTGTTACACCTGCCTCTCTTCCATGCGAAAAGATTTAAATTTTTTTTCTGTAGCCAGTGAAAGAAAATGTCAGTTCAGCTATTACTTTTCTTCTGCTTTTGCAAATGGTGCTAGCTAAGAAAAAACAAGAAAAAAACAAGACACCGAGAAGTGGAACTACAACGAAGTAGCCAAAGAAAGGAAGAAAGAAATGGCAATATGAGAAACGATATGTGGGCCATAAACATTTAGGTTTTGCGCCTGTGCAGCACTTGTAACATATATTGCACCCCTTTTTTGTTAAGCCTCTGTACGAGACATAAAAACCTCCGGCTTAACACCCCCTCAAAGCAAAGTGACTAGTTGTGACGGCCGCAAAGATGAAACGTCGTTTTCACAAGGTGGTAAAAGCCATGTAAGAAGGAAAATTTGCACTGTAAAAGCTTACGAAAAGCTTACGAAAAGCTTATGTAAAGGTTTTGTTTTATTTTCTTTTTTAAAATTGCAGTAATTTCATTTAGCCTTTTTTTTTTTTTGGCGTAGTGAAGGCTCCCTTTCAACATTTTCCTGCCCATGGGAAAAGCAGTGATTTTGAGTAGTCTAGCAAAAAAACTTTTTCCCGGTCGAAAAAAAATGCAACGTATAAGTGTACGGTATCAAATTGTAGAGGTGTAAATTTCCTTCGCACTAGTAATTGTTTAAAACAGGAATTCTTATTTGAAAAATAAGAAAAAAAGAAAAGGTGTACAAAAAAGTTTTGAGACAAACACAAAAAAATATAAGAAACATCGGTATTGCTCCACACAGAAAAAAACACGCAAAAAATTTAATATATACATTTTGCACATATACTGTCAGTGCTAAACTCTTGCAAATATCAAATACCTAAGTGTAAAATTTCTTGACTTACAAAAAAAAAACATGTTAGCACTAGTGGGTTTTGTGCCACTTCAAAGCAGTTCCTCGAAGCATCGGTTGGCCACGCATGCAACACAGTAAACATCGGTTTTCTGCGGCACGGTTTCTTGTTCATAGCACAATTTACAGTTTCGATACTTCTGCTTTTTCTGGGGCTTGTATTGAGCTAGGGTTGTCAGGTACTGGGCCAGTTTGGCGCATTTTCGCTTTTGGTGCTGAAATCCGATGATCAGTGCTGCTAATGTAATTCAAAAAGTCGCGTGTAGAATCGTCCAAATCGCTAAAAATGTGTCGATAGTATACTATTGATCTGAATAAGCGTGGGCAGGAACGTGTTATGGGGGACTCGCCTGTTAACATTACTTACTGCTTCGTGACCCACGTGCTTAAAAACCATCGTGCACCAGTAGGAAAAGCCTGACGAGTACAGCAAAAGCTCGTTAATTTGAACTCAGTTAATTTGAACTGCCGCCCTGTTCCCAGCACAGCCCTGTATATTTCAACAGGGGGAAACTCCCGGTAATTCGAACGTGTCGGTATCCAGAACGGTTAATTCGAACTGGGATCTCCTGGTTTATATTGTTGCTCAAACAAGAAGTCGGCCCAGACTGAACGCTGCGGCAACAGTTGATTTTGCTTCCGTAGCGGACGATTACTTTTAATTTCGATTTCCTTGACCCTGCCATGTAAATAAACGTGTTTTCGAGTATGAGCTGTTTCATTATTAATGAAATCACCTTCCACAAACGTGTAGTAGTGCCTAGTTCGGGATAACGAGTCCAGACCCGCCCCGGTGTCTCAGTGGCTAAGGCGTTGTGCTGCCGAGCATGAGGTCGTGGGTTCGATTCCCGGCCGTGGCGGCCGCTTTTCTGACGGAGGCGAAAAGCGAAAACGCCCGTGAGTACGAGATTTCAGCGCATGTTAAAGATCCCCAGCTGGTCGAAATTAATCCGGCGCCCTCCACTATGGCACGCCTCATCGCCTGCGCTGCGTCTGCGCGTTAAACCCTACAATTAATCAATAACGAGTTCAGAGGTGGCTTCTTTGTGTTCTGCCCGCACAGTAGGGCGCGATGTCCATTCATTCTAGCGCCAGTCCGCAAATTCGAACTCCGCTCAATTCGAATAATTTTATGATCTCCTTTGAGTTCGAATTAATGAGCTTTTACTGTACTTATAAATGTTCACAGCAGCCTAGTTTATTTATTTTTACCCTTGTAGGGTTTAACGCGCCAATGCAACGCAGGCGATGAGCCGCGCTGCAGTGGAGGGCTCCGGATTAATTTTGACCGCCTGCGGATCTTTAACATGCGCCGCAATCTCGTACTCAGGGGCGTTTTCGCTTTTCGCCTCCGTCAGAAAAACAGCCGCCGCGGCCTGGATTCGAACCCGTGGCCTCGTGCTCAACAGCACCACGCCTTAGCCGCTGAGCCACCGCGGTGGGTAGTTTGTTTATTTTAAAGATATGTCACTTCTGCACTGAAAAAGACTTGCTTAAGTATAAAACGCTTGCTTGCCAGACAGCTAGTGCCATCTAGTGAAAAGGGAACAAACCAAAGTGCATTTCTTGTTTCTTTTCAGCAGAGAAGTAGGTAGTATATTTCTGAACGAAGCAGACTTTGCCATTAGGAACATTTCGATAAAATTGTAAAACCTTTTGTATCGGTACTCGATGCTTTTTAAAAAACCCGTGGGTCACGAATAAGCCCCATAGGAGTGTGATCAGGTGATCCCCCCTGAAGTGAGAGCTGCTTCCTTCAATTGAAATTTTATTGTACTCCAGCATTAGACGTCCTTCACTGCTGTAGTGTTACGTAAACTACGCGTCTTCCAGTTGTCCGAGTGTCGTTTGAATTCAGACGATGTTGTCACCCCTTTGTGCTTCCAGGCGAGCTTCACCTGTCACCAATCAACGCCATCCTCCAAATGCGGCCAGGATACTCACACCTGGATCTGTCTGACGCCAAGGCCAAGGCAGCCGAAGCAGGTACGATTATTGCCCGTGTTTTTCCCACCTTGTCACACACTCGGAAAAGAATTTCTTTACGTTGTATAAACAATAAAGAATTAAACGGAGCATGCTAGTTTGATGTATGTTTATTTTTGGGGGAGGAAGGGAGGGGGAGGGGAGTACTCGCACAAAATTTTAGATTTTAGTGTTACGTTCCCCCCCCCCCTGCTTCTACGGGTGCCTTCAAGCCCACTAATCTTAGAATGGCGCATTAGACGGTTGATCGTGTCAGTTTCGGTTTCGACAAAACGAACACCGAGCGGCCGCCATGGCTGGAGGGCACCCGTGACGTCAACATTCTTGTCGCCAGTCTGGACGCGCACATGAGCGAGCACATGCGCATGCCCAGACCGGCCGAAATCTTCACCATCCCCACGCGCCTGGGCAGCATGACGTCAGTCGCAAAACCATGATGGGATACACAAGGTGTAGCAGCGCGTACCAACCGCAGCCAGCTCGTCGGCTACATCACGGGAGCCCCGACTTCGGCAGTTTGGGGCAAGGAGCAGATGATGTCATGCTGACCCGCTCTGGGCTTTCTCATGCAGGCAGAGAGTAAAACGTATTCAAAATATTTTATACTGAACAGTTACTGCTGAAACTTGCTGGGAGATATCTCCTGATAAAAGGAAGCATTTTGCGTAGCTCTCTCAGTTTTGAAATTTCGTCTCACCACTCCTCTAAGGTTATTCAGCTGGATTAGAGTAATGGTGAGCTCTTTTTTACCAATTTTTTTTTTTTTCTCTCAAGAACTAGATTGCTTCATTCTTTCAGCTTTTTGGTGCCTGGTCAGTATGGTTTGATTCATGCTGGAATCAGTCTGTTTATTTAAAAGTCTGCAAATTCCTTCCTTGTAACTGTGTACAGGCTTGAAATGACCAAAGTTCGTTCAGGCATCGACACTACAATTTTTTTTTTTTTCGTTTGTTTCATTGTACAGCTTTTCCCTGCTCTCTCTTGTCTCTCCATCAAGTGCACTTTCGAACAAAGTTTACCTGCCAGTGTGATAGTGGGAGATGGGCATTTAACGAATAGGAAAAAAAATGCCACAGAATATCTTTAGACATTTTGCATAGGTAAAGGTATGCATCCAGTAAGCGATTTTTCTTAAGCTCTTTAGCATGTCCACCATCCGAATACGTTTTATCATAGTGGGTGTGAACTTGTGCTTTTGCAAATTATCTGGGCAAGCATTGTGGAAAGTTCTATCATAACCGGTTTTGGCTGCAATCGTAGGGAGGGGTTGATTCAGAGGTGTTCCTTAGAAATGTGAGGCTGCGTCTGTTTGCTCTTCTCATTATCATTGCTGTGGTTGGACTCTGTGATGAACTTATGCGGCCCATGCAGCAATGGAGGAAGAGGACGAGGTGGAGGCGCCCAAAGCGGTCACGGTACGGTTTGCCGAACAGGAGACAGACCGGGCCAAGAAGGCCCGTGAGAAGTCCTTCCGCTTCATGCAGCAGCAGAAGGAGAGCGAGCCCTGGGTTGAGGCCAGCTTTCACAGGATGGGGGTGAGTGCATGCGAGGGCAGGGTCAGCCTTTTTCTCTAAGGTGAAAAGCCTTGAAGTGACTGCCCACTTATTCTTGTGGAGTGTATGATATGAGCCAGTCTTTTGTATGGTGGGGTAGCCGCTAGGAATTTCTAAATAAATTGGCAAAAATTATTTCTATTTGGCGCTAAGTTTTCTGAAATCTGAGAGGTGGTGGTATTTGGTGTCTGACTGTGATGCTACCGTTCATATGCATGTCGTGGGACCTGAATACCTCACAGCTACATAAAAGTTCTTACACGGGTCAAAGTTTTAGGCCGAAACACCTTGGGGGCTGGGGCTGTTGGCGTCTCCTGTCGTCGTCATAGTCACAATCGTCGTTTGTCTCATGTAGTCACAGTACTGAAACACCGGGAAACTCGTTTACGCCTCGGGCTAATACGTAACGCGTACTAAAAAAGCACCAGGACGCTCACTTACACCTCAAGCTGGAGCACTTCGTAACGGGTACTAAAAAACACCGGGACACGTGTTTACGCCTTGCGCGAGAGAGCTTCGTGCTTCAAAGACGCGAGACTTTTACAGCAAAGCTGTGTACCTCTACCCCCCAGTGGTTTCATCTCTGTTGGCAAAAATGCCAAGGTGCCAAGAATACACTTATGCACTGCATGCTTCGCCCCTCCCCAGGTTTCACATTAGTGGAGATGGCCTGGGAATTTTTTGTGCCTGCATTACTGCCCGCATTCATTTTTCCTGCTCGCTCATGCTTCTGAAGAAATGACGTTTTGAAAAGCGGCGCAAAAGTTCAATCATGTGCAACTACCAGCTCCGTTTCGGT
This sequence comes from Haemaphysalis longicornis, assembly GCF_048455015.1. Taxonomy (NCBI): domain Eukaryota; kingdom Metazoa; phylum Arthropoda; class Arachnida; order Ixodida; family Ixodidae; genus Haemaphysalis; species Haemaphysalis longicornis. The sequence goes on along the minus strand of NW_027526385.1, from coordinate 80,252,420 downwards.
TTCGTAAACTTGGCTATTGGTGTCGGGGCAGCCCTGTCACACGAAAAAAAACTTGCAACATGGGATTCAAGAACAGCACAAAATAATAGGAAAGCCTACACTTTATTATTGTTTTATCTGGGGACAAGTTTTTGAATACCTCTTTTCATCTCGCGTACAGTTAAAACTAGGTTGCCACGTGGCTTGCTGTTATGGTTGAGCATTTGTTTTGGCACCATACATAAGGCTGTTAGATGTATAAAAATTTTTCTTCCAAACCTTCAAGGGTGCAGTCAGGAAAACGTTTTGGTTCAAGGTTTTTAAAGGATGCCCTTTCATTCGGGACATAAGCATATACAGTCAGCCCTTGATAATTCGAAGGTGCCTAATTTTAATTTTAATTTTATTGGAAGGGATGTGCTGGTCCCGGCAATTTTACATGCAATCCCATAGAAGAAACTGTTCGATAATTTGAAGCTAAAACCTATTACATTGGCTGCGGTAATTGGAAGTTATTTGGAATAAAAAGCATCACAGTGACCGTCCTTTTATCAACAATAAAATTCAGAATTTTCAAGCACAGAAACAGCGCCGCCGGGTTCTGTACTGATGTCAGCACCATTGCAACTGAGGCAGCGTACCGTTGGCAAAGCGCCAGCATAAGCAGCTCCCTTTAGAAGTTCTCAATTTTTAGGGGCAAAGCCCCTTGGGCCTCAGGCTGTCGGCATCTCGTGTGGTCACGGTACTAAAACACTAGGACACTCATTTTCAAGTGCCTTGTGCCACAGCCTAACGCATACTAAAAGGTTATAATAAATAAAACAGTTCAAAATACACTAACATCATTTAAAGATTTCTGGAACGCTCCCTGTCCGCTTCAGCAATCGTCAAGCACAAGCAGAAGCTGTTTGTAGACTGACTAATTTGTGTTACAATCAACTACCCTCCCGCTCTCGGCACGAGGCCTGCTCAGTTCGGGTGGTCGGTCGAAGCAAGGAAAAGCATTCTTGCCTGGTGCCGGAGCTTCGTTGATCACCGAGGACGAGCCTCCAGTGTGGGCATTGCACCCACTACCCCAAGCTAGGGCAGATGGGGCATGCAAATTGCTTGAATTCCGTTCAGCACAAGAGAGGGCGCCACCGCCTCAGCAAGCGCGCGATCGCTTCTCTCACCGGCGCTTCTCCGGTGCCCAATTAGCGCGCACTGTGTCCCAAGAGAGAGACTTACCATCTTTGAATACACTGATACACTGCACCTTTCGCCCCTCTTCAGGTTTCGCATTAGTGGAGATGGCCCAGGATTTTTTGTTGCACACAGTGCCGCATAAGCAGTTTGTGCAGGAACACTTCAGGCTTCTATTTTAGGGATAAGTCTCAACTATCGTGGCAACCTATGTCGTGCAATCGTCTTGGGGACGAAGTCGAGATCCTGAACGGGATCAAGAATGGAGACGTGTTGCAGACTAGTAACAATGCTGCTGTCGTTCTCTTTTTTTTTTATGGAATTTTTGTTAATTTGAAGTTTTTTTGCGGTTCCTGTGGATTTTGTTTGGCGCTCTTTGCCCCAGCTGGCCTTGCGCCAAAAAACTCCAACCATCATCATCATCAGTTCCTGTGGACTTCGTATTAACGCGAGTCGACTGTAATCCTTAAATTCAGTTGGCTGTGGTCTCAAATTGTGTGAAAAAGTGGCATTGTTGTTGCCTGGTACAGAGAATGTCCGGCACCGTAAAGAGAGTGAAAAACACGTGTGAGTTTGTGTGGTAATTGAACCCAGGTTGCCGGAGTAGGAGCTGAGTGCGTTAGCAGCATGCTACATCGGCAAGTTGCTAGCAACGGAACAAGCGTTAGCCTAGTGTGTGTGCCGCTAATGACATGTATCACGAGGCAGGTGAACTTGACGGGACGTGAGGAGGGCAGCCCCAGCTACAGACAAATCTTATTCTGGTTTCTGGGAAAGCTTAGACGTGAAAGGTCACCGGACTGCTTGTTGAAGTAATTCGTGCATGATTACAAAGAAACAAAAGACGCAAAGACGATCAGCAATGAAGAAGTCTTTGATGATATTGGTAGGGGAATTATTTAAGCCCTAATGCTTTTGCCTTCAAAGCATAAGCAGACTTTGGTGCACCGAGGAATTCTGTTTTACTTTTGTTTCTGGCGCATATGTTGCATGTTTGGAATTTCGTGCCCACCGTTAGTAACCACCCACTGCTCGAAAGCTTTGTTGGGCGAACTGAAGTCAGTCTCTCATTCAGTACAATCAGTGACTCCTGCCCTGGCATAAGGGTGTCACTTGTTATTCCTTGCTTTTCCTTTTGTACACCGATCAGTATGAATTCACTCGTATAATTTAAGTGTTCTCTCAAAAGAAGCTTTACACCAAATATTCGCTAGAAACTCAATGTTGTCTCGCCTGCTCCCAGACGGAGATGGCCAGCGTGGAGCGGTCAATGCTGTTCTGCCCGCAAATGGACCGCGACATGTCGGACCTACCTGGGACGCTGCCCCAGTATTTGCAGCGCCTGGTCATTGACAAGAAAGAAAGGTGGGAGCTCTGCTGACACTGGCGCCAACGAAGTCAACGCCAACCTCTGTTATTTCCCCCCTTTCTTCATATTGGACCTTGTCTGTTTTTCTTTCATGTGATTTATGTGTTCAGGTCTCCTTGCATGCTTTTGTAGGAACATTGCATGAAGTTAGGGAGAAAGAGAAAAGTGATAGCACTTGTGTCACAGAAGGAGCAACATGGTATAAAACAATACAAGGGCGTATGAATGCAAGTCCCACATACAAGTATATAGCTAGTACAACGTGCACGCTTTAATGCACATAATGATGTGTGCACAGCAAAAAGAAAGGGCAGAAAGGCAAGAATACGCACACAACTCAAAGAAACATTATTACAATGTTAAGAAGGATTCTAAGATCATATTTGTGCCGTTTTCTTGTTCTTGTCTTTGGGAAGAGCCAACAGGGGATAAAATTAGGATGCGACAAACTGAAGCTTTTCCTTTCTTTTTGTTTTGGTGATGCCAGGGCCAGTTGAATCAGTGAGATGTCAAAGGAACAGCGCAGAACGCTGGGGTGGGACAGAAAAAAAAAGGCAAAGCGAGAATACTTGGTAACAATTGAACTAGCGCAATGAACACCAGAATGAAGGCTACGAGAGAAAAATGCAGAATTTCAAAAAGGAAGGTAGCAGGCATGTAGCTTCTAAAAAAAAATTGATATCGCAGGCACACACTCAGCCACTGTATTTTTGGCTTGTAGCATCTGTTGAACCACGGGAGAAGAATACGCAACTTGAAGAAACAGCTTAGACATGTAGTTTTAATAAAAATAATACACACCGCAAGCTTACTACATAGCCTCTGTATTTAGGCACGTTATTATCCATCAAACATCAAACCATACTGCCAAGGATGTGTTTGAACAGGACTTTACCTGTTTTTTATTTAAAGTTTATGAAGACCTCACTTATCAAACGTGTTTGTAGGATTGGAGGTTTCTGCAGCTATGTTCATTGATGACATCAGTGTACTGCTTCTCAAAGTTTTCTTTCGAGTTTTCGAGTTCGAGTTTTCCTTTTGCTCCCCCGGGATGTCTCGAATGGCATTCATCACAGCTTTGGTACAAAGCACTTGTCAACCTTTTCTGCAGTCTCGTTTTCTTGTGCCACTCCACTCGGCACCCTGTTTTAAATAACTAGCTTGTGCATATCTCTGTTGGCTCAGCTTGCAAACAAACCAGTAATTTCAGAGGCAACAAATTCTTTTTCTTTTCTTATAATTTTTAGGTCTGGAAGCATTACCTGTGAGGAAAAGCAGAAATTCAAAATTTAAATTTCGAATTATAATCAACTACCACAAATTTAGTGCGTGTATTTTATGCAAATAAGACCCACAGGAAGAGAAAAAGTAGCCTTTGAGACTACCGTCTTGTGCAAAAAATGGTGTCTGCGGTATTTTGAAAATAGTTAATTAAGCTATGAATGGTTGGAACAAACAGGAGGTTCCTTAACGTGTTTTCACAAGTGCTATAGTCGAGGCCCTTTAATCTAGTTTTCTGTTTGAATTTTGTTGAAAAGAAGTTCAAAGCATTCAACATATTAGCGATACGTAGAACGTGTGTCTATTCACCTTGTTTGTTCCTGCGTCGTGCAAGAGTAAGGAAATTGTCATCATCATCCAGCATGGCATTCTTTGTCTCCAAATGATAAAACGATATTGGTCTTCATGAAGAGAAGCGATGTGTTGCCATGCTGCTTTGCTAACGTGAGGAGGATGAGAAATGGAATTGCCATTTTCTCCTGATTAGTGTTTCACACTGTGTAGTCCGACATCAAAACATCCCTCCAACCTTTGTTTTTCTCTGTTTACGCCCACATGGATTCATTTCTTTGTTTTCGTCCGCACAGCTCGGACACCAGTAAGAATGCCAAGAAGGCCACCAGCACGCAGGAGATGTCGATACACGCCCTGAACAAGCTTCCCCTTCAAGATCAAATCAAGGCCATCCTTCTCAGTGGTGGGTTTCTCTTTGTTCTATCGTACTGTAGAGTATGATCTAGACTTACCTGGTCTTTTCTTACGACGAAACTGTCTTGCGCAAGGTTGCGACCCAAATTGCGTGGGTCTATCAGGTCATGTCGACAAAGCTTGCGCAAAATGCCCTGTAGCCCTCTATATAATGTAGGTATCTCGAAGAAAATCATACTGAAATTGGCCACTGAGGTGACTATCATTGTGCCGAGTTCCACTTGTTTCCGTAGGCTGTTAATATGCTGTCCGTATGCTGTCAATATGCATGGCTGTCTTCTGAGGAAGTATGGTTACAGAAAATGGCTGTAACTCTTGTTTCGTGAAAACTATCTTGAAATATCATACACAGCGATTGGCTGGTTAGAGAGCTCCATCATTACCTGAAGTTTCATTCACTTTTAATTCATTCGTAATTTCATTCTGTCTTAATTAGCTTGCAGTGAAGGTGTAAATGTTGCAAAATTCCCATCTGCTGTCATTACGTGGCTGCCTATGGAAGGGAGTATGGTTGCGGAAAATGGCTGCAACCCTTGTTTTGTCAAAACTATCTCAAAAATACCATTATTAGCCGCTAAAACAACTCTATTCTTACACCAGTTTCGTTCACTTGCCGTGGCGAGTTAGTCCGCAATGAAGTCGTAAATGTCGCAGAATTCTTTGTCTGCTGTCGGTACATGGCTGCATATGGAAGGAGTATGGCTACGAAAAATGGTCGTAGCTCTTGTTTTGTGAAAACTATCCCGAAACAAATTATATGGCAATCAGCCACTATGACGGCTATCAATACGCTGACTTCACTGTGAAGGTGTAAATGTTGCGGAATTGTCATCTGCTGTAAATACGCGGCTGTCTACAGAAAACGGCTGTATCTCTTGCTTTGTCGAAGCTATCCCGGAAAAAAATTTTATGTGAACTAATTTAGAACTAATTATGAGGAAGTTGCATGTATGTGTCTTTCTCTGATCAGTATAGTGTAAAGTCACTATACATACCATATTTTCACACGTATAACCCACACCAAAAATGCGAAAATTTCAGTGGCAAAGTAGGGGGGCAGATAATACGCGGGGTATTCCCTTTAGTGCAGCTTCACGGCAATGCATGTTGTGCCGTGAAGCTCCTACGCAGTAGCACTGACTGGCCTTCCATGACAGTGACTGTGTAAAACATACAAGGACAAGGAAGAAAAAACAAGGACGAGCGCACTCTAACAACTGACTTTTATTAGTGAATTGTGACTTTCGCCTTGCAGTCAATGTATTCTGCTTGCTTAATATGTGCTGTTTCCGTCTACATAGTAGGTGATGTGTTGCTTGAGCAGTAGCTTTGGTGCAGCCTTTCCTGTATCAAATGTGCGGGCAATATGTGAGGATTTTTTTTTTCCTTTCCGGCGGGCTGAAAGTGGGTGTGCGAATTATATGCAGTGGCAGGTTATACGCGCAAAAATATGGTACCTCAGTGTAGTTATCCATAAGTACGGCTTTACTGGTCTTCTACCTTCATGGTAGTGGAAATGCTCCAAATTCTGTCTCCACCGCTCCTTCTCCCGCAGCCAAGGTTGTCACCCTGGCCAAGCTGATGACCCTGCTGCCACCCAAGGTGGATGTGGTGGCTGTCCTGCGGCAACTCCAGCAGGTGGCCATGCTCGTCCGAGGCTGCTGGGTGGTCAAGAGGTGAACATACTCGGGGAGGGGGGGTACTGAGGGTGGAAGCGTGAAAGTTGCGACTTACGGGTCACAAGGCTGTGCCTCATCAAGAAGGGGCCAGAAGGGTAAAATACTGCTTGTTCAGAATGAACTAGCCGTTGATAACTCAGTAAGCTCCATTTTAGCCCCGAAAGATGTTTTTTAAACCGAAGAAATGAAAGAAGTATTGAAAATTTTTCAAATTTTGCGCTACAGGGAACTCTTCGATTGACATTGTCAAACTCGCCACGGATAGTCCGCGATTAGTCCGGGGATTCCCTTACGCCATACAATTAGATGTTAGAAACGAATGCTGGACTGCTTCTCGGTGTGTCTGCACTGAGTCCGACGCTGGTAATCGAAAAGCCCCAGCGACATCATGGGCCAGCACTAAAACAGTTCTTAGAGTGGTTAACTGCAAGTTAGTGTTTAAGGGATACAATCAAACTGAACTAAAAATTACGCCCACCTCCCCTCGTGGGAACCCTGGTGTGATGCGACGCTGAGGGGGGTTCAAGCGCAAGCGGAGAGCAACCGTCAACCGAAAGGCCGCCGGAAAGCGACACACCAGTTTATATGCGCAGCGTGCCCGAAGGAGAGGAGACCGCGGAGAGAGAGATTACTGCACATGCGCAGCACCGCGCGCAGCGCCGCCCACCGGCAGAGTTAAAGCGCGCTGGGCTGCACACCCGCAGATCTTGAGAGAGAGTGTTCGCTCTCACCTGGGCACGCGCCGGCGCCAGTGCGTCTGCCGCGACTATGACGCAATACAATCCACTTTAATCCAATCCAAGCCAAGCCAATTCAATTGAGTCCAATCCAGTGCCCCTCGCGACAGAGTGTTCGCTATTCGAGAGGAGAGGGGGTGAGCGGAGGAGAGTGCGGACGCCGCCGCCGCCGACGGACGCACGCAGGAAGGACAGGGCCGCCGATAAGAGATGCTCTCAGCGTCGCATCTAAAAACCTCGTTGCAATCACTCGATCCGGTTTAATCGCCACTCGCATGAACAAGATTCCACGACGTCATAGAGAAGTCACCAGAAAGGGGTTGGGGAGTCACCACTGCTTCATAGGTTTTATTTGTATCATTTGTTGGAAGTCTTCAGTGAAAGTGGTGTCGTTGTTTTGGGGAAAAAGCAGTCCTTTAGGTGAACTCAGCTTGTATTTTGTCTTCATGGCTCTTTGAAAGAGATGCTGAAGTGTAAAAGCACGTTGTCCGACATCTTCAGATTAGGCTGTTGTGATTAGAAGTGTAGCACCCACAGCAGTTACTTAATAATGCGCAAATCATGAGAACAGGTATCGACCCCTCAATTTATACAGTTTGTGACATCATAAATTCGCGGTGAAACGGGATTGCTGGAGCTTGCTTGAGCATTTTTTTTTTTTTTTAAACACACTGATGCAGAAGGGGCATAAGTGTAAAACACTAATTGTATGCGGGAACTTTTGTTGGTCAGGCACGTTTTAAAAAATACAAACCCCAACTAGCAAGCATCATAAAATAAAAACCCTCAGCCCAGGCAGGTCTCTTTTCAGCTTAAAAAGAAGCCTTTTGAACATTTTATTGAAATGTTTTTCCTTACGAGAGCGGCCAAAAGATGCCTGCATGCAGGCGAACACGAGGGCCGTCTGTATTTACATATAACTACTATATGTAATATCTGTATACAATAGATATGTGGGGACATCTGCAACAGCCAGTGGTAGTCATCAGCTTCATTGCTGGCTGATGGTGCGTGTACTTTCTGCACCTTTTGTCAGGCAGCAGTAGCTGATGGGAAAGTTTTGCGAGGGGTGGCCTACAGGTACAAGTCTTGATGGCCAACTCTGCCTAGATGCCATGATACCAAGTTGGCATTAAGCAAGACCTTTTTTGATTGGCTCTCAGGCCTTGCAACAACATACTGGTGTAATGAATGGCATTTATAAGGGACTCGTTTGCGATTGATGTGTGACAGCAGCAGTCTGCCATGGTTGGGCCACCACCAAGAGTAAATATCAAACGAAAAAGTTCGCGACTTAGTATGAACTTTCTGTGGCATAATAAAAAAGAGTTTAAGTAGGTAATACATGGACTTGTTTACTTATTTGGTGTTTCGCGTCATGCCAACATTTTTTGGGAACATGTTAAACACCTCTCTTTTGTTCCTTGCCCCCCCCCCACCCCTTTTCCTTTTTTTTTCGTACAGTGATGTGCTGTACCCGAAGGACACCTTCAGCCCCAAGAGTGGAGTGCCGGCGGAAATAATGGGCCGTGCTCGCGATTTTTTGGTGAGTCAACTGCAGCCTGATTTAACCTATTGATTTTTTTTTCTTCTTGTGCTCATACACTATCACACATTATTGGTACAGTTTACATGGCCTGAACCACTCACCACAGTCGTACGTCAGCGAAAGCAGAATCAGCAGAGGGCCTGTTGTCTCGTTGACCTTACCATAAACCTAGCTGCTGGCAAGTTGTCGTTTGGTAAAATGAGTTTTAAGTAGGCACGGTAAAAGCGATTGCTGTTATGCTCGCTGTACTAGGTCCTGCGATCTTTGCTACTTAGCCTGTTTCAAGAGTGGGACTTTCTAGCACATTTCTTACTGGTACAGTCTTGCTGTGTACTCTTTCACTGCAAACATTGTGGCAGTGTAACTAGAAAGATCGGTGGGAACCTGTGTGAGTGCTTCTGTGATGCGAGCGTTTTTCAGGAAAGGGGTTTTAGAGGAGAGCGCTGCACCCATCGCAGTTTCCAGTATGCTAATTAGAAAATTTTTGGAATTTCGGGTTTTGGCTCGCCGAAGAAACACCTGGGCGATGAGGCGCAGCATAGTGGAGGGCTCGGGATTAATTTTGACCACCTGCGGATCTTTAACGTGCAGCGAAGTCTCAACACGGGGCCGTTTTGCGCCTCCATCTAAAAATGGGTCACCGCGGCTGGAACTGAACCCGTGTCCTTGGGCTCCCCAGCATAGTTCCTTAGCCACTGTGCCATTGGGGTGGGTGTTTCCAGGATACTGAAACAACGGCGGCATATGCAGGTTGTTATGCCAGCATGGACAGATGCTGAGGCGGCTTTGTAATATCATTGCTGTTTTATGGAAGCATAGGCGAGGAGCTTTAAAAAGTAGAACTAGGAAGTAGGGTGGAATATCTCCTCATCTCTTTGTCATTTCAGATGTACCTGTTCACCCAGTCGGGGCACGTCTCACGGACCAAGTTTGGCGACACTGTCAAAGTGAGTGCCTGCGCTGTTTGTGCGAATGTTCGATGCACGGAGAGGGTGGGGGGGATATTGTTTTGGTGTTGATCAGAAATGGTTATCATATAGGAAGTGTGCGTTTCTTGACGACTTCCTGGTGAAAGCATTAGGCTCTGAGACATTGAGGTGGACACCTTGCAAAGCTTATTGGTAGCATAGGCTGCTGTAATCATTAGCAGCCCTTTTTTTTTTGGGGGGGGGAGGTAGAGAAGCAAATTATTATTGTACGCTTTTTCTTAAGCTTTTTTTAGCACTATCACATTTCAAAAATTGAAGCAGTGTAGTAGTCATTCACACCAGGCTGCAAATGGCATTTGTATTTACTCAGTGTACAACGTAAACACGACAACGGAAGTTTCCCCGGGGCCTTATCATCACGTCCGGCTGTTCCTCCGTGTGGCACAAAGAGTGCATCAATGGGAGTTTTTTTTAAGGTGATTTGAGTTGTCTCTATGATGCTGTGGACTTAATCTGCTATGAACTGTTGTAGCGGTGACGAACAAACTAGGTGAGAAAAAGTAGACGATGTCCTGCATTAAGTGCAATTTCCTTCCAAAACAAGCGCACGTTGCGTCCGGGTCCGTCGCTTTGATGGAGTGATACACTAGATACACTAGCTATGGAGTGATACGTGAGCTATTGCCATTCTTAACGTACCCAAGTATAGTGTATTCTTTAACTATCCACTGCCATTCATACCTGCAGGCTGTGTTTAATTGCCCATAGCTGTGAAAACTGTGATGCGCCCCTGCTATACAGCTGAAGGCCGAAAGAAATGCTCCTTGATGAGCTGTTTTTGTTTGGTGCAAGCAAGAAGTAAAGCTCTTTCTCAGTCACCAACCCAAAACCTGAGGTTAAAAAAAAAAAAAAAAAAAAAACTAGCCTTGGCGGAGTATTCTTTCTTTTTTGAATATTTGATAGAATAGCGATTCATTGCGCCATTTTCACTTTCAGACACAATTTCAGTCTTCAAAAGTTAAAGTACCATATTGAGTGGTGCCAGATATGCCACCAGTGTCTTGAAGTCTGCTGACACAAAGATGGAATTCAGAGGAGTCATTGCTCACAACCATAATTCTCCTGTCTTGTTTAGTTAGTTACTTATTTGCTTCGTTACTTATTTATTTGTTTGTTTACTTGTTTGCTTGCTTGTTTGCTTGCTCCTCCTCCTCCTCTCAGCTTCCCGGGGAAGACATCAAGACACTGCTGAGTGAGATGGCGAAGTCGACGCCTGAGGGCTGGGAGTTCCTGCTGCCGTGTGACATGGACTTCATCACCAAGTGAGCCGTCCTCCGTCTTTTCTCCTGGAAAAAAACGGGTAGATGCACAGGGGTGTATTTCACCGTGCTAAATAGCGTGAAGAGGTACAGGAATAAACTCTCGTGTGCAGTAATAGGAGAACGTGTAGTTCGAAGGCAGACCCAAGTGCCAGAGTATCAACGGATGCGTGTGGAGCAATTGGTAAAGGCGGAGATGTTGTGAGAAAATGACTTTCACTCACTCGAAGGGGAGGCAGGAGGGAGCACTTGTGATTCCGTGTCTCTGCTGTCGGCCTCTGGCGCACAAAAAAGGGCATTGTGGGATGCAAATTTTATGTAATGAAGAGGGAGTGGTAAGGATCACGGTCTTGTACCTTGCATTATTTCCTATCACGTTACTATCTTGTCGGGTTCTCGAAGAAGCATTTCTGAGCGGTCCCAGTAAAACATATAATATGGAAAACTGACAACTGGTCGGCAACCAGAGTAACGGAGTGTGTGGTAAGAGACAAGACTAGAAGAAGGGGGAGATCGTTCAACTCGGTGGAGGGATTGAATAATTATGATTCAAAGGCAAAGAATGGATTAAAGCATTGCAAATATGGAATGGTTGGTGGAAGGAACATAGGAGAGGCCTTTTTTCCTGCAGTGGACCCAGACATGATGATGATGATGATTGATGACGGTGGCCACAGAACCATTGGAACTGGTTCGTTGAGCCCTTTCACTGTTATAATGAATTGTTGTGAAGTAGCTTAAGAGTGCTTGACTGACTGGACAAAATTCGCAGAGTTGTACGTTTGAAGACCCGCACACCAATACTTTTCATGCCCTTTTTGTGTTATTGTTGCATGCGCATATATTTTAAGTTTAAGCCTTGATTTTTTTTTTTTTTTCATTTGTTTGGAGAACGCGGGTCTGTTTGTGAATTACTGTGTGCATTTGCAAGCCACCCGCATAACCAACTTTCTCACAAGAAATAAAAAATTGTTCGGTAGAATTAGCTTATCCGAAATGGTTTTGTGTGACGGCCCCTTATTAAAAGGTTTTAGAGTGACCAATCGTTTGTTGCATCCCCACCGAGCAGTGTGGGAGGTTTAGCTTGTGGGGACCAGGGTTCTTACGGCAGCCTAGCTTGATCCTCGAGATTCGGCCGCAAGGCTAGCTCCACTGAACACCGCCACGGATCACCAACTTGGCGTATCGGCAGCGAACAGCAAGGAACACAGGACACAGAATTTGCCCACTCCGACGTTTATTGCACTGCAATAAGGGGACGTCGGGCGCGTCGCACTACACCGCCAAGACCACCTTAGCCAGGACGGGAGAAACAGGCGCGAGGGCGGACAAAGGAAGGCCAAAAAGGAGTGAGTCGTAGTTACGGCCGCTCCCGACAATGGTTCGTATCCAAAGAGGCTCTCCCTCCGTCGTCCGCCCCAGACCAGGCCGCCGGAACTTCTGGGCAAAACCTGTCACGTGAGGGGTTCGGCCGCGCCCCCTCACTCTCACGGGCATCCTCCCGGAGGGGGAAGCACGCTGCCGCGAAGAGAGAGGTACCACCCTTCTCGCCTCCACGGCGGGCCGAGAGCGATAGGAACGATGGCGGAGCTCCGCAATCCCCACAAGCTATAGCTTGAAGGTACTGTTGCCAGAAAACATCACATACACGGGCAGAAATGAGAAAGTTTGAGCACAAATTATCCATCACCTCCTGACAGTGTACACTAAACGCTCGTTAATTTGAACTGCGATTTAATGCCGCCTCAGTTCGAATTTTGTGAAAGTTTGAACTAACGAAAGGGTGGAATAACAATAGTACACTGCGATTGAAAAGTAGTAGAGCATGTCAGCAATTGAATGCTTAACTCTTTCGCTACCACCGGAAAATTGGCTAATTTTAGGGGTCCAAGAAAACATTTTTTTTTCCCTGCTAAACAATTGGTTAGGCACTAATTGCAGGGACACAAAATGCAGATTATTTAACGGCCTTTCCAATAACACCAGTTTTTTGAAGGTTTTTATATATCATAGTTGTAAAAAAAATATCAAAATCAAAATTTTTGCAAGTTGTCGAAAAAAATGATAAAATAGGTGTTGTGTATATCAAACCACCGGTAGTAGAAAAAAATTAGAATATACATTTTGTAGGAAAACATTTCAAAAACACGCCCTAGAAAAAATGTCGACTTGCGCGGAACAGTTTGTCAGATATAAAAAAAAATGTTAGCATGCACGGTGCTCGTGTCATGCGGTGAAGCCCAACCTCCAATTCAAAATGTGCAATTTCGGGTGGTTTCCTGGAATAAACCTGGCGGTTTGTCATTATCAGAGGCACCAATTTGCCCCCACATAACGTAAGAACATCTTGTCAATGGCTGACTTTGCATTTACAGCGAGCACAATATTTGGGACAAGCACGCGATGCAGAAAAAAACATGCCTGAAGTTGGAAACGGAACGCCGTGGTTGATGCTTGTTGACGTTCACGGTCAGTTATCTCTCAAAACATAAAGCTGAGCTTTATTATCATCTTCTTACTCGCAATTGTAGCCTTGCACGCAAAAATGAGGTACAATGAGGTAGAATCGTGCCCTACGATCTTTGGCCAAGTAGCAGTTGCGCGATAAAAAAGATCAGCACAACAAGCCTCCTCTATTGCAGCGCCACCTAACAAATTTCAAATGAAACAGTACAAAAACTTATCGGAGACTCTGTCCGAATAGACAGTTCAACTAAGCAGCAACATTAGACACCCGGATATACCCTCGCATGGAAACGAAACTGGAAGGCGAACAGCTGGCAGTGTAAGGCCGGTTTGAAGCGCTGTCCTCGGCGGAACAGATATCTGGCGACTGGGTGTGATCTTTTGACTTGCATCTGAAGTTCTTATCGCAGAAATCGGATTAGGGTGGGGGGAAATCAAGAGCGGCGTGCTTTTTCGAGGATCAGTCGCGGACGCTCCAGGCGCCATGGCAGGTAGCCTTGAAGTTGGGTAACTGTGTAGTAGCACTAAATATGAATTTCGCGATGCAGAAACGAAACCGAAACTGTTGTAAACTGTTTGCGAATGGTCCTGGGGTAAGTAGAACTACCACAGAACTTAGAACAATGTGCGCAAAGGCAATAAAACTGCCTAAAATCATAAAGTAGCTTAGCAGCCCGGCACTGCTTGACATTTTCAGCCGATTTCTGGGATTATTACTGTCAGAGTGCGAACCTGACGATTGAAAATCGTTTGCTGGTTCACCATTCACGCCCTGATAGCAAAAAACAAACGCTGGTGTTTGTTACGAGTAGCACGCATTCTTCGCTGGTAGCAGTGACGCGCAATGACCACACCCCTTTTCCACACCCAGGTTATTCAAACGCGTGTCAAAAATCACGTTTTCGTTGCAAAAATGAAAACAAAACTGATTTTGAAAGGCCATTTTCTGATCTAACTCCAAACAGCTTTACTTGTTCGAGCAACGCCTGGAACGCTATGAAAACGCGCTCCCAAAAGTATCGATCAAATTGATCGATTTTGACAGGCGCGGTAGCGAAAGAGTTAAGGAAGTTCGTGAGCGAAGCCTGCTTTTTATCTTTGTGCGCAACGACTAAATGTAGAGGATGGCCTCCTCCTCATGTACACTCTGAAACTGAAGAAGAGGCAGGCGGCATTTGATCCGTTCATTACTTTCGAGCGGTGGCCACAGTGCTTACTGGCTGCAGCAGGTTGTGCACTTCTAACCTCAGAAATGATGCCATGTGTTGGCATGCCCCACACCTTGAACTTATCTTGAGCTACCGACATGGTGGCATGCAGTTGGAATTATCTATAGTGGAGGCCTGTTTGCGTTCGAAATAATGGACTTTTCAGTACATAGCTTCTATGTAGACTTGGCTGGACCGAATCGTGCAGTTCGAATTATCCAAAAGTTTGAATTATTGAAGTTCCAATTGACGAGTTTTCACCGTATTGTTCATTCTTATCAACTCAATCAAAACAGGAGCTGGCCGTGAGTATTTTAATGTAGTAACCATCACCGAATGCTTTTTCCTTTTGTGTGTGTGTGTGTGTGTGTGTGCAGATTTCCTGAGGTCGTCCAGAGGCAGCAGATGCTTTGGGACGCCAAGCAGCAGTACCTGTCCAAATCATTCAAGCAATCTTCTAAAGACAGCCAGGGTAAGGGACCCAACTGTTCGTCTTATGTGTCCTCTGCCTTTGCCCGTCAAGTTTGAAGTTTGATCTTTTATTGCTGGCTGTAGTGGAGGAGTTTGTAAAGGTGAGAAAATGCAAAAATGTGTCCGTGGCTTTGCGTTGAATAAGATAGGTTCCGTTTAACGGGCTCCAGCGCAGTGCATTCAGCACAACATGTTTGTTTGTTAACAAAGCAGAGCAAATTTCAGGCCATTTGGCAATCAAATCCAATTTGCGGTGTCGAAAAGAGCACTGGTTATAGAGATATAGAGACTACCGCACTACAACCCCCAAGCAAGAAAACAATTACTTTAACCTAAACACCGAAGAAAGTGGAGGGGAGCATAGCCTTGCTGTTAGCGCAGCGGTTATCACACCAGACGCGTATTCTGGAGGTTGTGGGTTCGGACACCACCCAGCGAGCATGTTTTTCTCCACTTTCTTTCTATCTTACAGAAAACTATATCTGTCGCAAAAAGAATAAATGACCTACCCCATTTTTCCCTTTGCTTTCCTTGGCTTTCCTGACTGCCTACCCTTATTTCTGCCTATGTCGGGTGCACAAGGTACGGTCAAACTTCGATGTAAAGAACTTCAATGCAACGAAACCCCCACTGTAATGAACCACGTAATTTTTTTTTCAAATTTCAGGTGTATGCATACCACGTATTTTTAGCCTGTGTGTAACGAAGTCCCGTTTGCCAAAATTTCAATGTAACGATGTTTCATAGACAATTAGGCACAAAATTTTTGTTGTAGAAATAAATTTTGGAAGATGCGAGCGCCGAAACAAGGTCTCGATAAAATGCAAACAGCGACACGGGCCACCCAATGCCGCACAGATGCAGCGAGCCACGGAGTCTGTGAGCGAGCGTAGTGCCTACAAGCTCCTTGCCTACAAACTGCGTATGGCACCACTGCCACATGCCACCGCTTTGTCCGTTTGTATTCACTCGGGTTTGTTGGGTTCCGTCGTTCCGGCAAGTGTGTAGCGAAGCATTTGAGGGTCACTATGAGGCTTGCACGCGCGTTTTTTCCATGCCCACAACTGCGTTTTTGCGCTGGCAGTTGCTTTTGCTTCGGTCAGAAAATGGCTCGCGCTGCACGCTGCAGTGGGAGGAGCCTGACAACTTGCGCCAATGGGGAGGCGCACACCCTATGGCGGGAGCTTCGAAGTCCACAGGGATGACGGCTGGCCCCGCCAGGGACAATTAGGAGGACACTGCAGAAGATATCTGATGGGCACCTTCCTAAGCGGGGCGTGTATGACGTTTTACAGTGCAGTCAGTTCTCACCCGCATTATCAGCTTTTTTTTCCCGCGTTAATGACTTCTTTTGCCCCCTCTTGTTGCGTTTCAGCAAGCGGTTAGAAGTGGTCGGTGGAGCTACCCGCACCGCGTGGGTCGTCTCTGCGGCTGCGTTCACCCACCTGTTGCTTGTGCAGCGTGTTTTTTGCATGCAGAAAACGCTTAACAAGGTTCATGCTGATGTCCGTGTAAGTAACGTGAACTACCTGCCTCGCTTCACAGCTGCCGCATCATGAGGGTGGTATCCGTGGTGGCGTCAGTGTGCCAGCCGTGTATGCAAGCCACCTTTTCGCTTGCAGGAGCTGCTTCACGTGGTTAACCCTTCATTTTAACCGCGAATTTCAGTGCAGCGAAATTTCAATGCCACGAAGTCTTGTATGAATTTTACAGACTTCATTGCATCGAGGTTTGACTGTATTTGAGAACACTAATCCTTATTGCCATAGACACCAGCAGACTCATCATATATATCTAGGCATGTGCCTTCTTGTTCGTCGACCCCTTATCCTTCATACTACACAGTTTGTTCGAAGATGGAAGCGTGCAAGTTGACGCAGGAAATGAAACGCCATGCAGTCCTCATCGCCCTGGCCGCGCACCACAGCCACTTTGAAATTGCCACCTTTCTGGACGTAGTGAGGTCTTTTGCTTACAAGGTGCGCACAGAGCTGATGTGTTGTGGCGGTGACGTGGCATCTGTGGCGAAAAGGAAAAGGCACAGTCAGCGGCCAGACAGCCTCAGAACCCCTGATTTTCTCCCGCGGCTCCGATTCGTCCTGAGTGACAGCCCAGGGAAGTCAATGCGGGATATTGCAAAAGAGCTCCATGTCGCAGTGTCGACTGTCAGGCTTGCTGTGCACAAGGACTTGAGGTACCATTCCTGTGTCATGAGGAGGGGGCGATTCATGTCCGATTAAACTGGGGAGAATTGTCTGCTCCGGTCCAAATGCATGCTTAACTCTTCTCTTTCGTTACGGCGGAAAAACGGCCGATTTTAGGTGCTTCCTCAAAAACGTTTTTTTTTTTCTCTTGAGCTACTGGACACACGTAGCCTTGCTATGCATAAAATTGTAGCTTATAGATTGCTCTTCCAAACACAAAGCAGCAATTTTGTTAAAGGTACAATTAATTACAGTTTATTCGTCAAGTAATCAGAAAAAAGCCCCCAAGAAAAGTATACGAAAAACACAAATCGGTACTTTTACCGAGACGAAAAATTATTTCACGTATTTTAAGATATAAAAATTGTTCCTACGTTCCTTGGCTATGATTCAATATATAAATCAACAGTGTACACCAAGTTTTGGATTTTTGAGGGCCCGTCAACCTAGCGCAACTGACGGCTGTGCCACACCGCGAGGGCATTCAAGGGTGAGTGAGTCTCTGTAAAATGTGCATCCAAGTACCGTACTTACCCGATTCTAACGCGCACTTTTTTTCCGGAAAAATAGGTAGAAAAATAACATGCGCGTTAGAATCGGATACGAAACCGAAACACAAAAATTTCGTCCCACTCATCGCCATCGCCATGTCAAGAAGCGCTAAAACTTTTAGCAACGATTTTCTGGACGCAGGAAGCATAGGATAGGCACCTAGGCTTTTCTATCGGCGTTCACACAAATCGTCAAATCGTTCCACTTGCGCGCTTGATAACAGCAATGGCAGCAGCGGCTCTCACGCGTTCAAAATGAGCGGTCGGCTGAAGCGTGCGCCTCTGGAGAAGCTCGCGGGATGGGCGTGTGAGGCGTGGGCCACGATTCCATCGACCATGGTTGGACGTTAGTTCAGAAGTGCGGCATCGCGAACGTGCTTGACGGCACCGAGGACGAGATGTTGTGGTCAGGGGAGAGCGACGAGGAGTGAGATGAGTGAGATTACTTCGGGAAATAAATCACCCGTTTCTCTCGCATTCATTTTTCTTGCTCACACAGTTCCGTGCGCGTTACAATCGGAGGTGCAAGTTTTTTCGGTTTTTTGTCAGGAAAATCGGGTGCGCGTCAGAATCGGGTTAATTACAGTATACTCTTTTGTGTCCTCGCACAAAATCCTTATCAGTTCGGTGGTAAAAAACAAGAAAAAAAAAAATCAAACGCTCTCGACGAGCGTCGCACCTGAACGCTGCAGCGCTAATCTGACACGAGCGCCAGGTTATCTTGAAGGTGATAGCGCGATACGGCGCGGTGCATTTGGCAAAATATCCCGGCCGTACGTTCTCGAGACCCTAAACACAAAATCAAAACCGCAGTCGGCAGATAAGAAGCACGTTTTGTTTATATATACAGCGCGGAGTCACAATGAAATTACCTGCCAGCGCTTGTTGAAGTGCGCGGCACCTGAACCAGAGCTTCGTCGTCCTAACTGCAATCTGAAGATCCCACATCATTGCTTGACCCCTCACTGCTGCTGGAATCAGAAAAATCGACAGCAGGAGCTGGCGAAGTGCTTGCTACAGCAGTCCGACTGTGCAGAGCGCGGCGCGAACCCGACGCCATTTTTCCTCCTTCTCCCCTCCCCCTTCGGTTCAAATTTCTCTTGCTACGCCGCCACCACACGACACATAAACAAACGAAACCGAAATTGAAAGAGAAGTTGCCAATGAACACACCAGATGGCGATAGTTGTCTGTGGAGCGCGGGTTTCAGATTTTGCGGGAGATTTAAAATGATCGGACGCCGGCTTCCGATTGCCTATGGCGCCATCGTGAAAGAGTTAAACAAGCTAAAAAGATCTGAGGAGCCTGGAATGCTCTGATTTCTTTTTTTTTCACAAAAAGAAATTTGACCAAGAACAAAAAGTTAACCGCCATAACTGCAGGCGCCTTTGCGCAAGTGTTGATGAGGTGCCTACAGTGATGCTCACAAAGTTTCTATCTGTGATGGTCTTATCCGTCGTCAGCAACGAGGGTGACGTCATGCAGCCACACTTTTTTGCAGAAGGACCCTGCGTTAATGCTGCCGCATACACGGATGTGCTTGCCACGGTTGTAAAGCCATGGATAGAGAGAGTTTAAAAAGGAAGACCATAAGTCTTTCAGCTAGATTTGGCTCCTGCCCACACCGCCGGCGTCACCCATGAGTGGCTGGCTGGCAACTTCTACGACCACGTCACTCTCAGGTTGTGGCCTCCTAGTTCTCCAGATTCAAATCCCCTCGACTACGATGTCTGGGACTTCGTCGGGCAATGCCCCATACTGTCACTCAAGGCAGAAGATGATGAGGACGACGGAGAAGCGTCTGGGTCCTTACGCTATTTTATGGCCGCCATGTACATTCTGCAAATGCGTTCATTGCACCTATTTGTAAATAGACCACTTCTCGTTAACCGTGGATCGCCTCGTGAATTCTGCTGTCACATAGAAATGTTTGATTTTGATGGAGGTACTATTCTGTTGTGCCTGAAGCGAACATCCTGTTCTCAAATACCTCGTGCACCTGGTACATACATGCCGGGCGTAACTGAGTCGTGCATCTTTGTGGTCTCGTGCAGAAGCGGTGATGCAGTCGCCCCCAGCCAAGGCTCGCCAGGTTAAGAGGCGGCAGCGGTCGCGGCACGATTCGACGGCCAGCGAAAGCAGCGGTTCCGAGAGCGGCTCGGCCACCAATGGACCGGAGGCCACCAAGAAGATCCCTGGCACGAAGGTAACGCAGACCGCACGTATGCAGTATTCCCACTGAGTTTTGCGCTACACCTTACTAAGTGCAGGGCTGCATACACACTTCGCATGCCGTCAAACTGTTGCGGAACTGAGCGAAACGCAGCGGCCAGCTTTTGTTTTGTATTTTCGAGGCTTCCCGTTTGCAAGCAAGAGTGATGATTAAGGTTACGTGCGGCGCAATGTGCTTTGCAACGTAATGTCTTTGTGATGTTCTACAAAAAAAAAAAAAGCTGCTAATGACTGTGCGACATGGCATACGTTTGTACATTGCATCTCATTGTCATTAGTAGCCTTTCTTTATGTACTGTCGTATATAAGGCAAGGTTTTTTTTTCCAAAACCCGTAGTCTCAAAGTCATACCCCGCCTTATATTTGAAGCTCAGAAATATACTTTTTTCTTTCTTTTTTTTTTGACTCTCCAAACTACCCCTTGCCTTATAATCGTGACTGCCTTATAATTGAATAAATACGGTAGATGGTAATGATCGGGGTGATACGAGGTACCTAGCTACGTATTCACGTAGAGATTCATTTTTGCTTGGAGCTAGTCATAAATAGCATTTAATCACAGTTAGTAGCAAATACTAATTAAAGTGCCATGACACAAAATGTGTGCTCACAAACCCCTCCCCAAGACGTTTAGGGGATCTATGAAAGCACTCGCCGCCTGTCCTACCCTATTTATTCAAATATAAGGTGAGTTTTTTTTTTTTTTTTTTTTAACAAAATCTGTAGTCTCGGTAACACCACACCTTATATTCAAAGCTCAGTGTAAATATTAGGCGATTTTTTTATTCTCCAAACTGCATCCTCGCGTTATAATAGAATAAATACGGTAGCTTTCATTGATGTGCATGCTTGTAAGGAAGTATGCAGTCAAGCCTTTGCTTGTCTGCAAGAGCGACAGAAAGAAATGCCTTTATAGTGACACGCATATACGTGAAGCATACCAGGCCTCAGCACTGTTCAGGCTGATACATATTTCTTTCAGTATTGTGCTCAAGCTTTGACTGTTAATCCGCCCCGCCCGTTTGCTATCTCTAGTTCGGTGTTCTATGCCTTTAACTCTTCAAGGAAAGGGGTCTGTTTTTTGTTGTTTTCACTGCACTTTTCAAGTCACTTCTAGTACTGAGACGAGTCTGCATTCCTTGTTGTTTGTGTGGCGGTGAGAATATTTTTGGTAAACTTGTTTTTCCTTTGCAGACGAGCAAGACGGCCCGGGCATCCACATCATCGGGGAAAGTAGGAGGCCACCACTGACAACTGATTGGCAGCTATTGTTACGAAGTTCGTCATCATCCTTTTTGTACAGGTGCAAGGTTGGTGACTTGGATGCAACATTGCCTTCTTATCGTTTATTTATTCAGTGATACTGTGAAGCACCAAATTCCTTCGCGGGCTCAATGTTTCACAAATATTGCCTGAGCTTGCACTTCAGAGTCGGGAACTTCATTTGGCATTCAGTGTGCAGGATTTGTGGCAAGCTCGCAGTAAGCTCATGGCCACAAAGGAAAACGTGTACTGCTGCCAGCAGTGTTAAAGGGACTGGAAACCGCCTTTTGTGGAGTGCGTGTCCTCTAGCTCATGTGGAAGCCAGCATTATATATAGGGGGGCAACTCCAATTACTAGAAATAGATTAAATGTGGCACTAAATTTTCTGAAATATGAAAGGTTGTGCCAATTCAGGCGACAAGCTGGTCCTTCTACCGTGTCCTCGTGCAGATGTTCATGGTGAGCCGGTTCGGTGTGTCGCATGGGATTACGGAGAGGTCACAACTTGCGTGACGTGCTGGCTGCCCAGAATGGCAGCTTCCAGCTCACCAAACCATGTACAGACGAGGCGTAGGGAAACAAGGGTGCCCACAGCGCTCATCAGGTGGTGCTCCGCAAGCACGCAGTTTTTATATTGGGCACTTGCATTCGGACTTACGTCTCCTGCTACTGTTGTGAATTTTTTTTTGTTAGTATGTGTTTTTAGTGTTTCTGCCCGTACTGTGGCAAGATATCAAGTTACTGTGGTCGTCGGCTTCAGCAACCATGCCAAAATAAAAACATACTGAACAGTACCTTATCTATTCCCGCCACATTTTATATGCAAGGTAACAAGAAAGGAAGTTCTCAAGAAGAAAAGTCAGGGGGGGGGGGGGGGGGTGTCTGTTGTCTGTTTTTTTTTTTTTTTCAAATCAGTTGTCTGTTTTTTCAACACTCTGAACATCTGGTTTTTTTTATCTATGCACTTAAAACTCTCCATAAATCCCTCATGAAAATTAGCTCATCTTTTTTCTTTCGTTAACCACAAATAAAATTGGCAGTTTCAAATAGGGCTTATTAGTTGTAAAAAGAGCTAGTTGGTGAATAAAAATAAGGGATAGTTGTCACTGCATTTCAAGAAGATTTAATTGGAGAAAAGATTGCATTTTTTATATCCTTAAGAGAATTTAGGAAAGGAATAATTAACGTTCAGTTGGTAACTGGTGGATAACCTATAAGCACCGTCAAAGGCTGAGTTGAAGTAGAGCCAGGAATGACAGTTTCTGAATTGAGTTTGGTCATAATACGATTGATTGTGTATTCTAGTTCAACTCTGCTTTTAATTGTTGCATTTGCACCTGGTCACGTGTTGCATTTGCACCTTTCGATAGTACGTATTGAATTGACATCGAAGAAATGTCTCGTAATAGATGTGGTTTTCCCCTTTTAGACTTGCTAAGTGAACTGACGAAAGGACTCACCTGAGGAATGATCTCTTACAATATGTGTTGTGTACTTCTCATACATCTTGCCTGGCTTTCAGCACTGTGGTCATTTCCTTTTTACTTTTTCTTTACAGGCACAACGGTCACCCCCTTTGGTTCCATTCGCAACAAGGATGTGCATTGTTATTTAATTATTTACATCTTGCTCCTCGAGACTGTGGGCCCTTCTGTTTTATAGAAGAGCGGTTCTCTAGGATGTGTACATGGCCACATGGCTATTGGCATCATGCATGAGCTTATTAGGGTCATGAAATAAACATGTTTCACACATTTGGGCTCTTCTCTTCCTTTCTTTGGTTGGGTGATATTGAAAAGAGTTTTCCGTTGCTGGTTGCTGACTCTTGGTTTCGTAGGTGCATTTATGCTTCTGTGTTGTGGGCATCATTTTAATGGGAAAACGTTAGTCGGCCCTTTGAGCAGAAAACTGCTGCTGAGTATCTGTAGCAATGAAACAACTCCTAAGATGGCCGACAGTGAAGAGAGGCTCGATCTGGATCGAGCTCAATTCAGATCGGGCGCTGCTACACGGCCGTTTCAATCGTGAGTGAGCCGATCTTACTCAAACTCAATCCTGCTTCCCCAAACGCGGTCGAACGAAAGCGGTAATACACTGTTCTTATTGTTCTACCGAATTTTTTCTATTTGTTTCCACTCTAGCAATGTTAATTATTTCTGCCATTTTTTAGGTCTTGTGTTTATTTTGTTCTTGTTCTAGTTTATGTGACACCTGTGTAACCGCCCCCCCCCCACCCTATGTAATACCCTCCCCAGAGGGCCTTTAGGGTTTTTTGAAATAAATAAAAAATCCCCGCTGAGTAATGGCACAGAAGTTGATAACTTCCACTAACGTCGCAAATTGTATTGAATAACCTGAACCAAATAAGCGTGCAGTAACATTTATATAGCTACTTATACCTACAACTGTGCAACGTTACCCACGCCGATTGCGAGTACATTTCTGGTACCATCTGGTACCGTACTATAGGGGCATTTCAGGACGCAGCAACGAAATTTCATTCTAAAGTACTCGAACAAACTGAAGTTTTCAGTGGTTGTAAACTGAAAACGAGCACGTAACGAAAGCAAGCCGACACGACCACCACTCCGAAACTTCTGCGATAAGTGGCACAATCTCGTCGCTGCTTGCCGTTCCTTACTCCCCTCATTTCTATTTTTACCTTTGCTGGTTGGCGATATGACAGATATGACGCCAACTTCCTGTCAAGGGATTAAGATACCAAGCAAGGTCGCGGCTGTGCGTGCTAGAACGGTCCGTTGGCCCCGAAGAGCCTCGAACCCGAAAATTCGTCTGCGCGACGGCGAGATGTCCAGCTCGGCCGGCGCTAGTTTCGTACGCATTGGCGTACATGTTTCCGTGTTTGTTCGGAACTTCAACCGTTTACTCCACCGTTCTTAGTGTCATAAAAGGAATGTGCAGTATGTTTCGTGGGGATATAGCTCACTATGCAAACTGTAAGCCCTGCCCAACATGCGTTTGCTTTTGCCGGCCTCCGCCAATCGCAGAGCATTCCCAAGTGACAGCACAGGTTCTGTTGCGGAAAATGAGCTGGTGGGTCGCATGGTCATTTCCTTTTTTCCTAATTATCTAGCTTATTTGAGCGAAGTTTGCGTTATAAGTGGTGTCGTTATGGTTCTAACGAGGCAATCTTTCGAATGAACCAAAGTTGTGTTTTCTCTTCATGGCTCCTTTAAATGTGCCGTGTAGCAGTGGTGGTGCGTCGAGCGTGCTCGATAAGTCAATCGCACTTCGCTTCAATTCGGATTGAAAGTGCTCGGTAACAGGGAAACATTGCCAACTGATACGGCATTCTGCTGAAACGCAATAACATCGACATTGTTTGGCATGCTGTTGAAGCTTGAAGGGATACTAAATGTCTCAACGCAATTTTGTTTTAACTGAAAGATCATTCGTTTCGTAGTTCTCTTGGCCTTCCTTCGACGAGCAGCAACGAGTTATTTGCTGAATAAGTAAATAAGTACTGAAGCACGTCCACTCGGCTCTCGTCAAACGGAGAACGGTGTACTGAAGGGTTTGTTGGTACACTGTAACTTCAATAAAACAGCTAAGACGGGCTAAGCAAGGAACAATAGTTTCCTGCTTAGTCCTGTCGTGTGCGCTTTTTTCTTGAAGTTCCTCAAACGGTTTCTTTCGCCTCTTTCATTCTTCCAGCTTTTCATTAGTGACACTGGGCTTGATGCCCGTTTTCCATATTTCCAGCCGAAGTCGGGTCAAAACGCCGTCCCAAAAGCAGGCTGCGGGACAGCGGGACCACAGTCGCAAAACCGGGACGTCTGGTCACAAATTTATGTATTCATGATCATCATCATCCACTGGTTCGCAAAATTGGCATCGCCAATAAAGTTATCTTAATCATCATCAGCGTATCCAACCTGAAATATTTGCATACTCACTGGGTCGGGTCGGCAGGTGCATTTGTATTAAATTGCTTACACCTCTTCTTGTGGAGGCTACATTGATATGATACAGTGCTGTAACAAGTGATCTAATGTGATGTCCCATTTTCTTATTGTGGCATTGTCGCTTATACTAGTGCTAACTGCAAACGAACATTGAGATAGTAGGTCATCATTGGATTCCCTTCCTTACACTGATTTCCACTGGGTAAAGCAAGCTGATAAAGTTTTCCACCTATTCTTCAAGCTGAAGTTTGTCAGATTAGTCGTTCATTTACTTGTTCTGCAACAAAATTTTTTTTTGCAGCTGCTGGTGTATTTGGGTTCAAACACCACGCAGTAGTTGCAGTTGCATTGTCTGTTTCTGAAATAGAATGTAAGGTATGCTGTGTTGCCTGTTTGTTTCGGCTTGGAACTGCATAGGAATCCAGTGGCGTAGCCAGGAATATTTTCAGAATGTGTTATACGCTGTTGACAAAAAACAAAAAGAAAGAGCCTGTACCCAAACAGTACCTTACAGTTATTTTTTTTTCATCCTAACCATTGTTATTTCTGGTTTTTCCTTATAATATATTGATGCGGTGTGTGAGCATAGGTGTAAGCAAGGCCGGAAAGAGGGAAGTGGAGAAGGAGGCAGCACTGGGGCTATTTCAGGAGATGTTCAGGCTCCAAGACGCCCACACCAGCTTAGTAGTCGTAGACAGCAAGTTTATTAAACCTCTGTGTTCCGTCTGCTTCTCGAATGCAAAAATTGTCTTGTACACCTCCTCATTTACAGCAGTGCACAGCCTTAGCTGTCTTGAAGTCCGAGGTGATGTTCTCGAAAATAAATTTTCGTCATAAAAGGCAGAGAAAGAAACACCAGTGGGGCTTTTTAATTACGATTTTGGTTATTGAGTTACTGTAAACATGTTTTCACTGGAAGAAGCATATGCGATTGGCTTTTTCTGGCTGCCACCAGCCAATCGAAGGCGCATTTTTTTAATGGTGTTGAGGTACCATAGCTAGACGTCTTGGAGTTCCCTTTTGTGTGTGTAATAAAGGTTTCAGATGATTAATTTATAACGTGAAGGCGGGAGATTTTGTATTTTCATTTCTAGGCAATAAATTCCGCCTCTTGGCAAGCAGTACTCTTTGCAGTGTGCCCTGTCAGTTTGAGAACTCTTGGTTTGTTGTTATGTACAGCTCGAATTTTCGTCTATTTTTTCTTCTGATTAACTGGGCAGATTTCAGAGCTTCCCATTGAGGGGTGACTGTGGAGTAGACGTGCTATATTTTTCATACGCGTGAGAAAATCATGCGAGCGAGCCTGGGAAAATTAATGCTTAACATTTGTGAGGCGAGCGTGAAACGCGTGGAGCATGAGAGACGTAAAATGTTCTTTACCACTTTACTACATTAAAGGGACCATGAATACACACCCTCATTTTCTACAGAGAGCGAGAGAGAGAAAAACATCCTTATTTTTTCTTATTTTCCCTTCTATAAAGGCTTCAGTATTGCCAGGGAGTTGGGGGGGGGGGGGGTGCTGTTACCAGTTGCCCCCCAAAACTGCATCAATGTGTTGGAGGAGGGCCTCCCAGTGCTCCTCTTCTGTCAGTCTTAATGAGGAGGCGGTCAAGTGTCTGGCTCAGGGTGCGTACCGGCCCGTGCTTTTCGTGTGCTTGCGGAGAGAGAGTTTGGGGTGTTTTGGGGGGTCGAGCCACTCCGCCCAAATAACAGGAGAAGGGGATAAGGAGTCTGTGTATATGTTCCTTGCCTGTACAATCTCTTGCAGTCCCACATGTAGTGTTGGTTGTTAGGGTACCTGTGACCGCAGCGTGGGCAGCTAGGGTGGCCAGGTTTATTTTCTATGTAGTGCATGATATGTGGGGTGCGTAGGACACCTGCTTATTGAGCTCGGCGGATGCAACTTGTCTTCGATCGCGGCCAAGAGATGGGGAAACGCAGTGTGGGTCTTGGTCTGTGCGCAGCACAACCAACTTTTGGTGCCTGGCTTTTCTTTCTTCGACGCGGCTGATGTGGCGGTCGTTACTCTCCGGGAGCGCTATTCGAGGCTCAACCGCGCGGAATAGAGTTTCGCGTGAGTTGTTGAGCCGCCACATTTCCTGGTATTCCTTGATGACCTGGGATCCGGCGGAGTTCAACCCAACGCTCTGGTTGGGAGGTTAGATGCACTTCGAGAATGTTGCGTATGTGCGTGGCTATTTTGTTGCGGCAGAAGAGGCGGATCGCATATCCTGGCTGTCAGTCAGTATGAGAAGTTTCCGTCGGCTGGAGAAATCCTTCTACAAAAATATCCTTTGGTGACTGATTCAATTTCATTCCTGTCCCCCCCCCCCCCCCCCCCCCTAAGAGGAAGAGAGAGAAAGAACTTTATTTGGAGATTAAGTTGGGTATCGGCGTCGGCCAAGAGCCCTTGAACTCTAGCAGCGTCCTCGGCCAGCGTCCTCGGCCAACACGGTCTCCCATTGCTCCGTCTGTGTGATTCTGCGCGCCGGTGCAGCCGCCTGCGGGCAAGCTCCTAGGCCTGCCCTGTCCATACATTTGTGAAATTTCTCTGAATATTGTCCTGGGTAGCAGTAGCTGTACGTAACCTGGTATGGATATGAATTCGTTTGAAGAAGTCACCATACCACTGATTGCCTCTGTGGAAAGCGGGCCCGACCCAGACGGTATAAGTTGTAATGTCCCTCACGAGTTTGCGTTCAGGTGGCATGGTTGTTATTTGGAAGTAGCAATCTTTTCAATGAACAAAGGTTTTCGTGTGCCCATTGATAAACGTTGGTGATAGTTTGGTAAAGTCGGTGTGTAATCGATTACATCCCGGTCTAAACTGAAGTTGCCGCCGAAATGGCGTTTGCGTATAGTTCGGGCAAGGACATGCAGATGGCGCTAGGTTTTGCGGCGCATTTTTGAAGCTGCCAAAACAAAGTTCAGCAAGGAGTTCGTAAGAGAGCTCTGATCGACATTACCCTGTGGAAAAAAAGTCAAATATAACCGAACCGACAAATAGCTAGAACAGGGCGCCGAAAATGTCCCAACAACCGCGAAAATAAACCGTCACAAAACCGAAACAAAACTCGCCGGCAGCAAAGCGAAACAAACCGTGAATGCAGGACGCGTGAACTTTTCTGCGCGCTGATTGGCTGAAAAGCACCGTGACGTCACCGTTTTGCGCAGACGATGCGCTGTTTCCCCCTCGGGGCTGGAGAAGGATCAGGATCAACCACCTGTGTTGGACGTTGATTGTTGGGTTTTCGGCTGCCGCTCGGCTCGCAACGGCGTTTGCCCGCTCCGCCGACCCACCCGCCCGCCCGGAGAGTTCGCGGCCCTGCAAGAGCCACACGCCGGCGTTTTTCTCCGTGTTTTTCTTGTTTTTTAGCGAGTGAGCGAAACGCATTGTGTCGTTTGTCCGTCGCCCGCGCGCATCCGGCGTTTTCTCTTCGTAGTGGTGCCGTTCATCTTTGCATCGTCGTCGTCGTTGTTGCCCCAGCCGATGTTTGTTGTTGTGTCTCGTGTCGTGGCCCATGTGCGGCGGCGGGCGGTTCGTCGGTGTTGGTGAAAACGCGGCGGCGTAGTCATGGATCGCGACAAGTTCCACCGTGCCGCCAGAGACGGATACCTGGACCTTCTTCGGGAGGCGACCCGTAAGGACTGCAACGCGCCCGACGAAGACGGCATGACGCCCACGATTTGGTCGGCGTACTACGGCCATCTCGACGCTCTTCGCCTCCTTGTGGGCCGAGGGTCAGTAACATTGGTCCTACTCTCCTTCAGCAGAATTTTCCAGCGTGCATGTCAGCACTGTGTTTCATCAACTGTGTTTCGTGTTTGTCTTGTGCCAACGCTTTTGTAAATTTACTCGCGCACTTTTGCAGACACGCAAGAACGGATGCATGTCGCGACTGACAGGAGCGAACGGCACGGGCCATTTAAAATAGTCCGCGTCGCCTGCGCGCGGAGCTGGGTCGACCGATCTCCTTCCTTTTTTCGCGCGATCTTCTGTTCGAAAGAGTTCATACCTGTGGGCAAACGTCTATCACAACCTTGAATTTGGGTTTCACGTTTGGTGTCGTATTTCACGAGTACTTTGAGGGAAATAAATTGAGTTTCAGTCGAGAGGTCCGACCAACAGTTAATTGAAAAAAGAAATTTTCCTGACCTACGAATGATAACCGGTCCAGAAACTCGCCGACAGAAGAGACGACCCGCCGCAAAAATTATCCCCGCCCGGCCGTCCGCGATAACTCTGCGATATAAGACGGCTATCTCCAACGAAAATTACGGTCACGGGAAAGCCAACGCTCAATCGAAAGGGAGTTGATGGTGACGAATAACGTTTGTCTCAATAAATTGAAAGGAGAGGAGGAAGTGCGGGAAGTGAGTTTCCTTCCAAGGTCAGATCCAACACCTCGGTGGTGTACCGTTCTGAGCCGCGCTGAGAGAACTTGTTCCTTGTTATCTGGGGACAATGTTGCGAATATATTTATCCTATTATTTCTAATTTCTTCGCGGTGAGGTTGCTCGAGTTTGGAAGAGAGACCGGTTTGCGCGCTTTTTAGAGCACACCCCCAGGAAATTTAATCTGAATTTAGGGCGCCATACTGACAAAACATGACTTCGTTCAATTTGAACTCACTCAGCTTCATTTACGCTGCGAAAGACGCTTTCTTAACGGAAAAAGCCGCAATAAATGTCAAAAAAATTTCAAATTTCGCGGTACAGGGATGTAAGATGGCCGCGAATGACGTAGTATATGAGCCAGCACTGCGAACATCGAATACCGGATACTGCGAATACCGGATCCCGTCCAGCGGTTGGACATCTACTGTGGGATCGTCCCGGCTTAGCGTCACTGGGTAACAAGCACAAGTGCCCGCCCGTTACATCACTGGAGACATGTCCAGTCGTGAGCAACAGTTTACGGACCGCGAAAAAGGCAATTTCAGGTTGTTTTTCTTCCTGCAGCAGCCCACAAACTGTGGTATGCATGTGAGACGTCCATTGGTGTATCCAGAAGGGGGTCCGGATGTCCTGACCCCTCGCTTAATTTTTGAATTTATACCCCCAAGATGATGATTCCTCAGGTCGTATAAAAGGTCTGGTTGAGGACTTTTTTTCTGTTTCTTGAATTTTTGCTTTTCCGAAATATTGGTGACTGAACAAGGCTCCTCCCCCTCCTCCTCCTCATCATCATCACTGATAGAAGCTGACCTCATCATCATCACTCATAGAAGCTGACCCCCCTCTCAGAAAAAAACCTGGATCCGCCCCGGGTGGCGTCGCATAATTACTAAAGTATTGCAAAAATACCGCTCATGATACCCCATACCTGGAGCTGCCGCACGACAGAGAAATAACCCAGAATCGCTGCTTTCGTGGTCCGTAAAGTTTTGCTCTTGACGGTACAACGCCACCCTGACCTCAATTTCGCCAGCACAATATCTATTTGGGAGTGTTGGACCTGAACCGGACGAATGTCACACAGTCACAGCACCTCCTCCCATCCGATTCCCCGTTCTCATCTCACTCAACTATACGCAACAGAACAGTTTCGTTCAATCATTCATAATTAAAAGTTGGTCGATTATGGGGTTTAACGCGCCGACGCCACACATGCGATGAGGCGCGCAGGGCTCCGGATTAATTTGGACGACCTGTGGATCTTTAACGTGCGCCGAAATCTCGAACCACGGGCGTTTCCGCTTTTCGCCTCCGTCAGAAAAGCGGCCGCCGCGGTCGGGAGAGTCGAACCCGCGTCCTTGGGCTCAGCAGCACAACGCCATAGTCACTGAGCCACCGCGCGGAGGGTCATATTTAAAAGTAAAAGCACCGTTGCCCAAGCTATCTTACGATCACACAGTTGGTCGTCACTGCACTTGAAATAATAGTCGGCAGCTTCGAAAACAGGTTTTAATCGGTGTGCCCTATCCTGCAGTCGACCGCTTAGTCCGAAACGCCTCTATTATAGGCCGTTTTTCCTCGGCCTGGTGTCCGGACGTACAGCCGGGCCGGATCATGTTGACTAACGTGGAAAGCTGGTCCTCTTGCTTTATGTTTTTTTTTAAATATCATAAGTTACTGAAAGAAAGAAAAAAAAAACTTCTACACAGAGAGAAACAGAAAACACAGGACAGCCACTGTTTTGTGCTCATGGTCCTGTGTTTTACAGCGTTAGGTGTGCAGCAGTTTTTCCATTGGCTTGTTATAGGATAATGTTCTGGATAAAGTTGGCTGAAGACATCAAGCTAGCTCCCAAAACATCGAGAGCCCCGCTGTTTAGATGACCGTTGTGCAATCGCCAAACTCATAGGCGTGCGCAGAGTTCTCGATTAAGGGGGGCAAAGTCTTAGCGCTGCACCCCCCCTCCCCCCCCCCCCTTACATCAACTCCCGACCTCTTCCCACTGAAGGCCTAGCGGTCCGAACGCAGTGCAAAAGGGGATGTTCGCAAAATTTTTATTTCAATGCGATAGAATTGCAACACACAAAATATTTCTGATCAGAAATTTTTACTTTCATCGGTAAGGTATGGGGCAAATTTGGCGCCCTTCTTCAGATAATTAGGGGGGGCGGCCGCCCCCCTGCCCCTCCTGTGCGCACGCCTTGGCCAAACTTTTGGCAAAATAAAGTTTTTTTTTTTACTACAACTACACTGTAGCGTCTCTGTTGGCCGTATTGCTCAACTGTCACATAGGGTTTTGGGAAGCGGGTGTACAGATCGCTTCACAATTAAGAATCCCAGTGTACAGAGAGCACCTAGCGAAGAGAATACGCGACGCGAAGCTTGTTGCCATAGCGACAGTTGGATTCGTTGTGTTGGCAGCCGATGTCACCCGGTCATCTTTTGTTTCTGCTTTCTCCTTTCTGTCGGTGGCTTGTTTTTTTCAACCCGTGTGGCACAGCTGTGTCTGAGTCACCCAGCGCTGTATGCCGCGGCTGAAATCGCGCGTACACACTCCGTTCTGCTTCGCCGCTGTCGACCGGCCAGAGAGAGGATGGAGAACGCACGGGCACGTGTTTCGGCCAGCCCCGTTACGCAGGCGTGACATTTATAATAAAGCACTTGGGAGAACACTTTAGTTTAACTATTCAGAAATCCCCTACCTGAAGTTCTTTCCCTCGAAGTCGTTCTGTGCCGCGACTTGTTCATTATGTAGGTAGGAACAAACGGATGAGATACGACATGCCAGCTGTTGACGCAAAGTCCTCCCGGTTTCGTCGAACGGGACCCCGGGCTAGGGTATACCTCCACCGGACGTGATTTCCCAAACATCAGCACCTACTGCTTGTCTAATAAATCGTTATTCAGACCATCAATGAATCAATCAGTCAACTAATTAATGTTCCGACGCGAAACGGCGAGACTAGTTTATTCGGAGTTGTGCTCCGTGCCGAAGTGTACGCACTGCCCAGGTCAAGGAACTCAGCAAAAAAAAAAAAAAAAAAAAAAAAAAACGGATTAGCCATTTTTAAACTGAAGTCCACCGAACGAGCGAGCGACCGTGCGAATTTCAATGGTGAAAACAGCTGCGGTGCCATAAAACAATAGCGATTTCGTTATAACGAAATCGCTTAACCCGAATTTTCGCTTTATTCGAAGTTTTCTGCAATACCTGCTGCTGTGGTATCATTCTTGCTTTTAGCAAAGTACCGCTCATGACAAACTCAGTTTCCTGATCCAAGGACTAAAAGAGTTTACTGTGCATAATTTGCTAGCTTTGACCAGTCACGGCAGTTATTTCGGTCCCGAACAAGCATGTCGCTGGAAGTTTTTCGACAGCCTCGGTTGGCTGTCGAACGCCCACTGCGAGCCACCCGAATTGGGTCGTTTGTATGTCCGTATCGATGTGTGTACGATAATGACACAGCACGGCAGTGCAGTTGCGCCAAAGCGTCTTATTGGGCCGATCCGTCCCGCTAATAACCATACAATGAACGCGAGCCGATAAACGCAACGCTCGCGGTAAACTTTTTTTGCGGTTGCCGCGGTGTACGATTTACGCGTTACACGCCTCGCGCCGTATTGTGTGCTAATCGGCACCCCGTGCGCTTTGTGCGCGCCAAATACTCTGCCGTGCTTCGCTAGTTCCGTGCAGCGCCGTAGAAGCTGCGGGAGATGCGGGGGCGGCGCTGCTAACTATGCGCGGAAGAAAATAGCCCCCTGAAAAGTGTCGTCTGCTTCCTTTTGATCGGAGCAGACGATCCGATTTCGGATGACGCGGAAGAATATTGTCAGCGCGTCTGCTGCTCTGATTGGCTACTTGAACTGCGTCGGCCCTCCCTATTGGCTGATGCCCGCGGTTACTTCCAGGCGCTGCACCGAAGTTTGTGGCGGCGATATATGGGACGCAGTACACGTCTACCCTTTATATCCGGTTCTTGCACATCGGCGATACGCCGGCTATCGCATTAAGGTGATGCGCATTTCATGAATGGCGATGACATGTATGCGGGTGTTGTATCCCGTGCCGAATTCCGAGCGGTTGACTGGGCGCGAGGAACTGAGCCGACCCGCCCACACCGGGGAACGTGTACCCGCTGCGTCTGGTTCCGTGGCTTTTCGATATTTTACGGCAGAGGTTGGATTTGGGACGTCTCTGCGGATTTCAGTGTGGTTGTTTTGCGGCGAAAATTTCCGGTGCTCCGGTGGTACCTGCTTGTACTTCTACTGTTAAACCTCGCTTTTAACAAAGTCACCTGATCCCTCCGATTATTTTGCTAAATCGAGAACTTCTTAAAATTCGAACTTTTTCGCTGATTTGGGGAATTTGTGTAACTGGGTTTTTATAAAATTTATAAATTCGTAAAATTTGAATTTGTTCGTTAATTCTGAAAATTCGTAAAATGGGATTTCCGTAAAATCCAAATTTGTTGGTTAATTTCGAAAATTCGCAAAATCGGGTTTCCGCAAAATTGTTAACTTTGTAAAATTTCAGAAATTTGTAAAATCTTTTTTTTTAAATAAAATTCAGAACATCGTAAAACCGAGTTTTCGTAAAATCGAGGTTCAAATTTATCGATACCAACGGGTACGAGATACCTTCACCTTGTGGGTGTTGAACTTGTAGGCGCACTGCCTACAAAGGGGCAATAAAACCAGTGGGCGGATGGAGGTGAAACATTACGTGTGCTCGTCCCGCATTCGGACGACTCGATTCAGGTCATTTTCTATAAAAAGGCTAGTTTTATTTTAATATCCATGCTATTCTTTGTTCTACTCCTTAATTCTCCTCTTTAATGTATAATTTCTCGTGTTCGCCTTTTGTAATTTTATTTTGTGGGTGCTTTAGCCCTGCAGAGTCCGACGACCCTATCCCATCTCCCGGTGTAGAACTTTTAAGTGCGAATGCACTTCTTAAGCGAGCCTGAATCGTCCGCCGCCGTAGTCCGCATAGCAACAGCTGCGGGTGCGCGCGCTCCTCGTCTTCCCTAGCAACGGGGGGAGATGGGCGCGCGCTGCCTGGCCGCGTCCCCATGGCTCATTCTTGTTGTTGTTCCCGCTGACATGGCACATACCCACGTGGGGGATTGGCCAGGAATCGGGCGTGAGAAGGGCTAATGCACCCGCTTAAAGGAGTACTGACACGAAATTTCAAAGCTGAGATCCGCTCTAGCAATCAAGTACAACGACAACACAAATAGGTGTCTGTGAATAAATGCATCTTTCTTTCTTTGTAGTTGTGTGTGTGTGTGTGTGTGATCTCTCTTTCGCGAACATTACCGAACCGCGCAAATTCAACTCGTGCATTCGCACTTTCACATTCTTCCCCTCGGGGAAATGCGGGGAATTTTTTGGCCAATTCTCCACTTTTTGGCCATTGGCGCAAGCGAATACATAGGCCCTTGTGCTTCCTGCGAGGATTCACTTTTTTTACTTCTGGGATTGGCAT
The DNA here is from genome assembly GCF_048455015.1 of Haemaphysalis longicornis. Taxonomy (NCBI): domain Eukaryota; kingdom Metazoa; phylum Arthropoda; class Arachnida; order Ixodida; family Ixodidae; genus Haemaphysalis; species Haemaphysalis longicornis. The sequence continues at coordinate 80,217,477 of NW_027526385.1, read as the reverse complement.
TAGATAATGATTACTTGGTGCTTCGCTGTTCCGCTTTTGCATATTCCTTTCTGCATTCCTGTCCCAAGTCAAACAGACTTCGGAATGGTGGTGGTTCGACGAACCCTGCGCACGGGTTGTTGCTCACCGGCAAATACGAGCGTTGGAAACGGCAAACGTGACGAGGGCCGAACGGCACACTGAACCACAGCAGGTCGTATGCACCCCTTGGGTTCAGTCGCCAATTGTTTATTCTGCCCTCCCCCCGCCGCTTACCCTGCCCCCCCACTTTGAGTACTGTTTTCGCCGTCATGAAGCTTCCAATGTTACCGTGGCCCGTTCACTTTCCGTGACACTCCTAATCTTGTTCCACTTAGGATCCGCTTAGTAGGTGGAAGTTAATTTGGAACAGGATCGGAGGAAATTTCGCCCATGTCTACTTAGGCAGCACACTTTGGGCTTTTCCGTGTACGTACTGTGTTTTATTCGTCTTCAACTTTCGAGTGTTACTATGGCTCGTGCACTTTCTGTTGCCTTCATTGGATTCCACATAGGATCCGCTTGTGGCTGGGTCGAAGGAAATTTCGGGTATTACTACTTTGCCAACATACTTCGGGCTGTCTCGGGTACGTACCCTGTCTTCGTCGTCTTCGATTTTCGATACACTCCTAATGTGGTTCCACTTAAGATCGCCTTAGTAGCTGGAACATGAGCGAAGGAACGTCCACTTATTCTATACTTAGCCAGCACATCTGGGGCGTTCCCGCGTATACTATTTTCGTCGTGTTCCACTTGCGAGTACTATTGTGGCCCATGCACTTTCGGCACTTTTAATCGGGTTCCCCGTAGTATCCGCTTAATAGCTGAACACGAGCGGAGGAAATTCCGACGTTTCCTGATTATATCCATGCGCTTTCCGGGGTAAATACGTACTGTGTTTTCGTCGTCCTCGACTTTCGAGTTTTACCGTAACCCGGGAGCTTTTTGCTCTCTTAATTGGGTTCCACGTAGGATCCGCTGAATAGCTGGAACAATTAAGGGCGAAGGAAATTACGACGATTCTTGCTTATCCAGAACACTTCGGGCTTTCCCGGGTACGTACTGTGTTTTCGTCGTCCTCGACTTTCGAGTGTTACCGTGGCCTTTGCGCGTTTCGCACTCTTAATCGGGTTCCACGTAGGGTCCGCTCAGTAGCTGGAACAAAATCGAAGGAAATTCCGCCAAGCTTCCTCGCGCCGACTGCGTCCAAGTCCGAGACCTTATATTTAGGGAAGCCAGCGCGAGAGCCGCTCGGCATCGTTGGATGGGGCCGCACGAAATGCACGCAATGTGCCGGAGAAAAGGGGGCTAGCTGGCTCAACCCCTTCGCGACGGTCCACCGAGCGCACGCGAAGAACAACTGCCACGCACGATTCGAAGCGGACGCGCTTTCCTCGAGCGGCAGCGCATCGCTGTTTCCCCGAGACCAGCGAAATCCTCGCGGGCAGGAAAAAGAGAGAGAGAGAGAAAAAAAGGAATAGAAACGAAGATAGTGTGCTAAACGGTTTTTAACGCGAAAGCGTTACTTGGCTAGGCTGGCGAAAGCGCGCACCCAGCTGGCGTCCACAAGAAACCGTGCCCGGAAAGCACGTGACCTTTTCCACCGGAACTGACGCCGGTGTCAACACCCGCTTCATACCAAACACGTCACCAAACCTTTTTAAAAAGCCGTGGCCGCGATGGGAATAGAACACAGGAGCGCGGGGGGCAGACAAGTGACTTAATTAACCACTACCCTGTACGCCGACGCCACACGGAACACTGCCTCCGAGGTAAGTTAAATATGAAAGATGGTGATATTATTTATTTATTTATTTATTTATTTATTTATTTATTTATTTATTTATTTATTTATTTATTTATGTACTCATTCATTTAATTATAATGAATTAATTAAGTGATGACTCAAGGTCTACTCAGGGATGGGAAGGCGGCACAGGAGGTGAGGACGTCTACATATCCCCGTAGTACTGGCAAAAGTCCACAGGGACGTGACAGTCTCTTCTGTGAGCCCCCGGCCCAGAGGTGGCGATGCCCACTCCTGGAGGGTAAGCTTAGGGACCTTACTGGAGGGTCCTGATGTTCGGCGTAAGACGAGGCAAGCCCCGAGCACTACCATAACATGTGGTGCATTGTGGGCAGGTCATGATGGTGGTCTCCGTGTGGTGCGGGACGGTTTCCCTCAGGTCACTTAAACGGCGAGGAACGGTATGATGCCCGCCACTTTGCGAGAACATCGCTTCTCGGTCTTTTGGCTAAGATCAAAGTGTAGAACGTCTTCCGTACCCGGCTCTTCGGCCCGACCTGTCGACGCAGCGAGAGCTCGCGTCCAGTGGCCAGGAGCTATTGGACTCGTATGGGACTCGTGAATAGGGTTCCACCCCGTCTGACGCATGCGAGCGTCACCTGAAATGGGCTCAGTAAAAGTTTTTTTTCTCTCTCTCTCTCTCTCTCTCTTCTCTTCTCTTGCGTACCAGGGCTTGAGCACCTCTTGGAAGACTTCAGGTGGTTGTGAAATAAAGCGCAAAGAAGCCGTGCCCTTCGAGGCACCATAAAGAGAGAGAGAGAGAGAGAGAGAGAGAGAGAGAGAGAGAGAGAGAGAGAGAGAGAGAGAGAGAGAGAGAGAGAGAGAGAGAGAGAGAGAGAGAGAGAGAGAGAGAGAGAGAGTTACTTTATTGAGGTTATGGGGCCAGATGCCCTGCCGCTTTCCGTGGACATTCAGCTAAAGGACGTTTCAGGGCCGTGGGCATGTCCCAAACATGCTTCGCGGGCTACAAAAGCATCTTCGTCACGTCATCAACTGGCGTAGCAAGTTAGGCATTTTAGCCCGGCTAACATCGCCAGACTTCATTAAAGATCGTTCTCTCTCTCTCTCTCTCGGGGGAAAGGGGTGAGGTAGGGGTGGAGAGAGGGAGAGAGAACCACTTCGTTTTCCAACTGGGATTTAGGAGGGGGGATCGCCGAAGCCCATATGACTTCGGCGACCGCAAGGGCCCGTGCGGTTAGAGTGTCCTGAACCGCCAGGTCCGAGCTCCCCAAGGCCTGTTCCCAGTGGTGGGGCGTGGGGTAGGAGGGAAATGGGTCGTGTGGACACTCGCAGAGCGAAGGAAAGTGGGTATCACGTCGGTGGCAATGAGGGCAGTGTGGTGTTGGAAACTTAATTGTGTGGGTGCGTGTGTGTGAGCGTGGCTCTGTGGGGGAAGCAGTGAGTTTGTAGGATGCGCCACATGTTGGCGGCAGCGACGGGTGCGGTGGGGGATAGTGCCTGCGGAGAAAGGCTAGGAAAGAGCGTTCACCGGGAAGGGCGCGCGGCGCTGTGCACGTGGTTGGGCGCTGCCGCGCGGGCGATTCATTAGATGGCGTAAGCTGGCCTGAGGCGCCTAGTTTGAACCTGAGATACAGAAACGCATCGTAGGGCGCGGGTTCGATTCCCGGCCGCCGCGGCCGCTTTTCTGATGGAGGCGAATAGCGGAAACGCCCGTGTGTTCGAGATTTCGGCGCACGTTAAAGATCTCCGGGTGGTCAAAATTAATCCGGAGCCCTCCACTACGGCGCGCCTCATCGCCTGTGCAGCGTCGGCGCGTGGAACGTCGTGGTCAAATCAAATCAAGAAATGCATCGTATGATACGAGTGACGTCACTGTCGGTTCTACGGAGTCATAACAACGACCTAGAAGTGCTTTCGGGTTCTCATCCCTAAGATCTTGTGCACCTTTTTTGTTATTCTTGCGAAGAACACAGGTGCGTTGACATAAATAACGACGGGTGCGTTGATCCATTTGGCTGAATTATCCGGCGTGTGGTATTTATTAGCCTCGTCACTCCTGTCGTTCTGGGTAAAAAATAGTCATGCCCAGTTTAGCGTAGCGCGGATACGGGCAGTGATCGGTAAAGTCACGCTACCGTTTTCGAATGAGCTCAGTTACGATGAATAACTGCGCGAAAACAGGACGAAAAACACGCAAGGGGGAGGACATAGACAGGCGTTGGGGAGAGGTTGAAAGACTTGTAACAATCTGTACCGGTTATGTTAGCAGTGAATTCCTTTATTTTCTTTTCGCGCATGCTCTGTGCGGGTGCGACATTTGCATATATTTGTGTTCTTTTTTTCTCGGCGCCTGTCTTTGTCCTCCTCTTGCGTGTTCTTCGTCCAGCTTCGCGCAGTTATTCATCATAGGTAAGCACCAACTACAGCTCAGCTTACAACACTTCTGGAGCTCACATAATTTGTTCGCGCAGGGTTTTCTACATTGTGGTCCTCGATTTTCTCGCTGTATATGCGCGATTTCAGCGGGGTTCTGCTGACAGCTTGAAGCAGCTCACCGAATCCAAGCTTCACCACTGTGTCGGCCGTAAGCAGTAACGCAGGAAAGACAAGCAAAACAAAACGAAGAACCAAGCAGAGCGAGCGAAACGCCTGTTTCCTGCAATTCTCGGAAACGACACACTCGATCGTTCCACTGCCACTCCGTGCCGGGGGAAACAACCCGAGTGCGGCACGTACCGTCTCCTTGTTCGTTCATTTTTTTCATTGAAGTGAGTCCCGTGACAGCTGCGCTCGCAAATTAACCTTTGCTTTTTTGCCTTTCCTTCCGGCTGAACAGCAGGGCTTGTCTCGTTACTTTCCGCTTGGAGAAATGCGCTGTCTGCGTTTTCCGTCACCACGGGGTAAGCTTTCGAGTCAGGACAGAGATCCGAAGGCGAAAATTCAAATTCGTATTATAATTTGGCGGTTAACCCTCGGCTTGTTTGCACACGGACAAAGTGATATGCGTGCCAGTTTTTCGAAAGCACGTCAGCCCACAAAGCAACGTCTCAGCGTAGAAGAATTCGAAGTGAAACATGTTGGTTTGTGGTTGTATATGTCAGGATTACTCCCTATTCTGGCTTTAACTTCAGCTGGGATAGCATTTGCTTTTACATTTCACTTCCGTCGGGTTGCCGTCATCGTCAGAAGTCGAACCAACGACCCTGGCAACAGCAGGATGCCACTTTGTCACCATGACTGGTGGTGGCAACTCTGGACCCCGAATATCTCTTCGACTTCGTACGAATGCCGTTGCATTCGTCGTTTCGCAGAAACGGCTGCCCGCATATTTGCACGCACGCCGGCTGGTCAAGCGGCGGCCCGGCTGTGTAGCCTGTAGATGTATACGCTCTGCGCGCTCCGCGGAGGGTTTTCTTTTTCTGTTTTTTTTGTAGGACTTGGTTGTGGCGTTGTAGCTGGAAAAAAAAAAGTTCTGGAACTGGGTTCTGTAGAATTATATTTCTCCCTTTCTCCCTTGCAAAAGGCTTTTTCCCCCTGGCTTTAAGCACTGCGCCATCCGTCTGCTAACCTTAACGGTGAACACAATGAGTAAAATAATACAGCTGGCTCGCATCAAGGATCCGTACTCTCCCCCACTCTTTTTACCCTTGCGTTCTCATCCCTGACCCGTTGCCGCAATCAATCCTCATCCTGAAGTACTCCACTTAGATGAAAAAAAATAGCAGTGGTTTAGCTCGGCTACGCCAAGGTATGCGTAGCGCGAGCTAAGGTTCAGCTGGTTATCATTAGGTTTCCTGGTTGTCTAGGATCAGCTGCTTACTGCTGCTAAAACGATTTGCAATCCAATACAATTCAATCCAATTTAATTCAATTCAATCCAACCCAATTCCAATCCAATCCAATGCTCCTGGCGCTTGCGCAGCACGGCCCTTCAAGAAGGTCGACACGCGAAACTGCTCAACCTCGGCCAGTGTAGCTTACGCTACAAAATCCTGGGCACAGCTTTTGACCTTCAGTGAACGGGCTCCCGTTAAACTAGGCGTATTTTACTGCTGGGTTCAAGTTCCGCTTGATGGTATTTTACTCGCAGAAAACTGAATGGATCTATGTATATGACCGGGCTAACTGCATGGTTCGTCTTGTGGTTTGCAAACGTCGATGGTGGGTACATGCACCCAACTGGTTCTAAAAAAAACATACACAACGTGGTTGACGGACACGATTGGTGTCTGACCGAATTGCGTCATTTCGACTACTCTCCGCAGTCAATTGCTCAATTGCTCGACCAAAGAAACGCGCGGGGCTATGTAGATTGTATAACATTCTATTACATTTGTTCTGCGATGGCATCGTGAATAGTTGCACTTAAGTAATTGCACTGCAGGAATGCATCGATTGCTGGTTTGGCAAAGCTTCTAAAACGGTAAGAAAGATGCAGCCATATCGCCAAATATCTGTGTATATCCGTGTCATGCTGTCACTGGGAACCTTTGGGCGATCCCAGGACTCAACTCGTGCACTCTAATTTAATTTGGTTCCAAAGTTTAAACAGACTACCGGACATGCGCGAGCGTAAAGATAGCTGTTTGCATTGGCATTCATAGCGGCGTCTTTTAGATTCTCGAGCGCCTCATAGCAGCGCGCTAATTCGTAAATTTCAACGCAGGGCGTGGGAATAGAAGAGGACGGATCTATCGGGAGCACGTGCACTCACTCTCCGTTGCGCGGCTGCGACACAGAGGCGCGCACAGTTGGGTTATCTAAGGCGGAATTCAGTTGAGCTATAAAGCACGTATTGCCCGTATCGAGTGAGCTCTTCGTTTCGAAACAGGCACGTTCTCCCGAATAACCCCGCGCGTGTATGTACACAAGGTGGTCCCAACAGGAAGTATCTCTTCGAAACCGGTCCACGAGACGTTTCGGCAATTAAACCGTCCCCTTCGCGGCGGTGGGGGCCCCCGAAGACGACTCGTGCTGCGGTTCTTCTAATCTTTCGGGCCGATCGCCGCGGAAAGCCCTTTGATTGCGCGTCGCGGCGTGTTTGTCTAACGGGTTTTCGATCATCTGCATGCGGGTCTGTTGCGTACCTGTCGTCGTAACGAATGCGTGAGGCGGAGGACTGGCCCGATAAAGACGGTAGACTTCGGACGGAATCTCGCTGTGTCTGCGGGGTGCGAAGCCGCCCCCTTTGGAACTGTACTCGAGTGATATTGAGTGGTTGGCGTTGTAAGGTTGTTGGAGTCAAGCGATGCCTCTTTCAAATGCGCCGCCCCTTAATCACGCTACGGACCACGGAGTTGCGACGCTGCCAGCAAAGAGCGTCTCGTGATGTTTTTATCTTGTTATTTTGCCGTGCGGCGAATGAGAGAAGACGCAGAGGAATGAAAAGCAAATGAGGCAGGAAAGTAAGCGAAGAAGAGGGAGAAGAAGATCAAAGATAGTCTGACTGGCTGAACAAACTTTTTTTTGAGAAAAAGTAGAAGGAGCGAGTGGGGTAGGGGATAGCGTGGAGTGAAATTCATGGGTGGAACCCTATAGGTCCAGGGCCGCAGTGGCTAGTGCCATACTGTAGGCGGTAGGAGACCGACCGGAAAGGGAAATCCTAGAGCAGGAGCACGATCTAACGCCAGAGCAACGGAAACACATAAAGACCTTACCGCTCCCTAACAATATTCAACCGGAGATCCACAAAGAGGGGAGGAAGGCTAGGACGGACTTCATTCATTCGGCGGAAATTTAACTAGTCAAGACAATGCGGTGTATGTCGACGCGGCAAGCTACAACGCCACTACGACCGTCTAAGTGGTAACCACAGAAGGGGGAGAAATTTTAGACTGCCTCTTCCAGAGAAACGCCACAGTCAAACAAGCGGAAGTGGGCGCAATACTTTTGGCCATTCGGCTTGGAGAAAAACAGCAAGGAAGCCTGAACGTTGTAACGGACTCCTAAGATGCGGCACCACTAATCACTGCTGGCAGAATACCGAAACAGCTCAGATCCATACTGCCACAAGAAATGGGAAAGTTCTACAACATCACATGGACCCCGTGACATGAAGGACTGGAAGGAAATGAGGTGGCGCTGCGTGTGCACTCCCATACCACGCAGCCGACGGAACCGCCACGCGTCCTTACTCAGCGCCCACTCGTGGTGAAGCCTTACGCATAGCCCGCCAGCTCAGGGTCCAATTCCCACATCCACATAAGGACCTCACGGCCTCGGAAGCGCAAATCCTGTGAGAAATCCACACCAATACGTACATGCACAAATCCAGATGGCCCAAGATGCTGCGAAACCAACATCGAAACCTTGACGAATACTGCAAGAAATGCGGTGAGACAGCCACGCTGTTCCACGCCACATGGTCCTGCCCAATCATATGGGGAACTCGCACCAACCACACCTCAACGCAGCCTACCACACTGCGTACAGGGGAGGCGGCCCTGGCGAGCGCATCCCTACAGGACCAACTAAACCTGTTAAAGAGAGTGAAGACCGCGGCGGCTGCTTTTCTGATGGAGGCGAAAAGCGAAAACGCCCGCGTGTACGAGATTTCGGCGCGCGTTAAAGATCCCCAGGTAGTCAAAATTAATCCGCAGCCCTCTACTACGGTGCGCCTCATCGCCTGCGTCGCGTCGGCGCGTTAAACATCACAATCAATCAATAAACAGAGCGATGACAGAAATCATAAATATTATAGAAAGCAAGAGGAAAAATCGTGTGTTTTTTTTTTTTTTTGGGGGGGGGGGGGGGTCAGGTCTATCATAAAACCCTATAGACCTGCCCTTGCCCCGTCATCCCTTCCCCCGCCATCTCCTCCGTACCGCGCTAAGAGCTCCGTGACGAGTCTGTATTCGAATGAAGGAAATTGTGTTCGAACTAAAAGCCGTAAGTCATTGGCAATAACAATGGCAGTTAGCATAATGTAACACCCAACGTATGCCCGGTACGAGGAGAATGACGGTGATAGAAGTGATGGCGATGCCATTAGTGATCGAATGCCACACGTATATATATAGTTCTAGTAAATAGTCTGAGACACGGCAAGAAGAATAACAAAGATGTCTACTTATGTATCGGCAAAGGTTTACGCCACATTGCTGGCGTATATACTTATTTTCCTTCCGATATACCTTCACTCCGAACGGTGGAAACAGAGAGAGAGAGAGAGAGAGAGAGAGAGAGAGAGAGAGAGAGAGAGAGAGAGAGAGAGAGAGAGAGAGAGAGAGAGAGAGAGAGAGAGAGAGAAAACTTTATTTGGAAATAGGGAGAAGGGAATGTGGAAAGAGTTATGGGTGAAGTCCTATTTCCAGGACTCCAGTAGCAAAGGCTCCCAGCTTGGCTCTCTCTATCAGCTCACGCTGTGTCGAGAGGTCCGAGAAATACACGCACGCTAGGTAACATTGGTCAGGGCGTTCAACTTCGTTTAACTATAGTACGTCACCGCGCTCGCACATCTTGCTTTTATTTTCCACATGTTTCTCACACATCTTCCTGTTTATTTTCCAATCATCATTCGGTCACACCTGCGGTGTGACGGCCACTTACTTGTATGGAAAACGCGCCAGCAGGTCCGGGGGCTCGGATGACCCTCATCACGATCGGGAGGCTTCATCACGCACCGGCGAATTCGAATGAAGACTTTTCCCGCGTTTGTCGTCGCCGCCGTCGTGAAAACCGCGGAAGCGGAACAGGAAGTGGCTACCGCGACGCCGCATGTAGCAGCGCTGTACTGGGCGCCGTGCTTATCTCGCGCACCGGGTCGCCTTGGCCTTAACGCCTTCTTCCCACCCCCAAGGGCAACCCGTCACCCGTGTCGCCTCTCTTTCACGACCAACGCGCCTGCATAATCCGAGTGTTTTCGGACGTGCCGCGTGTTATGCGTGTATCTGTATAATGAGACGCACTTCTCGAGGCCGAATAACCCCCCCCACCCCCTTCTTTTTTGCATGGTGATATCGCGTGGCCCGGAAGCCGTCCAGCGTTTGTGTGAAAGCGGGTGCGTATACAGGCGACGTACTGTGCGATAAGCTGAGGAGGTGGCTAGCTGGTTTAGGTTCTCTCCAAGGATGCGTGCTTCTGGCTCTCGCGACACGTACTCTTGCGCTGCGCGTGGTCTTCCAAGTTTTACGACCCCCAGGCGGGGATAACTCCGTGGCACGTAGCAGGCAACCTGTATTTCCATATTCTTTACAGGTGGGTCACTTTGTTACGGTGCCTCGGTTTTTCCTGGCGCTGGATTTAGGCTTCTGCGTGTCCGATCCCGTATGGCTAAGGCTTAGCCGCTATAAGTAATCGCGTGAGTTTTGTGTACTTTTACACGCAGCAAAAACAGTTACGGAAGTTAGCGGATATCCGAGCGCGCAGGAAATTACTTTGTGTCGCGGTTTTCCGGTAGAGGCCCAACTCCTTCTTCCGCATTTCGAAGACAAAGTTGTAGGTATTACGACTTTAAAGCTATTCCGGGATTTTTGTGAGACTGGGGGCGGGTGGGATTTAATTTAATCGGATGGATTAAGTTGCGCTCCAAACTGGCACTCGATGGCGCGTTTCCCTGTGCTGTTACCCGAGTGTCGTCCAAGTCCGCCAACAGCATATATACAGCCGGAATAATGCGTGTTTATTAAGCTCCTTGGCGTGCTTAGACCGTAGAGGGCTGTCGAGGCTGCCCTAGTTTCCTTAGTGCGTGGACTACCGTGGCTTAAAGCGGTTGGAATGTGCAAGCCAAGAAGGATGTTGCTGATTAAGAAGTCAATGGCCAGCTTTAAACTCGTGTATGTGTATCCAAGCTAGCCAACCGTTACACACGCTCGCGCATATTGTAACGAAGGTAGTGTGTAAGCGTAAAATGGCCAATCTCAAGAGAGGGCACATGTGCAGCTGAGACGGAGGCATAATTCCTAGATTTGGTAATACTTGGCATATGGGTAGAGACGAAGGGAGACATCCCCATCGACAGTGCCTCTTGGACAGAGCTCGCTTGGACTCTGCAAAGCCAACCAGACCTTGCTGCACCTTGAAGACGCCCCGCCCCAAAAACCCTTTGTAATATATGCAGTCACTCAACTATCGTCCGCTCAGTAAGGGACGGAAAATTGTCTTTTAGAGTCAGCGAAGAGTAGTAGTAGTAGTAGCAGAAAACTTCTTTTATTGAGTCCGAATATTCGGCTTCCAGAAGGTGAAGGTCCCCTTAGTCAAAGGCCCCATTCATTTGCTGTGAGGTCGATCAATCGGCGCTAGTCCAGGCTTGGGCTTAAAAGAATGGCTTCTCATCCACCGCGAAAGAATTGGGTGTGAGAAACAGAGAGAGAGAGAGAGAGAGAGAGAGAGAGAGAGAGAGAGAGAGAGAGAGAGAGAGAGAGAGAGAGAGAGAGAGAGAGAGAGATATGAAGTGAATTAAATTTTAAATTAAAACGCAGTGTCTAGAGTGCCGTGCGACATCTAAATTTTTAAGACTGGGCTGGCACAGGCCATGCTGCAAAGAGAGCGTCCGCCGTTGGTGCAGAGGTTCCTTCTTAGCTTCGTGTTACTGAGGGCGGTGGTTCGAACCCGGCTCTTGTCTCCTTTATTTTTTATAACATCTTTAGTTTTAATTTCCATGGCTCTGGTTAGGTTAGTTCCTTGTGTTTTAAATTATTTCTTTATGTTCTTTAGGTAATGGTAGGTTAGCTTACGTTACGTTACGGTACCTTTTTTCATCAGAATGTCGGGGGACGTCGCTATAGTGGAGTGCTTATACTACCGTCGGCTGGCACTCTAGACACAGACAATCTTTAATGAACGGGTGCTGTTGTACGGCACCCGCCCCCTGGAGGGCCTCCTCAGTCCGGAATTTCCTGGCTGAGGGAACTTTATTGCAACATCTCCAGTCCGATAGTCCGAGTCGCGCTGTCACTTCTGGTCTGCAGCCACAGTGGTGAATGGAGCATTGGTAGTTCGGGGGCTCCAGGGATTTCCAGGACGTGCTGCATGACAAGTGGCCATACTGTGGACTGGAGATGCCTTGATGTGGCGGCCCAGAAGCCCCAGACGGGCAGAATTTCAGGAGGGAGGAGAGTTCGCGGGACCTATAGGTGTACCGTGCCGGGCACGTCGAGCCCTCGGCCATTCCCAATATGCATAAGAGTTTTAGTGTAGCTACCTCAGACTTGGCAGTAAGGTGTACAGCTCGTAAGGACACGCAGAGCGAGTGTGTCTGTGCTTGTGCGGTGAATGCAGCGTCTCGTCCGGTGAAGCTTGTGGGAAGACTAGGAAGCGCCTGGCCATTTGGGGCATTCCCATGTGGAGTGATAAAGGTTTGAGAATCCTCCGCAGGATGCGCATCGGCCGAAGTCGTGGTCTAAGTACACCTGGCACGATAGAAAACGTGCAGGAGTGAGAGCCTGGAGCCATGTTCCTCTCACCGTCGTTGTCTACCGCGGTGGCTGGTCCATCGAACGCTGCCGCATCCAATTATTTGCTTCGGCCAAAAGCCTCTCTTCCCTCGCGGCATGTACACAGCGGCGGGTGTTACTGCGCTCTTGGTGGGCGGCGTGGGTACAAAACCGAGGCGCCTCCGTCGCGTATCACACGCGGGTCTTCTTCTCGTGTAAGGAACGCGGGGCCAGGAGGGGGTAGGCGATCTCGGCTGCTGGCCTCGTTACGGCGCGGCTGCTTTGCGAGCCGTGCGTATGGCGACCCCGTCTGGGCAGAGGCAGAAAGAGGAAGCGCCACAACAGCTGCACTGTAGTTTCGGGCAGCCGAAGAGAGAGGAGAGAAGGCGAGCGCCCTCTCTCCTCCTTAACTGGACGGCGTGTAATACAGGCACACGCTGCCGCTGCAGGATCGCCGAGCGGTATGCGTGTGTAAAGCTCGCCTGGCCGCCGAGGAGCCTTCTGGCTCGTTCCTTGTCGGTTGCCGCCGCCGCCGCCACTGAAGCTCTCGCCGCTCGGTCGGTATATAGGATCAAGGTCAGCGAACTCGGCCGCATGCCTTCTCCTCGCTGCTGTGTGCGTGTATGTATTATAATTGGCAATGAGGGACTCCTCGAGTGGATGCCGAAAGAAAGAGGCGGACAGTCGAAGACGCCGAGGTTCGGGTCCCACCCTTGCGCGCGTGTTCTTGTTCTCCGCTTTTTGTGTTAACATTTAAAAATTTTATACCTTGTTTATCGGCTCAACTAAACGCTTGTACAGCAGCAACCATTTCTCCTGTTCCCTCTGCGTTATTCACTGCTGGTCCTAAGACACAGACACACGAGAAAAACATTAACATAATAAGAAGTAACTCTGAAGGAAGGCAGTCCTCTTCCTGAAACGTCAGTAAACCTTCTTTAATGTTTCTCTCGTGGGTTTGTGTTTGTTCACTTATCTTTTCTTGCGCTCTTTTATATATATATATATATATATATATATATATATATATATATATATATATATATATATATATATATATAAGAAATGAGGGGCTCGGTGAAATAAGACAGAAAATAAGGGTTGGCAGTCGAGAAAACCTCGGAAAGTACAGGGGAGGTTGTGGTGGGTCACAGAAAGAGATGAAGAATTTTTGGGGTCAGCAAGTGGTGAAAAAATGCCCGCCGGGTGGGATCCGAACCCACGATCTCCAGAATACCGGTCGTGGGTTCGGATCCCACCCGGCGGGCATTTTTTCTCCACTTTCTTTCTGACTCAAAAAATTCATCTGTTGCTATGACCCACCACAACCTCCCCTTTGCTTTCTGAGGTTTTCCTGACTGCCAACCCTTATTTCCTATATATATATATATATATATATATATATATATATATATATATATATATATATATATATATATATATATATATATATATATATATAGTAAAAATACCAATTTTTACTATTTTTTACGGCAACCTAAGAGAGAGAGAGAGAGAGAGAGTTGAAGGAGAACAGGTGGATCTATTTAATGAAACGGCTACCAAGTAATGAAAAAAGAAGTAGGGGAGGACCAAGGACTCGATTGAGAATAAAGAATTCGAGAGCAAAGAATGGAATGGATGGATGGACGCGGAAAACACACGATGGAAGTGTATGGAAAGATTTGGGGGAGGCCTTCGCCTGCAGTGGTCACACACGCACGCACGCACGTCACCACAGTGAAACCATCGAGGTCGCCAATCATCCATGGGAGAGGCAGCCTTGTTCACAGAGGAACCGGGTCGATCGCGTACAGACCAGTGATGGGCACGAATGAGACAAAAGTGAGACAAGGACTATAGTTTGACGCATCCGAGACTAGTTTATTCAGTTTCGCCAAAATTCAATTCTTTGACAGCGTCTAACATTCTCGCATTTTCTAATGGCAGTGCGCGCAAATTTTTTTTAACACTGCAGACACTCCTCCGCGCTCAATCAATCCAGAAACTGTTCCACACAAAGTTGAACTTTAATCCTATAATGAGAGTTTGTTCGCAGACATATGAGCCAAAGGGCATATTCCGAACGGTGCATACGCATACATTCTCATCATGCCCGCAAATATTAGCGTGCCGAACATAACAAACCACCACACTCCGCAACGAAAATATTTGGCACCTGACGTTAACGTTTATATTTGTCCTATATTTCGCGCGAGTTTACAACGTAAAAGCTGTCCCACGCGCTCATAAATTAGCGATATTCACTAAAAAGAAAAAAAAATAGTTTAGAGGGCTAGACACACGTGCGTAGAGCGACGCGTTTTTCTGCCGGTCCTCCGTGCGGAAAAACGCATGCGGAAACGCATCGCTCTCCGCACGTGTGTTTGACCCTCTACTTGAATTCCGAAATCACACGCTTCTCAATGCGTCTCAACGTCTTACGTACGACTGCGAAACTCATTGAGAAAGCTATCGCGTACTCCTCTGTACACTCGCAGTGGTATAAAATGCACACCATGGGCGGTATGTACAGAAAACGATATATCTACACAGTTATGTACATGACCGGTGAACGCTTAGCGGCGCATGCGCAGAAGCGCCGGCGTGGATGTTCCGTCCACAGCATTGGCGACCGGCAAAAGGGAACGTCCCGGGCAAGACGTGCGTGCATCACGGGCGGCCGCTGTTCCGTGGCGGCTAGTCGTTGGCGGTCGACGGCTGGCTGTTGCGGGGGCCGGCGGGTGCGGGGCTCTGCTGTTCCCGCACCTTGAACGCCGTGTACAGCATCGCGCCGACCATGGTAAGGAACACACCCACTTGCTGCAAAGGCCTGTGGGAAGGGGCGAAACGAAAGCGGGCGCTCGGTGGCGAACTACTCAGGCGAACTATCGTCACTAAATAAAGGCTTTTAGAGTATCGGAACTCTTTTCTCTCATGGTTATGCGCCGCCAGGATTTTCATTGGTCGGTCGGCACCACGTGATATTTGTTTACATGTGGGCGCAACCATTTTGTTTCTGGATGCCTCTCTCTCTCTCTCTCTCTCTCTCTCTCTCTCTCTCTCTCTCTCTCTCGCTCTCTCTCTCTCTCTCTCTCTCTCTCTCTCTCTCTCTCTGTGTGTGTGTGTCTGTCTGTCTGTGCTGCGCGGACGCTAAAGTGGTCGGTCGCACTCTGCCCGTCACACCGGCGGCGGTTTCGTTGGGAGAGAGGGCAACACTGCAAGCCAGAAACAAAATGGCCCCCACACGCTTCTGGGTGCACAAAGTGGCGGTACTCATGAGCGTAGCTTATTTAGTGACGCTAAAGCAAACCAGATGCGTCTCGCGAACTACTTATAATTGTCTGTACCCGCTGCGGTGGCTCAGTGGCTAAGGCGTTCTGCTGCTGAGCACGAGGTCGCGGGTTCGACTCCCGGCCGCGGCGGCCGCTTTTCTGATGGAGGTGAAAAGCAAAAATGCCCGTGTGTACGAGATTTCGGCGCACGTTAAAGATCCCCAGGTGGTCAAAATTTATCCGGAGCCCTCCACTACGGCGCGCCTCATCGCCTGCGTTGCGTCGGCGCGTAAAACCCTACAATCAATCAATCAATAGTTGTCTATACTTGGGTGCAGTTTAAGAACGACAATAGGTCATGTACTGCATCTCTCCGCTGAAGCGACGGGCGTCAACGGGCGCGCGCGTTTTGAAAGAAGGTTGCGATAAATGCGTGACAACGTCCGCTTTTAACAGCAAAGCTGTATAGGCCAAGCTTTGTCTAAGCTTCGTCGCACCAAAAAAAAAACTCAAGAAAAAAAAAAGACTCAAGAAAAAAAAAATGTGTTTAGGCAGGTTCCGGGAATCGAAACTGGGACATTTATGCCGTGAAACTGGCAACCTAACCACTGGGCCACCTAAAGGGCCGAGCCTGGGGTGGTGGGCAAGCAGCGGCGGGCCACGATAACATGTGCAACCAGTTTAAAAAAAAAAAAACCGCTTCCCGTGGCCGGAACCGCACCTGGGTCCCCCGCGTTATGAAATCGGCGTCTATCCGATCGAGCTATCATCGTATTCCGGGCATTTCCTTCGGGTTCGTAGCGCGGGCGTTGGCTTTGTACTTGGCCGCGGGTTCTAGCGCGTGCTAACGCGGTCCAGTTCGGAAGAGATGTAAAAATGGCAGCATCTCCGCTCCGTGGATGATGGCGAGGATGCGGAGTACGGGGACTCGAGATGACATCCAAGTTGCGCCACGAGTGACATCCGACTTGCGCCCCGACCGTCATTCGATTTGAGCCGTGAGTTGCACCTTGTGAAGTATTCCCTAAATGAAACTGAACTCACGGCTCAAATCGAATGACGGTCGGGGCACAAATCAGGTGGTGTGCGCATGGATGGACATGGACATTGGGAGGTCCTAAGGTACTCCGGACCGTTACAGACGAGGGAGTAAGCCGTTTGACTTTCGGCTACTAACTCACGGTTGTAGCCCAATGGGTAAGACGACTGACATTAACTCTGTCTGGTCTACCAGACACAGGCTCGAATCCTGTCGGTGCCGGTGCCTGTGTGATTTTTTGCGATTGTAAATGCTATGCACACGGACGCGGACGGACATTGTGAGGTCCTAAGGTGCTCCGCACCTAAATTTAAACCTGCGGACGAAACGATCCGGCCCTGCCAATCATGGAGAGCTTTGCTGTAAAAGTCTCTTTGTCTTTGAAGCACGAAGCTCTCTGGCGGGAGGCGTAAACGAGTGTCCCGGTGTTTTTTTTTTTTTTTTAGCGCATTTTAGGGCCGAGGATGTACTTAGAAGACGAGCTCTGGGAATGCGGCCAATGCGCTTGGGAAGCCAAGAAATAAAAAAAAAAAATCCCGGTCCATCTCCTAGCAGCGAAGCATGCAGTGTATGAGTGTGTTCTTGTCGCCTTGGCGTTTTTGCCAACGGAGATGAAACCGTTGGGAGGGTACAACAGGTATACAACTTTGCTGCAAAAGTCTCTTGTCTTTGAAGGACGAAGCTCTCTAGCGCGAGGCGTGAACTAGTGTCCCGGTGTTTTTTTAGTACGCGTTACGAAGCGCTCCAGCGCGAGGCGTGAATGAGTGTCCCGGTTTTTTTTTTTTTTAGTACGCGTTACGTTCTAGCGTGAGGCGTAAACGAGTGTCCCGGTTTTTCGTGACTACATGAGACGACTATTACGACGACGACGACAGGAGACGCCAACAGCCCGAGCCCCTAAGGGGATTCGCCCCTGAAACACCCAATAAAGCAGGCAGCGGGGCGCACGCACTTGAGGTGCTCCTCGAAGACGACGGCGCAGGCGGCGAGCGTGGCGCACATCTTGACGTGTCCAAGCACCTGGTAGGTGAGCGCCGAGGTGCGTCCCAGCAGCCACTGCATGCTGAGCGTGAGCAGGCAGCCCACGAGCGACGAGCCCACCAGCAGGGCCGCGTCCCGCGCGGGCCACCGGCGAGCCAGCAGGCCCCGGGGCCCCAGCCACGGGGGCTCGAACACCAGCGCCAGCAGGGCGAGCACGGGGAGGGCGAAGCGCAGCTGGCCCTCCAGCAGCTGGCCGGGGCTCTGCCGCAGCCGCTGCTGCTGCTCCGCCGCCAGGGTCTGCACGCAGATGACGACGGATGACGATGCGGGATGATGATCCTCCGGGAGGAGGAAACGGCGGGTATACCTGTGATTGGCTATCATCAGCCTGCCTGCGTCCACCGCAGGACGAACGCGTCCTTGTCTCGCGATTAATTCGGAGGCGTAAGTCGCAACCACTTAAGAGCAGCTTGATAGAGCTCTATTGGACTACTTGCTAATCGACATAAAAAGAAACGTTGTGACAAGATTAGTCCCTGTAATCCTAGTACCTAGAAGCGAAGCAGTTTTTTAAACACATGCGCTCGTCGTGTTGTCTTCTCTCTGTGTGTCGTCCTCCTGCGCAATCCTCACGGATTTTCAAGTTTCAGACCTACTAGCCCGTCAACAAATCTTTCTGAAGTTCAAAATAAAGTGTAATCTCTCTCTCTCTATCTCTATCTCTCTCCCTGTCTCTCTCTCTGTCCTCTCTATCTATCTCTCCCCCTGTATCTGTCTCTCTATGTCTCTCTATCCCTGTCTGTCTCTCTTTCTCTCTCTGTCTCTCTATCTCTCTCTATCCCTGTCTCTCTCTCTCTTTCTCTCTCTGTATCTCTATCTCTCTATCCCTGTCTCCCTGTTTTTCCCTCTCTCTAAAAATCTCTATCTCTCTCCCTGTCTCTCTCTCTGTCCTCTCTATCTATCTCTCCCCCTGTCTCTGTCTCTCTATGTCTCTCTATCCCTGTCTCTCTTTCTCTCTCTCTCCCCTCTCTCTCTCTCCCTCCCCCTCCCTCCCTCCCTCCCCCTCTCTCTCTCTCTCCCTCTCTCTCTCCTCTCTCCCTGTCTCTCTCTTCCTGTCTCTATCTCTCTCTCCCTCTCTCTCTATGCCTGCGAACTCTTAAACCGATGCTTCCATCAAGTTAATGGTCTTCCATGTACTTCTATAGTGCCGTCTCTCTGTATGCACTGTTACCCTGGTGGTGTCGTCCATCGGTTGCCAGTTTTCCGCATCACAGGTCCAGTCCGAGCCCTGTTCTTCCTCTTGATTCGAGATTTGATGTTTTTCATGCGAATTTGTCCTCTGATATGGGATGCTCGTTTTATGCCTTAAGCTTTACTGGCTGAGAAAAGGGTGGTTAATCCAGTCAGTAAAAATGCGATACAAGCTAGAATGTCGTTCGCTTACTAACGATCGCTTATTAACGAGATACGAAGTGGAGCGTTAAAAAAAATTTGGGGACGATGACGATTGCGTTTGCCGAAAATGGCCCGTACTTGAATTGGATTTGCCATAAAAGCCGCTGTTTAATTCAAACAAGCACTACGCAGTATTGTTGAAACGCCGAAGTATTTGATGACGACCACGATAATGATCGTGGTGGTGACGGTTATGACTATGAAAAAGACAGTTTACCCATGAGATACGGTGTGAGCATGGAATGCCAAGACATTTTATGACCATTAATATGGTCGACCTACCCAGACATTCTATACATTTAGGGCTAATTTGCGAATTAATCACATCAGTTACCGTGAATTGAGTTCGCTCTGAAATTATTTGGAAACACACTTGTTGCCTTAATTTTTGTCTGACCTATTGCCTCGGACCTCACCAGTTCTCAACTACCATGTCTCATATTTCACGGCGTTCTTATTTTTATTTTCTTTTTATATTCCTAATTACCATGCTTGTTATCGTCTACTAGTCGTCGACCGGAGCGACGCGCCATGGTGGTTCCTCACACACTCACCAAGTACCAGGCCGCGGCCACAGCACCAGCGACGCCGAAGACCAGGCCAACCGCGTTAAAGCTCAGGTCCCCGAACGCATTGAGCCCGACACCCACGGCCACGGGCACCAGCGAGATGACCACTGCTTTGTCATGGCGGCGCCCGAACAACATCGCCTGAAGCACCGCCGTTATCGGCAGCGTCAAGAGCCTGTGAAGACCGGGAAAACGTTTTCTATTCCGCTTGCGTTGTTAAAAAAAAAAAAAAAAAACGAGGGGGTTTGGGGGGGGGGGGGGGGGTGAGAAACCGGAGGCGCTTTTATACTGGCGTAGGCGACGCGTGCGCGGAACGACCGCGCCACGTCGGCCTCCGACGTCAAATAACAGCCGGCGCGATCGGCGGAGCTCGGCGCACTTAGGCGGCACGGGCGTTGAGATAGGACATGTTTCTATTCCGCGCCCAGCGCGCCGATCACGCCGGTCCCGTATCCCAGAATGCCCAGAATGCACCTCTCCAGCTCGCCCGGACTGGCGCGCAGTGGCAAAACCTTCTGCGCATGCGCCAGCCGGAATGCGCGCTGGCTGGATTGATGATGTGGTTTAACGCGCCAGAACTACACAGTTTATGAGGCGCGCCGTAGTGGTGGGCTCCGGATGAATTTTGACCACCTAGGGATCTTTATCGTGCGCGAAAATATCGCACGCACGGGCGTTTTTGCTTTTCGCCTCCACCAGAAAAGCGGCCGCCGCGGCCGGGAATCGAACCCGCTTCCCTAGGCTCAGCAGCACAACGCCTTTGCCACTGAGCCACCGCTGCGGGTATACAGGGCGCGCTGGCTACCATCTGGCTACGCATAGCTACGCTGCGCCGGCCTATACGCCTCGAGCGCGGCCTGTAGGGGCGCCACTGAAATCCCCCTAGCGGCCCGTTTCGAAAGCAGGCGCGGGAGTCGGCGTCCCGCTCCCCAGTGCCGCCGCTGCTTTTGCGGCACGTACACGACTGAGATTTACCGTTTGCGGGCGTTTGAAATCCATGTTTATGTGGAGCAGTCACTCTGTTCGCAATTGAGGTGTGTTTTCGAGAGTGTAAATGTTTCTGACGCGATCTTAGTGCGGTACATTCGGTCTGTATAAGCGCCAGGTGTGTGTCACAGGCCAGCGTCGCGGAACCGGCGTGTGATGGAGCCGACTGTAGTTACACTGACCTGAATTCACTAGCAGTGTCTCCGTAACCACCGGTTCCTCAGATGTTCATGGTACGGCTATACACTACGATTTAAATTGGTTTTGTGCCCTTACATAATCAGCGGGGCACTCATACCTGACAGCACGCCAGTTACGTTTGCCAATATCACCTTTGATCACCTCAGATATTGATCACCACCATTTACAAGCCAGTCTGTGTTAATTTCTGGAATATTCACAAAAAAGTACGATGGGCAATGCATAATTATACTCGGGGATCAGCACACGACAAAGTCGTCTTGTCGTGAGGTGAGCGCACGCAAACATTCATCTGCTCCTCTGCGAGCAGCGCGGAGACGGGCTTAGAATATAATCCGCGTCCGCGACTAATGCTTCTTCGAAATATCGCCATATGGCACAGGGATCCAGCAGAATAAAGCAGAAACTGAAATCAGAGGGCCTTATCACATACCACTTTCTTCCAACGACACCTTTCATCGCTTGTTGAACAGCCTACCCTGTATACTTCCAAAAATGCGTCCGCTGTACGATCAGCTCTTCGTTGAAGTAGAAAAACAAAAAAAAAAGCACAAAAAAAAGTAAACGCGAGATTTGTGTGTGTGTGTGTGTGTGTGTGTGTGTGTGTGTGTGTGTGTGTGTGTGTGTGTGTGTGTGTGTGTGTGTGTGTGTGTGTGTGTGTGTGATTACTAAAACGCTCATTGTTTGATTCCGCTCTGCATTTGTACACAGTCCCCCTCCTCCTCCCCCCCCCCCACACCAACGATGTCTCGCGAAATGGTCTAGTGAACCCTACCTGGCTTAAGTTTCGACGAACGTCTTTAGGAAGCGGCACTGCTTTTTTTTATTTCCGTTAGAGAATTATGTGTCTTAATTCCGCACTTGCACAGCATTTATTTTTCCGTGGTTTCATTAACTTGCCTTGGTGTGTGGGCACATATTTAACGACGCACAGCTAGGCTTGGAATATACTTAGCATTTTCGCATTGTTTATATGCTTATAAAAGGCATAAGTTATTGTCCGGGATTGAGTTATCACATCCCCGAAACATATTTTTCTGCGACGTATATATTCGAAACGAAGCCGCATACGTTGTCGACGCTGCAAAATGAAGCCAACCTTTCATTGTGGCAGTATTGGCAGTATCAGGTCTAAACGAGGTGACAGTAGAATTCATTTGTGCCTGATGTTTTGGAGGTCACAGGGGTGATAGGTTGCTACTGTCGCCGACGCCCGGAAGAGCGCCGACGAAGCGCGCAGCACCGCGTCCACCGCGTCTCCGCGGGGTAGCTCATTGCAGGCGATCGCGTACTCTACAAAGACACAGCTGCTTTTTAAGTGACCTAAACGTACTCTTTGCCTATAGACGTCACCATAACAAGTTTTTTTCAGGGCGCGGAAAGGCGAAAAGAAGCGAAACAGAACCTAAACACTGCACGCGGCCCTATCACCTACGCAGCGCAAATCCCGTCAACGCCGCGGAAAAGCGGCGGCAGGCGGCGCAGCGATCGCGAAGCTCGAGGCGTATAGGGACCGGGCGGCCGTTGTATGGCACCACCGTCGCTTCAGCGAACAGCGCCGCCCGTGGCGAACCGCTCGTCAGTGGAATGCCGGTGGCGGTCAGCGCAGCGTAACTGTGCATGGCTTTCTGTCGTTTTTCTGTGGTGCGGCTTGCAAAGCGTACTTAACCCCACGTGCATTTATCAGATCGGTAAATCTTGAGCGTGGATGTGACCTTTACGAGGAATGCCATGTGTGTGATTTACGCCCATACTCAGTATGTACAAATAGCAGACGACGCTCAATGTGCCAAGCTGGAAGTCAAGCTGGAAGTGAAAGTTCGTTGCTTCATGCAATTTTTTGACGCCTGCATGAAGTTTCGCGTATCGAGGAGTATACTGCAGCTAAATGCTCCCACAAAGCCGGTGTGTGCAACCGATCTAGGAATGCTGCGGCGCTGACCTTGGGCAGTTGTTGACGAAGCGGCGTCGACGTCGTGCACAAGCGAAAGACAAAGTTGGGGGGTGTCTTCTAAGATTTACCTAAAAACAGAAATTGTGATGGATGACGCTTCCTTAACTTCATTACCTACGGCTGAAACGTGTTTAAATTCACAGAAATGATCTTACTACAGTAATCGGGAATCGTGTGCAGAATAAATACCGCATGATAGTAGAACTGTATTGCTTGTCGTGGAAAAGCGTTGCTTTACAATAATCGCAATGGTTGCTGGCTAGTTGGTTAACGGTTTTTCAAAAACTAATTCCTGCGTGGCTGAAGGACGCAAGACAGGAGGGTGCCCGAAGCCTGTACTCAGCTTCACAACTGAATGCTGCGGTCGGTTTACAAGCTGCCACCTACGCTTGAAAAATCATGCACACCTTCGTCTAACGAGGATGAGGGTTTATCGCAAAGCTCTATCGTATGGGTTTCTTCGGTTGCCTTCTGAATTTAAACTTTGACGACTAGTTGACCGTCGAATTTGACCAGCACGCAGATTGGTCTTTTGATCGCAGCGTCTTTGACTTCGACCATTTCCCATTCGATTTCGCAGGAAGAAAGCTTTGCGTTCAACCATATCATGATCATTAGACGGAGGACTAGATGATTTTGCTGTTTAATTTTGAACTTCCATGCACCCATCTCCAAATCTAAACTTTGTCTAGCGTGTCGGAAATGTGTCTGGGCTGGAGGACTCGGGCTGATGCACCCATATTTGAGGCAACTAATCGCGCGTTTTTGGTGTCTTCACCAGGCATTACACGATTTTTTAGGTACTCTGTAAAGAATACTTAAGCATTAAAAAATACCGGCTGACGTTAACGCTGCCATATTTTTTTAACTATCGGTGCCAGCCTTTATTCTACGCAGGCGGTAAAACGGGAAGGGGAGGAGGGATGGTGGATGGTTTGTAGCTTGGGCTGTTGAGTTGGTGAATAACTTTGGCTCTTGATAAAATGACCACCACAAATGTGGGATTTACACTTCGGATTTCAGGCTTCCATGCTGTCACAGTGTCGCTCACCAAAACCGAAGGCACAAAGATCACGGTTACACAAAGTGTAAACTACCGCAACATTTCTACAGCTACACGGTAATCCATCTCGTATGCAGGTGCCTTTCTATTTAAAGCACACGTATCGAGGTATCCCAGCGCTAAGGCTGGCGTGGAAACCGTAGTCATTGAAACCAGTGAAGATAATTTAAAGTGGTAGAAATGAATAATAATATTGCTAATAGTTTTATTCCTACTCCGATCGCGCGGAGCCAGGCGCAGAGCGCTGCAAAAAGCGCTCGTGTCAATGAAGCCCATTCCCAACCTTACAAGCATCCAATAAGTTTGCGTAGCCGTTAGTGCATTTAAGAAGAAAATAATACTACTAATATTAGTTTTATTCGTACTCAGAACGGGTGTAGCCAAGCGCAGATCGCTGCAAAAATCGCTCATGCCATAGCAGACGATACCCAACTTTAGAAGCGTCCGACAAGCGTCCGACTGCATCTAAAAACGCAACACATCTGTCTAGACTTTGTTTCACCGCACATATACGCTCACAACACCACCAAAACATTCAAAGCACCGAAGCAAACACGACCAAAACAACGGGAGGCTGTGCAGTCCAATGCACCGGCTCATTCCACTGACGAGGGGAGGGCCGAGTGGTGGCGCCACCCGTCCAGCTGCCCGGTCCCTATAGAGTGTATACAGAAGTAGAATACAAACATACTGAGTGGCGCAAATACACAACGCACAAAAAAAAAAAAGACACGGACAGGCGCTACTCCTTTCTTCTTTCTTGTGTGTTGTGTATTTGCGCCACTCAGTATGTTTGTAGACCTCAACCAACACGCCCAGCAACACGTTCCCTTGACAGAAGTAAAAGTTCTCGCTGGTGCTGTCTAGCCGACCTGCTATCGCCGACCGCGCGGCCGCTTCCCAGTCTGCCGGAAACGTTCGAGTATAAGCGCGCCTTAATAAGCAATGCCAGGAGCAGGAAGCTCATTCAGTAAGGGAGGAATGATGTCCTTTGTGGCGTGGAAAAGGACGCTCAATCCTTGGCCTCTTCACTGAAGGGAGGAAGATCTCACTCAGTCGCCTTGAACGTCCGGGCAGAGGTGAAAGACAGCAGTGCGCCAAATCCCAGAACTGTACCATGCATA
Source organism: Haemaphysalis longicornis (assembly GCF_048455015.1). Classification (NCBI taxonomy): domain Eukaryota; kingdom Metazoa; phylum Arthropoda; class Arachnida; order Ixodida; family Ixodidae; genus Haemaphysalis; species Haemaphysalis longicornis. The sequence continues at coordinate 80,192,670 of NW_027526385.1, read as the reverse complement.
GACCCCACTTGCCTCAAGCGTAGAGCCCCTTGAGGTCTGCGCCAGTTCGGGCCATGTCGGGGACGCACGTACCCGTCCGCACTTATCAGTCTGAACTATACCACCTTACGCCTGCGCTTGAGCAAAGGTCTATGCGCGGGCGTGCTCTACTTCAGTAAGGATAAATTTCAAAATGCGTAATCGCGCGCGGGCGCGCGCACTACACTACACACACTACACTACACTACACTACACTACACTTCCGCTCGCAGTGCAATGGCTGTTTAGTCGCTGCCCGAAGAGGAACTTTTGAACGCTTGTCCATGGCCGTAACATTGATCGAACTTTCTGCAGCGGCATGGCACGAAAACTCCCTCTCTGCGAGCTCACGACAAACATTGGCCGGGTAATATCCTCAGCGAAGCACTTCGTCCCCTCTAGCAGTTACCGAAGGGTACTGGCAGACACTCATCCAACACTTTAAGGCGGTTTTCAAGGGCGTCTGGTTACAGGACTCCCTCTACACTGACGCAGAAGCTATTATGAAGGGGCGTTACAAAAATGTCCATCCCCTCCTGGGCGTTCAGCCGCGAAAATTGAAGGGAAAGCTTTCTCAGTGGGACCGATCTCCAAAAACGTACGCATTTCCCCATAGACCGGTTGGTCGACCGAAAAGTTCTGATAAGATCTCTGGACACACGGCGCGTGCGTGAAACCGGCCTTTCATGGTTGTCAAAACGGTTACATGAAAATCGCCAAAATAGAACGGTTCTATATATATATATATATATATATATATATATATATATATATATATATATATATATATATATATATATATATAAGACAATACTACACGCATCGATCATGAATAGTGTACCATTATCTCAATTACCACGTATCGGTATGCATTTAGATCGTTCGTATAGATGCGATTACTTAGTGCGCGAAAATTTGTCGCATCGGTTTGTTCTTCGTTTGCGATTTGTATCTTCGAAGGTTTGTCGATCGATTGGACGCGCTTTCAGCGAAGGCACTTTTAGCTATCGCGCTTCTCAACATTTTCTAGGACTGGATGGTAATTTTTTTTTTTTTTGAAAAGTCGCGTAAGAGAGCCTCGTGGCCTTACCTGATCAGCAGGCTGGTTCCGGCGGTGTTGTACTCTAGCGAGAGGTTCGGCAGCGCCATGAAGGCGCAGAGCGCCACGGCCACCTTCCAGTGCTCCAGGTGGGACAGGGACTCCGGCCCGGCCATTCCCCCGCCTTCCGCGGGCAGCCGCGGGCCACTGCGTGCGTGCACGTCCAGGAGCGCGTTTCGTGTTCAAAGCTCTCGTGCTTTAGCATAAACTGTCTTATACCCCGGCTACACTAGCGTCCGAATGTCATTTAAACTATAGTTCATGCCACAAGCTAGGTGCAGCACTGTGGAGGCCACATTGCCGTCAACAGCGCGCCCACTGAGGGCGCCTAACTCGCCGTGAAGGGGGTCCTGAAAGGACATTCCCTTCTCCCCTCTCGGCAAGTAGAACTGCAAGGCCCCGGCGCCTTTTGTCGCTCCCTTCGCGGTGAGTGAGGCGCCCTGAGAGGGCGGGCTGTTGACAACAACGTAGCCTCCACAGTGCTGCACCTAGCTTGTGGTATGAACTATAAATATCATGCTTCTAATGCAATTCAGAATCAGCCGTTCTCCGCTACAATTTCGATGGCATTTGAAAGCTTTAACAATCGCTCGCCGAGCTGCATGGCGCTGCTGCTGTTGAGCTCTGTTTTTTACGCAATAATGCAACCATAAAATTTAGCGGCAGTCTTTGGCTTTAAAATGATATCAAATTATTAATAACGTAAGCTTTGACGCGGTTTTTGCTTTATTCTGAATTTCAATCGAGGTTTTTTGTGCTGTCTGGCCACACTGGTTTGTCGCTTGCTCGCACTGGTGCTGAGTACGGAATTATTACATCTTGATATCACTATTTAAGTGAACGAGAAGTAAACAAAGTCCCACAATTAGGAATATTTTGTTTGTTTTAAGTACGACAGTAATGTATTTGTTTATGCTGACGTGGAACGCTGCGTGCGCGAGAGTGCTAGAAATGGCATTTGAGTGCCCCAAATCTCTCTGGGTGCTCAATTGGCTCCAATGTCATTTGAGCCGAATGGCATTTCAAAACCCAGAGGAGCAGCACAACTTCGCATTCGAGTCAAATGACATTTGGTTCAAATGACATTCGGAAAATAGCGTAGCAGGGGTATTATTTAGGGAAAGTGGAGGGGGCTTGCAACCAAAGCTACTGCCAGTGATGACTTAAAGGAACTCTGCACCACTTCCAATAAACGATTTCACTATTTCCTTTGCGTCTGGAAGCACTGAGACAGCTACAGTTATCGCCGGCACGGAGCGGCACTGCGTGGTTTGCTCGCCGCAGCAGATCCACCTGCCGTTTCTGCATCGCTTTTGTAGCTTTCTTTTCAAAGTGGCTATCGAATGCGTTCACTGCTGCGACTGAAGGAGAACTGGCCAATAGATACGGCATTGCTGTAATGACGTAATTCCAGCGGTCGAAGAACGCAAAGACCGGTAAAGGGTGAAAAAATCTTTTGAGCAAATTTCTAAGTTATCTGATGGGCATAGAGCAGCAATTTGTGGCAAATGTACCTTGCGACCCCTAATCTAAGCACTGGATGTGTTGGCTGGCTACGTTCTGTTAACATTTAGGATTTCGAAGAGAGTTGAAAAAAGTGTTGCAGGGTTCTTTTAAAGGGGCCATGCAGACAAAACGCAAGTTTGGTTCGTTCGAAAGAGTGCCTCGTAGGAATTACACCATTTTTAACCCATACTTCGCTCGAATAAGGTATATAATTAGGAAAAAAATGGAATGGCCATGCGACCCACTAGCTCATTTCCGGCAACAGAACCTATGATGTCATATGCACAGCTGTGCGATTGGCTGAGGCCGTCAAAAGCAAACGCAAATTAGGCAGGGCTTACAAACTTGCCGAACGAGCTATAGCTGCGCTTAAATGCAGTGCATATTGATTTTACAGCCGTAAGAATGGTGGGGTAAACAATGGAAGTTACGAAAATACACGCAAACATAGAAGTACCAATGCGCACTGCTGTGGGTACTGGACGCACTATGCTTGTTTTACCTGTACAGCAGTCCGCCGCTTTGGAGTTGTCTTACACGACACTAGCCGATTGTAGTAAGCGACGTTGTCTTTCGTGACCTTGTTTGTCGAGCATACCCCATGTTTCACGAAACGGTTACTTTCTACCGTAACAAAAACAAGGCAGGTTGGTATACGGTCAAAAACAAAGCAACGGCGGACAACTGTCCGCAGCTCCGCACGGTAGCCCCATCTGGGAAGACTGACGGTAAGCAAGGCTGCTGGGCCTAATGACGCACTGGAAGTTCGTTTAAATACCCGCTCTTGTGACTTCATGGCAGACGTCACGAAAGCACGCGACTTGGCGGGAGAATCAAAATTTTGATCTAAATTGATTAATTTCTAGGTGAATAAAGCGTCGTTTGCTTCCGGAAAAGCGTTGAGGGCACCATAAAACACGAAATCTTTCGACTAAAACAGACTTGTAGTTTGCCTGCATGGCCTTAAAGGAGCCATGAAGAGAAAATACAACTTCGTTTAATTTGAAAGAACTAGGATTCAGTATCTCACTCAGTTCCATTACAGCCACGAAAGGTGTTTCTTTTAACGAAAAAAAAGCAAAAAGTATTTAGAAACCTTCAAATTTTGCGCCACAGTGACGTGTTATGAGCAAGAATGACGTCATACGGGCCAACAATAAAACATAATTTTCAGTGCGTTAACTGCACGTTAGCATTCAAGTGGTGCGGTCAAATGGAACTAGAGACCCCATTACAGACGTACAGTCGTATGTCGTCGCGACAGGTCAGTTAGGCGGCCGCCAATCGCACAAACAAGGTTCCGTGACGTCATAGAAAAGTTGCGAGAAATTGGCCGGGGGGTCGCGACTGCTTCACACGTTTTCTATAATATCTCCGTTATTTGTTCGAAGATTGCGATGATATTGGTATCATTGTCATCGGGACTAAGCAGTCTTTCTAATAAACCCAACTTGTAGTTTGTCTTCATGGCTCCTTTAAGGAGGCCTACACTGAGTACACATGCCTGCAGACCCAGCCGAAGGCGGAGGTCAGTCGCAGGGCTATCAGCGACGTCGCCAGGTGGATGGCGGTGAGCGTGAGGTTAGGCAGGTGCGCCCGGTCGTAGCTCAACTTGCACGTGATCACCAGGGCGACGGCGAAGAACACGTTGAAGGCGGACGTCACCAGGACGGCCGCCGAACGGCCCTTGGGCCAGCGGCAGCGAGACAGGAGCGCCGTCAGCAGCAGCCGACGTCGGTGCGACCTGCGCCGGCAGTTCGCCGACGGCGCCGCCTCGGGCGCCGCTTCAGGGGAAGATGGCGACGCGGGCAGTGACGAGGGGTCGCCGCCGTCGGTGCGCGGTCGAAGCGAGGCGGCCGACGACGTCGCCACGAACCGAGAAGTCAGGGTCGTCGCCGCCAGCGGTGTCAGAGCGGGAGGCTCGTCGGCTGACTGGCCCATGTGTGAGACGATCACAACGTCTGCAAGAGAGCGGTGTAAAGCGTGAACCGCATGGAGCGTTTTCTGCTCGCGAAAACGCCGCGCGGAACCACCGCGCGCTGCGCGGCCGGCGGCGGCAACATGGCGGCGGCTTCGGCCGCGAAGTGGTGTGGGGAGCTCGAGTGACCGCTTTTAAGCACTCTCTCTAAAATGCCGATCAAGGCACACATGAAGTTGCTTGTGCGGTAAAGGAGCTGACAATGTGGGCGAAAACGGTGCTATAAAACATCATCCGCGCCGCTAGTGAAAGCGCCCATTCAATATCTGCCGGGGTGGTAAGCCTAAACATCCCAGGCGGAGCCAGCCGGCTGTCTAGAGCGCTTCGAAACCGCCGCCATGAGGCGCGCGCCTCCCCATTGGCGCAAGTCGCCAGGCTCCTCCCACTGCCGCGCGCGACGCGCGTCATTTTCTGAACAAGGCAGAAGCTGCCGCGCGCGCGAAATCGTCGGCGCGGGCGTCAAATAATCGCACGCGCAACGCCGACGCGCCCGAATCGCGTGCCAAAACGCGCCATGCGGTTCACGCTTAAGGATTGGTTAGGCTCGGAGAACGGCTCTGTGTGCTGTCAGCGCTCGCAAGCCGATCATATCAGCATCCGTCATCAGCATCGTCATCATCGCTGTCGCCATTAGCTAGGCTATCCTTTTCAGCACTACATTACTATCCCGACATCTGCATCACAATCTTTCATCAGCTACGCGTGGCTTCAACAATGCTGTTTATGACTTCTGAGCTAGCCGGACGGTGGAGGCGAAACACACATAATACGCACATACGTACTGTTAACTCTTTGAAATGTTGACTATGGCCGTGGTCGCCTTCCTTTTTGAAGCAATAATTGCCGCACAAATTATAGAAAAAAGAAAGTGAAAGCAAAACGTTCAATAATTGTCTTGATTTCACGAACTCTCACTGCGCCGGGATGGCGCCGCTCTTCAACCGCTCACACGCTCGCGCTATACTCGATCGCTCGACTGCCGCCGGGTTCTCCTGGCGACCCACGCCACTCGAAATCCGGCGTCCAATATACCGGCGCCGCTTCGCCCGTTCCACGAACAGAGCACACGTGACGGCAAGCAACCAGAGAAGACTCCCCGTGCGCACACTTTGCGCACGAGAAGACTTTGCGCACACGGTTAATGCTTTCATTAACCGTGTGCGCAAATTCCGTGTGGATGCAACACAATCCCTGTTCTAGATAATCGTCGCCTACTGAACTGAAAGACGCATTTTCCGATTTCCATCTCTTAACCATGGCGTCCTGATAGAGTAAGGGACGCACGTTAAAGAATTCTGATTGAAGAGCGCAGCTGAAATTCACAAGAGGCCGGCTCACACGACCATGTTCGACGAGGACCGATCAGTCCACGTGACGGATCGTTATTCTTCTGTGCCAGTGACGGCTTCAGATTCCATACCAGTGAGGACCACAACTATGGTAAGACACCAGCCAAAAGTCCGCTAACACCTAAGCACTTCCTGTGGGTTGCGGAAGCATGAATGTCAAATTGAACGACTAAGACGATCTCCTTCCGCCTGGCGTCGTCGAAAGGCTTCGTGATAAGCTTGCCGCTTAAAGCGCCTTGCTTCGCGGCACTCCGTAGCGCTATCGAGTGGCTTCGATCTGTCTCCTTCGCCTTGTGCCGCTGCTCGATCATACCGCCGTGATATGGGAGAGTTGACGACGATGGTGAATTTGTGGCTGTTTGTATCCACGGTATTCAATGGCCTGGAATGCATGCAGGCAACCAAGTGTGCGCCGCCATATCTGTGGCCAAGCGTCTGTTGCTAGGCGACGTTGTGCGCATGGCCCCCCAGATCAGGCACCCCTCTTCTTCTCCATGCAACTCCAGTGAACTAGAATATTCTAGTTCACTCTAATGCAACCTTGTGAGTGCGCCGTCACTCCTTACGTCGGGCTCCGCGGGATGGCGGCACTTGTCCGTGCCAAGCACGACTGTGAAACAAATAACTGTGTTTCACGTTCGCCGAACACAAAGTATTGCGCCGAGTTCACTGTGAGTGCGATTAATAACATCTCTTTTGGCGCCACAGTTTATAATCGGTTTGGAACGGAGCAGATGACGCACGCCGGTGTCTTTTTTTCTTCGGCGTGCGGCCACAGTGGCCCAGGCTGCGCCGTGTCCGTGGCGCATCGGCCATGTCTGTGGCCGTTTCCAGTGTTGCCAAGCGAAGAAATTGACCGCTAAAATTTTAAACGAATACCGTCTATATTCGCTCGTTCGGCTGCGTTCATCCGCTCTCTTACTTCATTTGCGGGCGTGCACGGCCACCTCTCGCTATACTACCGCTATACTCGCTATACTCCCGCTATGGAACGCCGTGGGATATGGAACGCTTCCCGTTTCGTGGCTCTCGACGCCTACTTTTTAAAGCGAAGCTATCTATGCCTCACTTGTGGAGATCGTCTCGTCACCAAAAGGAACTGAAGGAAACCCAGCTTTACACATTGGGTTTCACAAAACGATGATGATGATAAGCGATGGCACATCAAGTACCTCAAAGGGAAAAAATGGCCGCGTATCTGCTCCTTTCGTTGCTAATGTCGACGAAAGACGATAGTCGACTGGCGCCCATGCCAAGTAAATACCTCCCTTCTCTTTCCCGCTCACCTCTCGTGCTGTTCCTCTCCCGCCTCGGTCCTCCCAAGATAGTACGCTAGAGGTTTGCTCATGTCAATTTAAATTTACCGTGCTCCACTGCTCAAAGTCGGGTGCCTCGATGCCAGTGCCGCCGTACGGCTGAGACGCGCGTGAATCGAGGCACCCTACTACAGCGTTTATTGAACCACGTTGCCCTCCTCCACGAGCGTTTCAGCGGAACGTGGAACCTGTCAGTGGAACCTTTCGTTGCTGTTGCCGTTTGATTTCTTTAGGATGCCACCAGGAGCTATAGTAGCGCGGGCAACAGCAGGCGACGGTTTTCTGCAATTGATGTAGTATTTCATTTGCTATCGCAAAAACCAAGAATCCATGTTTTAATAAAGGAACCCTGCGAATATCACTTATTAATTGTCTGCCTCATGTTTGCGTTATGTCTTGTTCTTGTTCAACAATGTTAAGTATGAGCATTGACACCGGACTTACGTTTAGATTTGGGTATTGCGCAGCTTTCGCTTCATTTTTGCCGGGTGGCTGAATCGAGTCACAGACAGAGATACAGACAGGCCGAAATTTCCTCGTTTAAGTAGCCCAAGAAAGACTGTCGTCCTCAAAAAAAAACTCAATGTGAATGCTGTCGGAAGTGCAGAGCAGTGATTCGCCATAATGGGCTGCAGCGCCGCTATCCGTTCACCGCTGCCACCCAATGCAATTCAGATTTCCCGCCTTCGCAGTGCTCGCGCGCCCCCTGCCTCAAACTGCGCCAGCGGGAGTCTTCTTTTTGTGCTTGTTTCAATTTGGTGTGCTGGAGCTGTTTCACGTCATTTCGAACGCGTAGTTTTTTTATTGCGCGGTTGGAGCCTTTCTGCGTCATTTCGAACGCGCCATTTTTTTTTGTGCGGCCGCTTTTTTTTTTTTTTTTTTGCTTACTATCGTAAAAATCAACCGAACGAGCGTTCCTAACTTAATGAACGTGAGGGCTGCCGGTTATACACACAGATTTTGCCTGAAATGCACCTGCAGTTTTCTTTGCGCTAAACAACAGGGCAGATAGATGTCTGAGAAGCGCCAGCGGTTGACGAGGTTCGAATGGTGGTTTTTCGAGGCCTCAGCGTGACTCCCTGGCGTCGGTACAGGAGGCTCTACTTGGGTCCGTTATCTCGCTGCGCCGCCTGATTCCGGCAGTCGCATCGACTGTTAGCGAGCTACCCGTACGAAGCAATCGAACCTGGTTTCCTCGCGTTATGAAGCCGACGCCTGTCCGATTGCGCCATCGCGCCACGGTCGAAGCAGTTTGGATTTCTGACTTTGGCTCAGGTTGCACGAGCGAAAGATTCGCGTGTTAACCATCTTCCTCTAAGAAGAAAGGGGCTTCGATTTTTCGCTCGATGGGTCATCCAGTGCTTTGGTACTAGTAAGCACTGCCTCTAAGCAAATGCAAACTTCCGGGGCAGCTTACTGGGGGCGACTTCCGTAGGGGCGCCGCCATGGGAGGAGTTCGGTGAGTCGCACTCCAGCGACAGATCGGCGGCGTCGCGTTCCAACGGGCGCGGCGTGGTGGCCACGTCGGCTTCGACGCCGGTGGCCGCGGTGGCCGTTGAAGACGGCCGGGAGCTGCCCGAGGCGTCGTCAGCCCGCGGTCTCCGCTGCCGCTGTCTCATGGCGTGCGTCCTGGCCAGAGCAGACATGAACGTGGCAGGAAAACGTTGAGCAAGCCTAATCGGACGATGACGATGGTCGTCACCTCGCTTGCTGCGTGGCCGGGCTGCTTCTTCTTTCTCAGCGTCGGCTTCAACTGAGCGCGTGCCACGCGCTCGCGCGCGGATGATTCGCCGTATGGCGGCAGAAGCCTCGTTGGGAATAGCGTTCGCACACGTCTTCGGCTAACGAAAACGCAGTCGCGGGGCCCCGTTTTAAATGCAGATCATTTCAGTAACTCACGATGTCACCCGCGTTGACGTCCGTAGTCGTAGTCCGCACCCCTCCCCCTACACTATATAAAAAAATACAATCCGGCACCTGGTTTCGATCCCTCGACCCTGCGGGCGGAACGCAATGTACATGGTGCTCTACCCACTGCGCCACAAAGCCGACACAGAATGGGAGGCTACGAACGCGCCTTATATCCTTGACTCATTCAAACTACGTCAAGAAGCTGCTGATACAACGCATTCACTACCACCAACTCCCCAAACACTAAACGTTAACGCAATACACCCACCCCGTATGCGACGCATTTACTCGAGTCCCCCTCGCGGGGAGATGGGCCCAATTTTTTTGTTTATTTATATTTTATTTATTGTTTATTATTCATTCATTCATTCATTCATTCATTCATTCATTCATTCATTCATTCATTCCTTCATTCATTCATACTGTTGGCCCGTGAGGGCCGATACAGGGTGGAAAAAAATAAACGCGGGATAGGCTGCTGACATATAAAATATGTAACACTTCAAAAACATACTGTACGAAAACACATACATTGAAGAAGAAAAAGCCCACATCGTTGTACCTGGAGTCCCGCTAGTGCAGGGATTTCGTGCGATAAACAAACCTGTTCAGGCAGCATTCCGTGTAACCTCAATTGATTTGGTTATTGATTATGAGGTTTAACGCGCCAACGCTACACAGGCGGTGACGCGCCGTAGTGGAGGGTTCCGGATTAATTTCCACCACCTAGGGATCATTAAGGTGCGCCGAAATCACACGGGCGCTTTCGCTTTTCGCCTCCATCAGAAAAGCGGCCGCCGCGGCCGGAAATCAAACCCGCGTCCCTGGGCTCAGCAGCACAACGGGCTTATGAGGTCTGTGTAACATCATAAAGCGCACAATGTTTAACTGTGATTTCCGCGTCTTTTCTGTAGCATCGTCTATCTCACTCTGCCCATGGTTGGTGCCGTTTGTTTAAAAGAAAACTGACCTCGGCGTAGTTTAATCATCATCATAATCATCATCGTAAACTTTATTGAAAAAGAGAAGGGGCGAAGGGTTAGTTTCAGGTATAGTGTCTATTATCCCGGCAACCGGGAGAATTACCGTCAGAAATTTCTCACGGCAGTCGCTTCTTATTGGCTAAGCACGCTACGCGGAGATTCAATCTGATAAATGTCTTCCTAAAAAAAGCCGCGCCTGCAGCTGCCCCTGTAGCGCTATGCTATATTGCTCGGTTTTAAACGAGAAGGTTCAGGTTTGAGTTCGACGTTGGGATGTTTTTTTTTTTTTTTTTAGCTTTCGGAATTTTTTGGTCATCGTGATTTTGTTAGTGCTTTTTTTTACTCTGGTTTTCACTATATCAAGAGAACGACGCACAGGACTTCTAGAATTGGTTGAATTACGTTTAATACAGGTTGCGTTCTGTGTCGTTGGGCTGGGTTAGATTACGTTTGTTGCAGTTTGGCGGGATTTGGGTAGGTTATGACGCGTTCGGTGAGGTTACGTAAGGTTCGGTCAGGTTATGTTACGTTAGGTTACGTTGGGACTTAATATCATGCAGCAAATTTTCGGCCAGCCAGCTTTTATGGAAACTGCCGTGAGAATTTTCCGGAGGTAATTAATTCTCACGGCTGCCGTGAGATTAGACGCAGCCTTAGTTTAACAATACTTGAGTATCGACGACGGCGACGATGATGATGAAGTATTCTTCCAAGCTAAAGGAAGGAAAGGTAGTCTTAGACGGGCCTGTCCCGTCAGATGGCGGGCCGAGAGCCCGTGGTGGTCTAACTGGTTTATTGATTGGAGAGGTTGCAAGCGAAGGTGCGCCCGGCTACTCCATTTCACCAAAAAAGGGTCATAGACCCGGCTATACTAATCACCTGTTCACGACAATATTTCGTTTTACTTTGTTGTGCCGGATTGGCCACTGTGAAGTGATGATTCCATCGGGAGTGCGAGAAGTTTCGTGAACTTGTTCGGATGAAAATAACTGTTTGTACGACGAATCAAGGAGGTGCCTCTGATGCGTGAATTCAGCTGTCTCATGTTGTTTATCTCTTGCGGTGAACATGGTAGAAGCTGAAGGTCCAAATTTTCTATGGTTAGGTCTACAGCTGTGCATTTCAAATTTGGGGGAAAGTGCTCGGCCCTAATTTCACACTTTGCGTTCTCTAGCCATATTCTTGTCAGTCTCACCTACAAAGACTTCAGCTCTTAGTGAATCACCAGGTCTTAAATTGGCACAAGGAGTTCCCGTCCCTGGTTAAGGACATATATTCACTCTCCTCGAAAGCGTAGTTGGTTGAGATCCTCCGCTTCGTGCGGGACTGCAGAGACGCACACGCAGATTTGAAATTTCAGGAAACTACTCAAGATACACGTCAAGCAGGAATCAAGATGTCACTGCTATGACGTCGAACGCTTGACCGATTCCTTGCAAGGTAAACGGAAAAAATTAAGGTATACTATACCTCACACTAACGCGTAAAACTTGAAGGTAGCGAAGCTGCACGCAACCTTCATGACCATCACGAAGGTTTTAAGTCCACGATTGCAGCCGATTTGCTTCTTCTTGGCTGCCGCAACGACCTTTACTCCACCATTGTTGCTATGCGTGTGAGTTTTTTTCATTTTTTTTTTTTTGAAGTGATAATCATTGGACATCACGTTGGAGGGGCGTACGCTAAGACGTGTCTTTCTTGTTCCGAGCAAGTATTGCCACGATTACGGCAAACGCTGGAGTTTTTTTTAGGGGAGGAAGGGGGCAGTCTTAAGTGGGTATGCTTAACTTGAGAAACGTGCACCGAGGACGCTGGGGGGTCACCGCGAGGCACGCACACACGAGCGCTGGCAATTTCTTGGTATTTTTAACCGCGGACACGAAAAATTACGATTTGCTAAGCAGCTTCGCTGTTTATACATTTGGCCCGAAACCCTTACAGGCGAATTTTCAGTTCATAGTTCATAGTTCAGTCGTGTTCGTTGCGCCGTTTTCTTTCGGGCGACCGGGTCTGTGTTGTTTATAACCAGCCGAACACGGTTGTCTGTATATATCTTTAGATGTGCTTCGTGCTGGTAGCGACAGCGCGAGGCAGAATATTTCTGCCTCTTTTTTTTATGCTCTGCTTTTCGTCTAGCCTTTCTTCGACGCCGTTCTAATCCGGCTTTTCAATTTATGTCTCTCGAAACCAATCCGACGTGAATTTTCAATTTAAAGAACGCTGTAACTATTCTTCTTTTTGGTTGCTTTTTGTTGGCTGCTCTAAATCATCACAAGGCTACCTGTACGCTAGGGGGTGTCGACATATGCGTGAACCGTGCCACAAGTGGTAGTCTGTAAAGGTAGTGATTGTATATATAGTACTTCATCTTTAGGCACGCAAGTATGGAATACACATACACATAGATGTTGCTAGTGGTTGTACGTACTAGGAAAACCACTGCATCACGAAAAGTGCTAATAAAACTTTGGTCCGAAACCCCCGGAATATCAGGGAACTTGCCAAAGAAAGAATATTGCTAGCTGTGAAAATGTATGAATGAGAGAGAGAGAGAGAGAGAGAGAGAGAGAGAGAGAGAGAGAGAGAGAGGGAGAGAGAGAGAGAGAGAGAGAGAGAGAGAGAGAGAGCTTTATTTGAAGCTACCCATGAGAGACAGAAATTACGGAATAAAGACAGGAATGCGGTTGGACTAGGAACGCCAACCATCGGATTGCGGAATTACTGCGGCCCTAGTCTACTACGTGCATGGCCCTCAAATGCTGTGCGGGCTTGTAAACCTCTCTCTCCCTCTCCCCTCCCCCTCCCTCTCCCTCCCTCCCTCCCTCTCTAAAGCTCTCTCTCTCTCTCTCTCTCTCTCTCTCTCTCTCTCTCTCTCTCTCTCTCTCTCTCTCTCTCTCTCTCTCTCTCTCCATTCTTGCAGCATGTCATTTCCGCAACGTCGTCTGGCAGGTTTGCATTGTCGTGTCTTTCGTTGTCTCTTCTTCGCTCCCAGGTTTGAAGTGACAGATCGCTGGCACGTATACGCCGGCACGTTAATTGAACCTGCCGGAACGTGGCGTGTCTTTAAATTAGCTACTGCCCGGCCCCGCGCATACATATCCGGTGGGGTTGACACGTTATATGCGCGTCTCGTCCGCCATGCGGTGACGTAACTGGGGTACGCCCGTCGACTCTCATCAGCCTTCTTGGAACAATGGCGCCTAATCCCTGGGTTGCGCACGATGCCGACTTTGTATCTATTACCTTCTTTTTTGTTTGTTTGTTTGAGGGCGTGTGTTACGCGTACAAACTCGGCGTGGCGATTTCCTTTACGCGCGGAGCCTCCTGACGTGAGTCGCATGCAGACGATTCACACGGACGCCGGGCTAGCGGACGACGCAACGCCGCCGTATACAGACGATCGTCTGCGCAGGCGTTTGTTCGCGAACGCGGCTTTGTCTTTGCTGGACGTCGACGAACAAAAGGGAGGGAGATAGCCGTGACTGCCCTTTGAACGTTGCGACCAGCACCTGTTGTCGTACTAAATAATAAAAAAAGATATAGGCGAGGACTTAAAGCACCTGAAAGCAACCGCTTTTGTTGCGGTTTGAGTCCCTCACTTTCGCGGCGCGAATCTTCTGCAGAGCGTCTGTCCGAGCAGGCGACGAATGAATGCAGCGTCGTCTGCTGGGAGCTTGCACGCGCTGTGGCAGGGGAAGTTTTGTTCTGTCCGATGTTTTATTTCCCGTTTCTTTTTCCTGTTGAGGAAGCAGGGAGGGAGAGGGAAAACACCTTAGGAAACGGTTTCTCTTCATGATGCCACAGGAGGCGCGGCTTCGTCCTTCAAGGCACGTCTTTGTGCGTGCCCTACTGCCGTCTCTTCTGGTTTCGCGCGCCATTGACCGTGCGGCGTGCTGCTTCTTCGTTCCAGCGTGGCTTTTACGACGTCGGTTAAGAAAGGAGCTTATCTTAGTGATCTGTTGACACCGATGCGTGCGTGAGCCGGTCCTCCGAGGGCCGCTTCAGTGGCTGGCTCTTCCGCGTGCGGATATTTAAACCCAAACTGGCGTATTTCAGAAAAAGGAATGAATGAAGTGCGGTTATAAATATGAGCTGCAGGGGCGCCTGTCTTGGGTTTTCTGATTGTGTGGCTGTCGAGTAGCGTACTGTTGTAAACGTGCTTATTTCAACATATCCCTTTACTCGGGAGCGAATTGGCATCATAGTGAAGTGAATTTATTTTAGTAAGAGGTGCGTGTGGCGAGGAAATTGACTCTAGTGAGGCTATCACTCGTACACTTTTTCTTTTGTACGAGAGGAATTCGCCATGTGCGTAGATTTAATGTCTGAAGGGTGGGCTGGATCGTCTGTCTGTACATTTGATCATCACCGAAACACTGCGCGAATAACGCTAGTGATGTATCTGTCGTTCTTGTCTTTTGCGCTGTTTTTCAAAGATTGAACTTTTGTTTGCATTTTCAAATAGCCAAGCTATGGCGAGACCGTCTGTTCAGCTTAGTCAAGGTATGTACATTGCGCGCAAGAAGTAAACGGACGCTGTGTCATTGATTCAAAATAAATTGTCGCAGAAAGAGTGTGCTCGCCAGTTGCTGTACGCGTGTATCAAGGATCATTGAGAAGAAAGGAACTGTCTTAGAACACACACACACACACACACACACACACACACACACACACACACACACACACACACACACGCACGCACGCACGCACGCACGCACGCACGCACGCACGCACGCACGCACGCACGCGCGCGCGCGCTCGTAGCCTGCAGGGCGCCGCGTGGCAGATCCGTTTAGCCGTGTTGGCGATCTATACTGCTGCTTGTACCGTTCGTGCTGGCCTTATACGTGCGCAAGGTTATGACAACAGTGATGGACGTTTTTTTTTTCTTTGTGCCGATTACAGAACATTGAAATAATTACTATTGCGTGAGCAATATACGGGGCGCGTCGGCAGCAGACACAGAGCGTCAGAAGAACAGAGAACGACAGAGCACATGCCGAGAGGGTGACGTCAACCGAGCCGACCTCGTTGCCAGGGATGCCAAGCCAAAGCAGTGAGGGACGCTCCCTGTCAGCGCTTGTACTATCTTGATCACAGTTAGGGTGAACATGGAGCGCGTGTCATTCCTAGAGTTCCTGTATATGCCCGTAGGGAGCATATAGAGGAACTCTAGTCATTCCGTGCGTGGGAGCCGCCTGTCGGCGTTCCGGGTAACTTCGCACGCTCACCACATAGCCTCGTTGCAAGCGAACTGCGCATGCGTGCCGATGCCGCTGCTAAAGCTAGCAAACGTGACCACTGAGACGATTAGAAAGCAAAGCATGGCTGGAACGGTGTGCGAGGGGCATGCGAGAAACGTCGCTTTGCGCGCTTTTGAAGTCGGAGCAAGACATGCGCATCGAACTCAGCATCCAGTTAGGGAAGGATCTCCGATTACTTTTAGGGGCGAAGCACCTTATGGCCGAGGCTTGTCCGGTGTCCGGCGTCCGTGCTCACGGCACAGCACCGTGTAAATCGAAACATCTGTGAACAAAAGGCTCATAGAAGGTTAACAAGAACAAGATAAAAGGTTCACAAAAGGTTAGAGAGAGAGAGAGAGAGAGAGAGAGAGAGAGAGAGAGAGAGAGAGAGAGAGAGAGAGAGAGAGAGAGAGAGAGCTCCTGTAGAGCCGTGCTGCGCATGCGCGAGGAGCATTGGATTGGATGGAATTGGATTTGGATTGGATTGGTATTGAAGTGGATTGGATTGGATTGGAAATCGTCTTAGCAGCAGTAAGCACTCTCACGGGTGATTTGCGGTAAGAACGATCCCCAGTGCTTCGCCCACTCGTCATGATTCACTTCGTGGAGATGCGTGAATTTTTTGTCGACGAGCCACTTTGCGTTTAAACCCAATACCGACCAGGTGTGATGAAAGGAACCATGAGCCGTCGTTCAGAGAACATGCTGCTTGAATCAGTTGTCAAGTGTTAAAGGTGCTGAACAATCGCTGCTTGACGCACGATTAGAAAGTTGCAGCAGGTGAAATTCGCATCCGAGTTATCCTGACACACGCAGCCACAAACCGCGTCACGTCTCATTTTTTTGTACATTGAGACGAGCTCTTATGTTTTGTGTTGAAGACTTGCTGTAATGAAACTTGCTTTCTGTTAACATTCCATTTCTTGTGTGGTGTGCGTTATTACTGAATGTTCTCTTTATAAATAAAATCGACGACATTTTGTGTTGAAGCGCCTTACAGAACTTTATTTTGGATTATATTTAACCCCATCACGTCCCTTCCTTACGAAGTTTGGTTATCTTCGTTATATACAATCGTACAGTAATTAATCATTTACAGGGATATTTTATTTGGTACTGGGGAGGGTGCGATAGTCCTCAATATACACTCGTCGCTGTAAAAATACCAGAATTTAGTAGAGAGAAATGCGGGGGAGAGCGGCTTTGAATGTTCACTCTCCGTATGGTGACGTTGGAGTACCGCAGGGTCGTCCTGTGGCTCCGCTGCTATTCTCAGAAAAATTGGCGCAGATTGCAGTAGTGGTGCGAGGCTGGAGAAACAGCACAGCGGGCGGGCCCCTCTCCTTTCGTCGGAGACCCGGCTGTTGCACCTCACATGGATTTCTGA
>NW_027526385.1:80154873-80175777 GCF_048455015.1 Haemaphysalis longicornis | reverse complement strand
AGAGGATTTTGCCCAGCAGTGGGCGTAGATAGGATGATGATGATGATGACTGGACTGGAAAGACGGGCACTGGACAGACGGCGGATACTCAACAGCAACGGCATGATGGACGTCAGGATCATGGCCGTTGCGATAATGAGTCATTATCGTAACGGTCATCATCACGACGGTCGTCGTCGTTATTGAACGTCCACCGTCTATATACGAACGAGTAGTCATCCATTGGTTCGTAAAACACCAGTGGCAAGGGGCATCGAAGGCCACTGCTTGCGAAAAGGCAGCCAGCCGGACAAGCATCTCGGGACGAAGGACAGGGTCGTCTGTGGTCAGCCTTTTCAAGGTTTTCTCTTGTATACGCGTACTTTCTGTATCCTGTGGAGTCATTCTCATGGGTGACAGTCTTTCGTGGAGGAAACGTAACGCCTTCTTATTCCCGGACCTGAGCCTAGCCAGCCCTTTGCAGTTTGCTGGAAATTCGCAGTGATCTGTGCTGCTTGCCATTTGGAGTAATACCATGTCTTTGTCTACTGGGAATTCTCTGGAGGTTACTTGGTGTGTTCTTGTGTTGTCATTCGGTCACGGTTCCCGAGTGGACTGTTGCTCTTGTTCGCACACAGTGTTGAGGCTTTCTTCTGTCTCCGTCTTTAAGATGTCCCAAGCTACAAACACCGCACCTTCTACTCCCACTTCCCCCACTTGAGTAGAGTCTTCCTGACACAATAAAGGCTACCTCCTCCTCCTCCTTCAGTCTAATGGGAGACTTGTGGATAGGGCAAGTCTTATTTCGAATACGAGTTCTGTTTGTGCTTTTTTTGGGGGGTTCAAGTTTAAACCGCTAGCTCTCGAACGTTGCCGCTGCTCTGGGAACGAAGGGTGGGGTGAATTCAAGTTACCCACCCATTGCAATACGCCAGGTTGAAAAATAATGATGGGTACGTGAGCTGGAAACTTCAATTAGTGCTTACGGCGACGAACTCGCACTATGGTCGTAAGATACCCAAGGGACGGGAATAATTATACGGCGCATGTAGAGAGAGTCGACGAGCTCGGATGAGTATAATATCTCCACAATAACGCAGCAACCTCTGCCCAGTTTCAAGTCCCAAAGCAGAAACGTTACGATGTTGAGAAACGACAAGCTGTCTTAAAGGTTATACGATGTCGTACGCAAACGTGGCACGGGACACGACCGCCTCGACGTCGAGAGAATTCGCCACCCATTACGAGCGAGTGAGTACGGTATCACGACCGCACGCCTCCGTACTTTGTCCGACCGGAATCACGTTCCAGTCCCTCCTCTCACCCTCCTCATCCGCTTTTTGTCGGACAGCCCTCCTCTCCCTAACGTTGCCGGCGACCGCCTGGATGCCTTTTGTCTTGGAGGGGCCCTCGTTTGCGTGCCCGTGGAGAGCGTCCCGGACGAATGAGGCGGCGCTGCGCGCCTTTTGTCCTTGGACTAGAACGCGTGTCGCGTTCGGCCGGACTCGCGGCAGCATATATCACGCAGCCTCGCATGCGACCGGCCACGGCGGTGGGGCGAAGGTGGCAGCGCCGCTGTTGCGCGGCCTCGAATTGTTCTAAACGACTGTTTCTTCGAAATGACTGCGTGGGTGCGGCGTAGGGACCGGAGGAGGTGCGAGCTTGACCGCACGAAGGCTGGACACTTTCCTCCGTCCGAGCACTGGCCGCGGCGTTCTCGGAGATGTTGTCCCTTCTTGAAGACAGTAGTATTTCTAGGGCTACCTAAATGCGAACATTTTTGGGTCTGTTTGTCCGTCCGTCGATTCAGCCGTCCGGACAAATGCGTGAACATAAAGTATAGTTAAGACCATTCCAAGCTCCTACAATTGATGCTTTGGATCATAAATGTCCCCATTATATTCAGCGCAACGGAAACATCAGACATATCTGAGACAAAATATACGGACAGTACCAGCGTCTTTCTATTAGGAACACATATGTCAAATCGGTATTTCACGATATATAAAAAAAAGGTGAACGCATCAAAAAATGTGGCGAAGAAAGACGAGATAGATAAAAACGCTAAAGAAAAAATGGCGCAGCTTGCACCAGTGGTGCAAGGCTGGAGAAACAGGAGAGCTGGCGGCCCCTCTCCCTTCGTCGAAGACCCGGATGTTGCACCTCACATGGGTTTCCGAACTGGCCGCTGAAAGTTCTCCATGACTGGCTGCAGGGCCGCATTGTTTTTTTCCGCAGCTTTTCCCATCTCTCCCAAAGTGGACCGCGTTAGCACGCGCTATAGAACCCGCGGCAACGGGCTTCGCGAACTCGGCGTCTGTAGCCTTAACTCAGAGTCTGTGCTCCCCCCACTTCAGGCACGAACGCACGTGAACTGGCCAGGAGAACAGCATGCGAGAGATCATGCCACGAACGCTGGGCAGAGTGTGCTCGAAGGTCGAGCCTGCCGACGCCACGCGCTCCTCACGAGGCGCATACACGCTCACATGCGATCGGTATTTTTTCTTGGTATCTTTTTCTGGTAACGCTGGACGGCGAGACTAAAAGCTTAACAGCTCTGCTAATATGTCGGTTCGAGCTTATCCAAGCGCAACGGCAGCATTTTTTCAACAGACGGCACGCGAGCAGAGCGAACGCGGGAAAATTGAAATGAGTTGAGCAGCCCTCCATTGCATTTATCACGAGAGGGGCGAGATGCGAGTTAAAGGAGCGTAAGGGGTGGGAGTGGGAGATAGGAGGTGGTTAATTACGTGACCGGGGCGGCAGAAGGATGTCGTCGTCTTTGGACGACGCTTGCAGCGAAGCAAAGTCCGTACGCGGTCAATCTTTTTTTATTTTTTGTCCGTGTGTTCTGTCATGGCCCCTACCATCGCAGGTGTCCGCAGTGTTTGAATTTTCACTTACGTACGCTTTTCCTGAGAACTGCTACGCTGAATTTCATCCCATTTACAACGCAACAACTAATCCGACCGGGCTTTGCGTGAAAGGCTGATCTCGTCATTAGCACTCACTCACTCACTCACTCACTCACTCACTCACTCACTCACTCACTCACTCACTCACTCACTCACTCAAACTCGTTAATTGGCTAGTTAATTATCTTATTCACTCAGTCAATTACTTACTTACTCAACAGTTCTCTTGTTCATACACTCATCCATTCTTTCATTCACTCAATCATAAGTTGTAATTCTCACATTCACTCGTGAAGCTACTCAGCCGTTCGTTCGTTCATACACTCATCCATTCACCCACTGAATACTCACTCAACCTTGTTAACCGACTAGTTACTTCTCCCATTCACTCGACCATTCTCTCGTTCATACGCTCGTCCATTCTTTCATTCATCCACTGACCCGTTGTCTTGCCTGCCTTATCGTTCACCCGCGAGTACGTCCTCCCACTCTCCCATTTTCCTCTTCCTTCATCCACTCGGTTATTCTCTCGTTCACTCATTTGTCCACTCGGTCACCTGTGCAGCGCGGCACGCTTGACTCAATTACAACCGCCGCGAAAGAGGACAAAAATCGAAGGAGGAGAAAATTAAGCGGCCGTATTGACACGAGCGTCCGTAATTGGGACGTCACTGCGACGCGTTCTTTGTCCTGTCCCGTCTCTCTCGCAGCAATTAGCCAATTAAACTTGAGAGAGCTGTTGTTGCGCAAGGCGCTTGGAGATTGCATCAGGAAAGGCAAATAAATACGCGAGATAAAATCGCCGAAAAGGAAGCGCGCAACGGTTGCCAACAGCCTACCGCGGGGTGCGCGTACTTGCATTTTATCAGCCCGTAGCTGATAAAATGAAAGAAAGAATAATAATAACGGAGCCGGTTTACAGCCGGTTTACAGCCGGTTTCTGAACCGGTTTCGCGCCGTTGGTTTTACGCGTAGAGTGAACCTGTCATGAACCTCCAAGAACCGTTGCACAAAAGCGAGGAATTAGTCGTCAAATGCTGCGCTGCTTATAGAGCTGCTGCCCGTAGGGTTGTCGAAAGTTTCTGCCTCTTGAGCGTGACAATCACACTTGAAACCAAAAGCTCTCACGCTCGTTATAATGACAGCGCTTTAGACAAAATCAGGCTTTATTCGAAGCGTTCCGTGGTCTCCACTTTCAACGAATTGTCGCTGATAACGAAGTCAGTTTTCTGTACCGAGGACTTCGTCATAACAATGTTTTGCTGTTTATAGTGATGCTAAAACACCTTGCAGAATGACTGAAGACGTCTTCGGCTGGAGCTCGTGTAGGGAAGCAGCACTGGAGATTCCCTTGTGCATCGGCATGTGAACTGGCCGCTTACGACGGTCGTGACGGCCTGTGGCAGTGCTGTTTGCCGAAACGTGAAGCAACATACGGTACTCGCGTCGAACCTTCTCAGCTATTTTTATTTCTGTTGCTTTTAAAAGCTCGGTATAAGGAAGAAAGGAAGAATTCCTGCGTGACATGCGATCTGCACGCGCGGTTAAAGGCACGCGCTCGGCCGCGAGGCAGTTTGATTCGCTCCTCAGAGCGCCGAACCATCGTGCAATATTTCACGCGGCAGGCCGTTACAAATACAGGCGTAAGCACGCGCATTATACAAGAAAGGGCGCCGAACGAGTGCTGTGCTGGTTGCACGAGCGCACGCACACGCGCGTCTCATCGCTTTTCTCGTTTTATCTCGTTTGTCTTCTTACGAGGAGTGAGGAAGGAGAACGTGTGAAAGTCGGTGGAGCATTACAAACAAGCCTTAGGGCTGCTCAACGCGGCCACGTTTACACGTTCCTCGCGGGAACGGGACCATCCAAGGTAGCCTCCAAGGTCCGGTCCTCTCTCCCCCTCTTTTCCCCTTTGTTTTTTACGTCTGTCCGTGTTCGTTCGCTGTAATTTTGGGCGGCTTCACGTGATGGGGTAGTGAGTAGTATACGGGCACGAAATCGGGAGACCTTTAGTGGTGCAAGAAAAATGGTCCCGGAAGAAATTGTTCCGGAAAAAAAAATATGGTCCCGAAACCGAGGTAAGAAAATATGTCCCGTCCCGTTGAAGTAACCGATTGTGTCGAGGCCTCCATTTTCGATTTTCAATTTCTCTGGGCCCATTTTTCTGGGACCAATTTATCCAGAACCGTAGCTTCCGGGACCATTTTCTCCGGCACATTTTTTTCCCGTTCGATCTTACGTACTTCCGCTTGAGCAGTAACTCATCCGTCACTGTCTCTCACGAGGGAGGGAGATGCCGCTGAACTAATCGGGGTAGGGAAGAGCGGGTAGTGAGGACGATGTCAATGCGTCGTATCGTATATACTCACGGGCACATTTTTGGTTGGAGCCGCACATGTTCATATCCTGCGACATTAAAACAGCGCTGGAAGCACTGCATGGCATTTTTTGGCAAGGAGGAAACGAATATTTTGGCGTGCTAGGAACGGTGGAGATTCATCTTCTTGACTAATGTTAAAAAGGTGATGAGAATAAAAATGGGGAGCACTATTCAACTCCTCCACAGCTATAGGACGCGCATCCAGGAGCAGAGAAAGACCGCATTTTTTAAAAAAATAGTTTAGTTGACACACCCGCACATGTTAACGCTTTTATCGTTGGTCCACGAGTGGATACTTTTATGGTCCTGCGTGGGCGCCTATTTGGACTTCTGAATTTTAGGAAGAGGAGAGGGAGCAAAAAACGTTTTTGGAGCCGATAATGAAGAAAAGTAAAGAACAGTGGGTGGAATCTTCTGCTGTTTAAACGGCGGCGCAGTTTTACGGGACTTGGGGCAGTGCGCCAACTTTCGCCCTAAACGGGGCTTCACCGCACAGCGCGCTGCGCCGTGAAGCATGCGTCGTCACCGGCAGTCGTTGCAATCTTCCCGCTTACTGTCAGAAGCAAAGAATAAAATAGTTCTACTGCTCAGTCGGCCCGACTGAGCAGTAGACAAAAGACAAATGATAAGACAAAATAGCGGGAGTGACTCTCGCTATTTTGCCTTATCGGCGCTAACCATTTTAAGGGTTAGATGACGCCGTGCCGTGTCAAACAGCATGAAATAAAGGCACGGGTCTTGCACAAGCAAGAGAGGAGATTCTGTTAAGCTAGCAGTTATGTGCAAGTAAGTAATCAGGTCGGTAGGTGTGTCTTAACGTGCAGCAATGATTTTTGGGGGGAGGGGTGGAGGGAGGAAAGCGCCCTCCCGACCTCCCTTGGGAAAGCCCTCTGTTTACGCTCGAAAAAAAAGTTGACAGAACACTAGTATTCGGCTTATTTGGATAAGCACGACGCAGTTGCTCGGCTGTTTTACATGCATAGAATACTGCATTAATCGGTCAATAGAACGGTTATACGCTAGGGTATTTTTTCTCTTGTGTTTAGTGAACATCAACGTTTATTTTTAATTTCTACGGAGTCTGGTCAGGTTAAGTTAGGCAATGCATCAAATTGCCTATTGTTTCCTCTTAGTTTGTTTTTCTTTCAGTTTCTTTTTTTTATTGTTAGTTATGTTATTTGTTTAGAGTCTCGTTTGGGTTAGAGTGAAGTTAAAATTTTGTCAGCTTTGGTGCAAAAGGAACCATTTTCTCTATCTTTATTCTTCTCGGGGCTATTTCTCATGACTGTAATTGTGTTTTAACATCAGGAATATCTATTGGTCATTTGTCTGAAATCTGGTTAAATGTGTAGGCACTCAAATCAACTCTCTCGTCTCCAGTTTTCTCTTATTTATCGCTCTGTCAGCTAGTATGTTTTAATTATCTGAACATACATTTTCAACTTTCTGGACGAGTGATCGGCCCAGTATTGATGAACTGTTAAGAACAATTAGAATTTTTGCTTTTTTGTGCGTGTTTGCAAGAAATAAAGGTTGTAAAGTAATTGTTTGACTAAAAATCTGCTCCCAAACCGACTTGCACTGCTCCAAAAGTCGTTTTTGGTGCTCCAAAGCTGCTCCAAAACGTCCCTTTTATGCTCCGAAGCTGCTCCAAAACAGCATTATTCCTGCTCCCTCAGCTGCCCCGAAAGCCTCAAGCCCGCTTCCACCCCTGTCTTTAGAACTGTGCGTCCTTCAAGCCTGTCTTGGCAAGTTCTAGATTTTGCTGCGCAAGCGCAGTTGCGTAATCCTGTCGACTGCGCCATGAAATCGGGGCTAGCGCAGCTCAGTGATAAAACAGCTGCCCGTATGAAAAGGTCTAAACGCCAGCGACGTGCACTGGCTCCGTTCATGTCCTTACACAATCCTCCTCAGCGCGCCAACTTCGAAATTGTTATTCATTTCGGAAAAAAGCTTTCATTGACGCTCTAACGATATACGCCAGCGCTCAATAATCGCGCGCGCGTGGTCAGCATGTACCGATTTGTCCTGCCGAAGTTCTTTTTTTTTTTTCCGCACACACAGGAAACGAGTTCCATTGGCACCTAACCCCGCGGTGATCGTTTTAAAGAAAGTGCACGCCGCTTATGCGATGCGACCACTAAAGCGAGCGCGACCTTCGACTGCCCGGCATACCTGTCTTCGCGATACGCACGTACGTGTCTGCCAGTATATTAATGCGTGCACGGAATCCCGTTTTGCCGCTTGGCTCGCGCGCAGTCGCGAGAAGGAAGGGCACGTACGCGCAAACTTCTCGGTCGTTTATATCGCGCGTGCACGCGTTCTTGTTTTCTTTGGTTGCCGTACGTCTTCGCGCCAAGTTGTGGTAATAAAACTTGCCTTTGCAAACATACCGAACGTCGTTCCCACGGTAGGTAGTGAGAGCCGCGTGGAGCCGTTCGGAAGCTTCCCTCTTTTTTTCGGGTTGTACCCTGGCAGAGTAGTTCGCCGGGTGTATTCGGTCGCTGCAGGCTGCTGCCGTCTTGCCAGAGGAGTTGCGTCTTTTACGGGGTGTGCATGACGCCGGTGATGCCTCTCCAAGGAGCCGTTTCTTTAGACGGGTGTCTGTGAAGAGCAGCTGTGTGGAGCTGCTTCTGTCGCTGCTGTGTCTTTTAGGGGCAGCGAAGCTCGGCTTGTAATGCGATATTCGCTGAAAAGGAAAAAAAAAGAGAACCATGAAAGAACAGCGAGTTGAATGATGAACTGTTTATTAAACAAGAGTGGAGCAAGACCTCAGCCCTGAGGCACGCCGTATGCACTTGAGTATTCATGCCGGCCGCCCCTTTGTCGAGCTGTTTGTGGCTGAAATGCTGTTTTACACTTCTAATGATTTATTTAACCATTTAGGCGCGCATTCGGGGCTTTAGTTTCTAATGCCCGAGAGAAGAGAGATGCGCCCCTCGCGGCCTCCTTGCAAACTACCACGTTTTATTTTATTTTGTTTATTTTTTCACGCTACCGCAGTTTTCAGAGTTCTGATTTTCACCTGTTCTATGGTAAGCATCTATAGTCTTCATTTGTTCATGCCCAGGTTATATAGGTAAAACATGTTAAAACCAATCAAGCGTTAACGGTTAGGTTAAGAACGTTAAAGGGGCCCTGAAACATGCTCTGCCGACGGTACGGAGCGCATGATTTTCCGAGCATAGCAATTCCAGGAATCCCCTCTCGCAGGAATTTTGTTGTTGCGATTAATAGGTATACAGACTTGTCCCGCGTGAAATGTGAATGTTTTTATCCCCCTCTCCCGCGCCGTTTGAAACCTTGTAAGGAAAGTACCGCCGTGATGGCATTAATGGGGAACAGACTGATTCTGCGCACGGCTGCGATTTCCGGTCATATGCGTTAGTGAAGAGTTAAAGTGGCGACATCTGTTGCGCGCTCATGAAGTTGTAGATGATTACTGCGGCCGCGCTAGTCGTGGCATTAAGGCGAAAAAATACCGAAGTTTGAATAAGTTTCGATGTTCATGTGCTTTTCTCTATTGCCGTCTTATATTGATTCATTGATTGTTGGTTTTTACGCGCCGACGCAACGAAGGCGATGAGGCGCGCCGTATACTGGAGGGCGCCTGAATAATTTTGACCACCCGGGGATCTTTAACGTGCGCCGAAATATCGTACACACGGGCGTTTTCGCTCGTCGCCTCCATCAGAAAAGCGACCGCCGCGGCCGGGAATCGAACCCGCGACCTCGTGCTCAGCAGCGCACATTCTTAGCCACTGAGCCACCGCGGCGGGTACGCCATCTTATATGGCTGTAGCAATCGACGCATGCAGAGTGGAATGAACGGTCCTATAGTATCTCAATTGTGTTGCGGGAAAGCTAAGGGGAAGATGGAGGGGGCCTCCCAGTAAGGAGTTCGAACAGTCAACTCTCGTTATAACAAAGTTTTCGAGGCTAGGAGACTGATTTCGTTATAAGCGATACTTTGTTAAAAGCGGCGATTTGTTCTTCATGCACTGTATTGGAGTAAATTTCGCTATTAATCATGAGAAGCAGCTTCAGGTGATTGAGGTTACGATCCAGGAAAGATCTTTCTTGGGACTTTTAAGTTTCGTCTACCATGAAGTTTTGCTGTAGAGTGGGTTGACCCAACGTTTTTAGAGCGGAAGCTGTATACTACGCTAAATATTTCAAGGTCATTCATCGCCTCGCAAGTGACGTTCAGCCGCCAGCCCGCAAGCTCTGCCTTTCTTGTCGCTTCGCCCGCCTCGCTGCTGCGGTACCACGTGACTAGGCGAGGGACTAGCGGCTGCTTCGCCGGCGCTTGGTCCCTCAGCGTCCCCATGGGCGGCGAGCGGAATGTGCTCGGACATGTGCATGCCTTTAAGCGTAAGCGAAGAGATGAATCCAATCATCCCTTAGATATAGCTAGACGGCAGGCTGGGAAATTTCAAGAAAAGTTAACAGCAGCTTACGAAACACTGTGCTTTCGCTCGTTTAGAAGTGTTAAATTTGGGCCATTTTTTTCCTTGCAAGGAAAGAAAAACAGTTTGCATTTACTTCGTCAGGAAAGCGGCGAGTCTCGGCAGCGGCTGCTCAAATGTCCGGAAAATGGAAAAGTCTGAAGCATCGAGTTACAGACCCAAAAACCGTGCAGTGTTACTGAGTACAACCGTTTTACAAAAGGACCCAGATTATCGGGATCTTGCAAAGTACCGCGCACAGAAAATTGGTTGTCCACTGTGCAAGCAGTAATCCCTCCTCATTACGAAGTCCTCTGAGCAGGAAATTCGCTTTGTTGTAAGCGATACTTAGTTACAAGCTCATATTACTACACTTCGAATGAAGCGTTCTGGTTATAACACACGTATCTGTAAGGTTATAATCTGTATCTGTAAATATCTGTAAGGTTATATTCTTACAGATATTTTATTTGCCCCTTCTTTCCATACGTCGTACCCCGACATACGGGCTGTGTACCCAGCCCACTTAACAATTGAGAAGCTCGCCGATCAGTAATCAACCAAGAACAAAATCAGTACAGTTAGATTCGGCCGATGCGGTTGTCATCCTTCTCCTAACGACCCGCACGTGTTTCGCAAGAAAAACAAGAGAAATGTATAGCGACACAGGACGAGTGTCGAGTGAGTACACACACGAGGCAGCCTCCGGAGGCTGGTGCTGTTTGTGCGGGGAAGGAGGAGGAGAGGGGGCGTGGCGCAAACGCGTGGTGGACTTCTTTTGTCTCTGTCGGTCGTGACCTGGTTCGTTTCCCGAATGCCAGGCGAGCGAGCGGCTCCTCTCCGAGGCGGTCCGGCAGAGAGGCCGCTCTGAAAGCGTCCGAGCTGGCTGCTATTGCTTGCCTGCCCCCTGCGCTCTTTGAAACGGCCGGCTGACAGCGGCGTTAGCAGCCGTGCTAGGAGTGTGTACGCAGCGGAATGATCTCGTCCTTTCTTTAACTCCTTTCCTTTCCTCTTCCCACTCCCATCGCCTTGCCTTTGTGTACTCGTTTTAAAGACGATTGTCTGTCTGTCTGTCTGTCTGTCTGTCTGTCTGTCTGTCTGTCTGTCTGTCTGTCTGTCTGTCTGTCTGTCTGTCTGTCTGTCCGTCCGTCCGTCTGTCCGTTCGTCCTTCTGTTTGTCTGTCTGTCCGTCCGGGCGTTCGTCCTTCTGTCTGTCTATCTGTCTGTCTGTCCGTTCGTCCTGTCTGTCTGTCTGTCTGTCCGCGCGTCCGTCCGTCTGTGTGAAAACTATTCCAAGCACAGCAGACTCAATGCCCCGCAAACATTATCTTGTCACATTCTTTCTTTCACCCCCCCCCCCTTCATACACACACACAATTGAAGCGGAGGATCGTGTCACATCGCGTCAATGCCTCTTAAAATTACCGTGAGTGTCCCCTATCCCAATCCGAATTTGTTTCCACCGATAGGCTTTGGCCGTGTTGAAGTCCATCCGTCCTTCTCCCAAGGCCATCCGCGTCAACGTCATCCCCATTTGAAGGCCGTGTGAAGGCCGTCCATGTCAACGTCATCCCTCTCCGCACAACATTTGTCCACTCCGGGGGATGCTGCTGTGGGTTTTCAGCAGGAACGGTGCAGGATAGCGGGTGGAGCAGGGCGAATTCACGGCGGCTTTTCGCGTGCAAAAGTACTTGAAAGGGAGCTTTCAGGCTTAGCTGACAGCGTATGGAGTGCGAGAGTGGTGAAATGGGTGATGAAAAACGGTGTAAACAGTACCGCCAGGCAGATAATAGGTTCCCTGAGAACATGGGGAAAATGGGGGTGAAATTACGAAAAGTAACGGGGAGAGGCGACTGCCCTGGGGGCTGTCCTGGACTTCCAGAACTGTCGGGGCTATTCTTGGGGAATTTATTGTGATTGAAGAAACTTCTGTTTTGATTGGCTAATGACAGACAGCAGAGCCAGTCACCGGACCCCTTTTTCCGTGACGTCAGGAATTCCCAGCATTATCCCCGGTGCCGTTTCAAATGTCTTCTCCTTATTTCAGTGGACAACATCAAGTAGTGATGGCTAAAATAATCACGGTGGGTGGTGTGGTGGGGTTTTGAGGTTGTGTTTATCATTCATTTAGTAGTTACAAACCAACTCTTACACTTCACACGCACCCTGCAACCGTGACAAGTGGGAGAGTCGCTGACCAGCTGTGCGCTCCGGGACTAACACCTGTTAACCTGGGCTCGGATACATGCACTCGGAAAGCCTGCACACAAACCGAGATACATTTTTTCTGCTCATTGAGTTATTAAGCCAAACACCACGTTTAATGTGCATGTTTCCAGCGTGGCAAATTTGTATTGTAGCATTTCTTTTTTTCTTTGCTTCAACGGAACGCTAACGAAAACTTGTGACATTGTATACGTGTCTGCCGACGCTGTGACATCAACCTCATCAACAAATCGACTGGAAGCCCACACAAAAAAAGCTCCGCTCTCTTCAACACAATCTCTGCTGTAATCCGAACAAACACTCACCGTTACTTCGCACGTTTCTTTCTTTCCGCTGTTGCGACTTCAGTATCCAATTTGTCTCCCAGGAATTTGTATCCGGTGAATGGGGGCGATGGTTCTTTCACAAACACCCTCCTCCCTCTTCGAGGATTCCGGTGCCGCAGTGGCGGTGAGAAGAGAATCGAACAGCCCCTCCTCGCAGCCACTGCAGTCGCCTCGAAGAAGTCACCGTGCAAAGGAGACGCTAGCGCTTTCGCCTGCAGCTCGGACAATCGGCCACTGTTGTACGAAGGCCGCAGAGGCTGCACCCATCCATCACCCGCTGCCGAAAGAAATGGAATCGCCTCCCCGCTGTGCTTTAAGTGTACACGTGGGCTTTGGACAACGCCGTCTACTGTGCCGCGTATTGCTGGCTGCGCTTTGTCAAGCGCGAGGCTCCTTTGTTCCTCGTTAAATTCGTTTGTGCGGCCGATCCTGCCTCTTGTGTTGTGATCGTGACTGCTTCATTATGAGGTAATGCAATCGTGGGGACAGAGAATTGTCTTCGGTATATGCAGTCCTTCGTTAAAAAAAATTAAACCCGTTCCACCCAATGTGAAAGCTGACGGAAGTGCAGAGCAGTGATTCGCCACAATGGGCTGTAGGCGCCGTTATCCGCTCACTGCCACGCAATTCAAATTTCCCGCCTTCGCAGTGCTCGCGCGCCCCCTGCCTGAAACTGCGCAAGCGGGAGTTCTTTTCTTTTTGTGCTTGCTTTTCCTCCCGCACGTGCGGGCATTGCACTAGACGATACTATAAAGTCTTTCTTGGGCTACTTAAACCCAGAAATTTTGGTCTGTCTGTCTGTATGTCTGTCCGTCTGTCTGTCTGTAACTCGATTCAGCCACCCGGCCAAAGTAAAATTGATATTGCGCAATGGTCTTATATACTCACAGCCAAATGTAAACGTCTAAGCCCGGTTTATATGTTCATACTTGTCAACTTTGTTGAACAAGAACAAGACATTACGCAAATATAAGACAGGAAATTTGTACACAAGGGATATTTACAGTGTTCCTTTATTAAATAATTCATGGATGCTTGGTTTTTCGATAACAAATGATATTCTACATCTACTGCAGAAAACCGCCGCCTCCTGGTGGCATATGAAAAATCACGCGGCAACAGCAACGAAAGGTTCCACTAGCTAGGTTCCACGTTCTGCTTGGAACGCACGTGGAGCACGGCCACGCGGTTCTATAAACCTTGTACTCGGCCGCCTCCATTCACGCGCGTCTCCGCCGTACTGCAGCGCTGGCATCGAGGAACCCGGCCTGTAGCAGTGGAACGCGGTAAATTGAAATCGCTTTGCGCAAACCTTTAGTGTGTTTACCTGAGCGCGGCGGTAAAGGAACAGCATGAGAGGTGAGCGGGAAAGCAAAGGGGGGCATTTTCTTGACAAATGTCTACAAGACTATCGTCTTTTGACGACATTTGCAACGAAAGGAGCAGATACGCGGCCAATTTTTTTTTCGCTTGCTATCGTAAAAACCAACCCAACGAGCGTTCCTAACTAAATGAACGCGGGCGCTGCCGGTTGATTACGTTTATTTTGCCTCAAATGTACCTGCAGTTTTCTTTGCGCTAAACAACGGGGTCATGTGTGACAAGCGCCAGCGGTTCACGAGTTTCGAATGGTTGTGACTATACTAACCGCTTGGCTTTCGAAGCCTCTGGGTTACGCCGCGACGGCAGCCGCTACGAAGGAACGCCGTGTGGTACAGCGAGCGAGCTACGACGACAAGGCGAGCCTCTAAGGTGCTCTGCACTTAAAAAGAACAGGATTTGCTGTATCTACACTGCGTCGGGGTCATTAAGGAAGCTCGAATAACGCGTGAATTCGAATAAATCGATCTATTCATAACGGGGCTTCAGTGTACCGTGCAGGAGCCGTCATGAGTAACTGAAACGCGGATTTGTGAATACCACAAAGCATTTGTCTTACTGGCTGTATGGCAGTCATTACCGGTTTGCAGGCAGCCTTTTCGGTTAGGGAGGACTTCTTTAAGCGCACACCGATGCAGCCAGGCGGTTTACGAAAGAAGAAACTCTTGTAAATTTACAAGACCGTGTTCCAATTACTTTTGACGGCACCTGTACGTTCGTGCGTAAGTATGCGCTGCGGCATTCCCGCCGCCACCGCCATTGTCATACTGAAGAAACTAATGAAATTGCCCTAACAGCTTTAGGTATGAGTACGGTTCCACTGAGTTTTTTGCCATACAACCATTTAGCTCAGTGATTTCAAATTCCAAAGCTGTGAATATAGTGTTTCAGGCTAAGTGAAGATGGGTTCTAAGGCTACTTCTGGCTAGCTTAAGTGTGTCAAAAAGCGTCTCGATACGCTGCACACTGATACTATATCATCACTGTCATTATCATCATTTATTGCCACTGCAGGATGAAGGCCTCGCCATTAACCTCGAACTGCTCGTATTCTGCGCTGTGCCAATCCGTTGTTTGGCACCAACTTTCTTTATCTTCTTCGTCCTCCGAGTTTTCAGTCTTCTCTTATTTCTAGTCTCCCGTCTCTCGGTCGCCACCCTGTTAACCTGGTGGTGGCCACTGGTTATCAATTCTCCGCATTACCCGTCCAGCCAAACTCCGCTGCTTTCTCTTGATATCAGCTAGGATATGTCTTAAACTCGAGTTTGCTTTATAATCCAAGACGGCTGTTTCGTGAACCCTAAACGTCACTCGTGTCATGACTGACAAGGCTCGCGGGAATGACCGAAGTTTCCTTTCAAGGCGCGTACTGAATGTGCGTTCTAAATAAAATTCAGGACTGATTCCGCTCTGAAAGAGTTGGTTAAAGCATGCGACTGCACGTGGTGGGTGTATTCAGGCATCGCCTCCTGTATTTTTTCAATGCCAAACTCATCAGCCCCTATCAACCAACCAAGCCCTTTCCTTATACCGCTGCTTTAGTGCTTTAGTCACGTGACGGGTTACTCTTGAGGCGACGCGTGGTGGAAAGCGCAGCAACGTAGACAGAACGTGCTCCACCGTGGCACTTAACTTTCTATCGCTGGCCGGAGCGCCGCTGCTTCGGCGGCCTCGAGCATCGGTTGCCTCGGCAACCAGGCACAAGCCGCTCTCGAATTCCGCACGGTCGTGTTGACCGCGGTTACTCCTGCGTCCCCACCTTACGGCATGTGGCGGAAACAGGAGTCACTATCACTATCACTACTATTCTAAAGCGGGCGATGCATTTGGCATTGAAAAAATAAAGGAGGCGATACTGCTTCTTATTACGGGTATAAGATCATTACCTCACTCCTCATGTCAGGGTGGTGGTGATACAATGATCCGCTTTTTTGATGGCGGCAAAAAGCGAAGACGCCTGTGTGTTCAAGATTTCGGCGCACGTTAAAGGTCCCCAGAAGGTGGTCAAAATTAATCTGAAGCCCTCCACTACGGCGCGCCTCATCGCCTGCGTCGCGCCGGCGCGTTAAACCCCACAATCAATCAATCAATCAATCAATCAATCAATCAATCAATCAATCAATCAATCAATCAATCAATCAATCAATCAATCAATCAATCAATGATGCTACGATGATGGTGATGATGATGATGATAATGGTGGTAGCGGCGAGGATGTAGGGGGGCGTACGTGTAGCGAAGGGGATGCATCATACTCCTTGATAAAGAGCGCTATTTTGGGATCATCATCATCACCAGCCTATCTACGCCCACTGCAGGTCAGAGGCCTCTCCCATAGATCTCCAATTACCCCGGTCCTGCGCTAACTGCGACCAATTTATCTCCGCAAACTTCCCGGAATTGGGATAGCGACCTTCTTTCCCCCCTCTTTTTTTCTTTTCTTTTGAATAAAAATATTTTAAATCAATCAATCTTGATCTCATCTGCCCACCTAACTTTCTGCCGCCCCCTGCCACGCTTGCCTTCTCTAGGGATCCACTTTGTTACCCTTAATGACCAACGGTTATCTTGCCTTAGCATTACATACCCTGCCCACGTCCATTTCTTCTTCTTAATTTCTACTAGTATGTCCTTAACACGCGTTTGTTCCCTTACCCACTCGGCTCTCTTCTTGTCCCTTAAAGGGACACTGAAGTGATATGTAAACATTGCGGGATTACTAGCACAAATTGTAGTCCGGAGTCCCCAGGCCATGTTTCGACCACTCTAGGCGCGTTTACGCGATTTTATTTAGTAGAAAAACTAATTCGAAAACGCTGTCCTCCTCTCTTTACGCTCGCCCATTTTCTGTGGCGTTTTCGTGTGACGTCAGGAGGGGATGAGCTGGCAATTGGCTGCGCCACGGCTGCGCTACTGCACGGCTCCCCGGCCGACAGAGTCAGTCGGCCCAGCGTTTCGTCCGCCGGCCGCCGGCGGGTCGTCGCAATCAAGGAGGTTAAAAAAAAATTGCTTGGTCGCAATTCATTTGCTTAGTTGAAACGAAGCCAGGACACGTTTGTGAATGGAAGAATGTGCCTTTCTTTACTTGGTTTGTTTGTACACTGTATCTAGCTCCAAGTCAAGGTCGCTTCACACAAGCGCTGCACATGCGACGCTTCGCTGACTGGTACGCCAGTAGGAAAATTTAAGGCCTCTTGAAGGCGGGAGAAGAGTCAGCGAAGTCAATATAGGTACTAAGCAAATAAAATCAACTGATATTTTTACCGTACAGCGTAAAACTAGGGCGCGGGAAGCACTTTTTTGCGCTGGGCGAACAAGCACAGCGGTCAGCAGCACGACTACGCATCTGCGAACGCTTTTCCGTCTACGAAATGCAATTGCTAGACGTGAGCTACTGTGGAAACTCGGGCGACGCTTACTGCACGATCGCAGTACAACAAATAGTCACCTAAGCGGCTTGAAATGCCAAAACTAAATAAAAGTGTAAACCGGTTGTACAATATATACCCTATATTAGCAAGGCATTCGCGTCCCGCTCCGTGGCCTAGCGGTCTCGGGCGCTCGGAATTCGCCGCAAATGTTTTGCGAGTCACGAGTTCGAATCCTCGCGGGTACGTGCTTTTTTTTTTTTTTTTTTTTTTGTAAGTTAACTTTTTTTGTTTTCCGCCGATGTTTTCTATATTGAGTTCACCTTTTTTGGGGCCGCAACGTTCATGGCTACACGAACTAGTTCACAAAACGCGCGCAGGCTGGCACTGGCGCGCTAGCGAGTTCTCGTTGGCGTGCTGTTGCCATAAGCACCGCCAGAAGCATAAGCATATAAGCATAAGCCAGAATGAACAGACCCTTGGCCTGGTGCGAACACGCTTTTTACGATACAGGCATGAGGGAGGCAAGCTCCAAATATGGGGGAAAAGCGCATGACATTTGGGCGTCTGCGGGTACGCAGAGGGCGTTCATGCACTGCGTAGGTCTCGGCTAGTGAATGCTACGACTACAAGCCGTCCTGGGAGGCTTATCTTGTGCATTTTACAGCCGACAACATGGCAGAAGCGCGGTACGATGATTACTGAGATATTGAGAATGCCCATCCATCAACGCCATTGGTTATGTTTTACAGAACCGAAACCGAAACTTGTTTGATTGCTAACCTTGGGCATCATCCAATCACGGCGCCCCTCCTCTCAACGTCACAGCCTTAGTTGGTGCGGCCGCCGCAAACCGCGCATGGTAGTTTTTCTTCTTTCGCGCTTTGTAAAATAATTACCTATTTGTCAACCGAATAAACGATGAAAAGTGTGCTAATTTGAGCCAGTCTACGCAGTGCAAGCAAAAACGGGAGCTTGACAAATTCACTTCAGTGTCCCTTTAACGTTACCCCTTTTATATCTTCCGTTCCATTGCTCGCTGAGTCGTCCTCAATTCAAGTCGAACCCTTTTAGTGAGCCTCCAAGCTTCTGCCCCGTAGGTGAGTAACGGTAAGCATTTTTGGATACGGACGGCCGCCCGTATCTATAGCAGAGGTCGCCACGAGAAGCGTGACGTCTCTCGCCTTGTGTTTGCTTGCCGCTGGCTCTCCGAGGCGTCGTTTACAGCGGAAGAAGTTCAACTAGCCTGCCCTCTCAACCTTTCCCTTGGCTCCCGTTCAATCCGCGCGCACTCACCGTGCAGATTCTTCGAGTGTGCCGACCGGGAGGTGCTCCGCAGATCAAACAGATCGAACCGGCCGTGCATACAGGGAGGGGAAACAATAACCGAAGCCCATCGGAGACATCCGCCGCCCCACTGTTCTTCTGTGTTTCAGACCAAGGTGTATCCGGTCGTCTCGCACGACTTGGAGGGAACGCCGTGCACGGCCCGGTGCTGCACTGTGTGTGCACGGCTTGCTCCAGTGGAGCGGGGAAAGCCGCCGCGGTGGCTGGCCGCGCGTCTCGCCTGTCTGTCTTGGCGGCGAGCAGCCAGCCTTGGTGTCTACTCGGGCCGAACGAATCTGCACGTGCATTCGGGCCGCATTTTTAAAGGACGGTCGCCTTTCTGGGGCTTCCTAAACGAGAAAATTTGGTCTGTCTGTCTGTCTGTCTGTCTGTCTGTCTGTCTGTCTGTCTGTCTGTCTGTCTGTCTGTCTGTCCGTCCGTCCGTCTGTCTGTCTGTCTGTCTGTCTGTCTGTCCGTCCGTCCGTCCGTCTGTCTGTCTGTCTGTCTGTCTGTCTGTCTGTCTGTCTGTCCGTCTGTCCGTCTGTCTGTCTGTCCGTCCGTCCGTCCGTCCGTCCGTCCGTCCCAGTGAAGAGATGAAAGAATGCTTGAAGACGAAGTACGTAATAGACAAGACCGTTTCAAGCTACTGAAACTGCTGGTGGGGGTCATACACGTCCGCGTTCTTTTTTAATTAAGAAAAAACAGTGTGTGTGTGTGTGTGTGTGTGTGTGTGTGTGTGTGTGTGTGTGTGTGTGTGTGTGTGTGTGCGTGCGTGCGTGCGTGTGTGTGTGTGTGTGCGTGCGTGCGCGCTCTTCGCATGACACGTTTAAAGAATCCAACAACTTTGTTTTAAAATTTTACGCCGTGAAACCCCTTAGGCCCGAGGGGTACGGAGTTATAGCAGCGGCAGGTAACAATAACACGTCCACCCAATCGGATTGGAAAGAAAACAAAAACACTTCCAGCGGTAGGAATCGAACCTGGGTTCCTCGGGTTACGAAACCGGCATTTCTGCGATTGAGCTATATCACCGCATTCCGTGCGCACAACATTTCCTTTGTGTTCATAACGCGGCCGTTGGCTTTGGCCTTTGGACGGGGGTTCTAGCGGGTGCTAACGCGGTCCACTTGTGGAGAGATGTGAAAGGCTGCGGACAATATCATCGGGACTGCCAGTCATGGAGAACCTTCAGCGGCAAGTTCAAAGTTCGGACAACTTCCAGCGGCAGGTTGCGCCATGTGAGGTGCAACAGTCAGGTCTCCGACGAAGGGAGAGGGGCCGCCAGCTCAGCTGTTTCTCCAACCTTGTACCACTAGTGCAAGCTGCGCCAATCTCTCTCTCTCTCTCTCTCTCTCTCTCTCTCTCTCTCTCTCTCTCTCTCTCTCTCTCTCTCTCTCTCTCTCTCTCTCTCTCTCTCTCTCTCTCTCTCTCTCTCTCTCCCTCCCCAGCAGTTTCTATGGAATGCAAAGCTTGCCGCTTAAATGGGCTGCCTTCAAAAACGGCCTTCTCCGTCCAGCACTCCCGGCCAGATCATCCGAAGTGTTTGTTCACTCGGCAGTAAGTACTTTTTCTTAAAAAGAAACGCATTTCCAACGTCATCACGGCGGTCTCTGCTGTTAGGGCGAAACTATTCCTAGTCAATTTCTGCACCCGCGCCCACTTCGTCGAGGTCGTCCCTTTCATTTAAGATCTTTTAACCTTCGCGGGCACCGTCGTTTTCCAGCATGCTGCATTCGCAGCTATCAATGGAGGAGTCCTTACGTTACGGTACACGGTAACGACTTTCAGTGTACAAATCGTCGCTAGTTGGGCGGTTTGAGTTCGTTCGTCGCGGATGCGTGGGGCGATTTGCAGCGAAGGAGACGCGGTAACGGTTTTTGCTCTGTGACCCTGAGCCGTTACGTCGACTGGGCGTCGCGTCCTCGGCGCCGTGTTTCGGCCTGGCTCGGCTGTGCTGCCGTGGTTACATAGCGGGTAGTTACAGCAGCGGGGAAACCCTGTTCTTTGTACCGCGCGGTACACGTGACAGCAAACCGGCGCATGCGCACTACTGGAAGTATCGGCGCTTCTGCGCATGCGCAGTACCGACACTTACCGCCGTATACCGGTTCAGGGCAGAGGGGTCAATCAATCACACTGCCACGCCCAGTAGTAGACCGACATCATGATGCTTGCGCACGAGGGCCGAACCGGCTGTGTGCATTGCCAGGCGCACCTGCCGTGTGGCGGACGCCGTGCCGTAGGTGGCTTTCTTATATGCTACAACGTCTGCAGTAGTGACTGAACGTGCGCAGAAGGGCGGTTACCAGCAGTGAGCATGCGCAAATGCACCGACCGTGTACTGGATCATATCGAAAAAAAAACTATGGTTGATTCCTCTGTCATGGGAATCAGTAAAACACGAAAATGTGCAGCGAAATCTTCAGATGAGCATGATTTGAGGGTCGGCGGCTGTCTTGTGGGTGTGCTTGGCGAGCGACGTCCTGCTGGCGGGTCGCTTCGGCAAGGGTGTACTGGCGTCATTTCCGTGACGGATATGACGTTAGTGAAATCTTGG
>NW_027526385.1:80077358-80154773 GCF_048455015.1 Haemaphysalis longicornis | reverse complement strand
TCATCATTAATGTGCCGAGCCGTGTACAGCAGCAACGAGGGACGGGAAAGGGCCCGAGCAAGAGGAGCTTCGCCTAAAAAACTTTTATGGGGAAGTCGGCTGTGTCGCGTATATTTTCATCGACTGTGGCGTAGTATTTATACACCCGCACGCACGCGCACACACGCACACCCACTCTGTGCTTCTCCGGATTTGTAACCGAGGTTACAAATCCGGAGGAGCGCTGAACCACTCAACTGAAGCATTTTTTTATTGAACGTAGGTTCATATGAAAACGGAGACCCTAAGGAATTCAGGAACGATTGAGGTAGGAAACAAAGTCAGGGACGAAAACATGCACCGGCTATGCACTAATGAATTCGACTTACCGTATTTACTCGATTCTAAGCACCCCATTTTTTCCACCATTGCTATGCCCAGAGTGAGGGGGGGGGGGGGGTGCCTAGATTCGAAAAGCTAAATTCCCCCCCACCCGCCACTTTTTTCGCCGTCGTATCTCGACTAGACGGGCGCAAAGGGTCGTCTTGTGTTCCGTCAAGTGTTTTTTAATTGAAAACGTCATAAATAACTTGGCCACAGCGGCTTCCACGCGTCTGAAATCCACCTTGCGATGGTTGCTTCGAAAAGGGGGCGCTTAGATTCGCATGCAAACTTTTCTTTCCAAATATTTTCCCGAAAGTAGGGGAGTTTAGAATCTGGGGGTGCTTAGAATCGCAAAAAATGCTGTAGCATTTTAGACACCGCAGTGACGACACCTGCAGTAGTTGTAACGCACGGTGCGCAGACGGGACTACTTGTCACCACTAGTACGCGTGCGTGCGTGTGCGTACTTGCGCTCCGGGCAGCTGCCGGCATTCTTCTTGAGCAGTGCTTAATTGTCCTGTAAAGCCGCGCCGTATACAATACACCCTGAGCAGCCCCGTTCCCCTTGCACGCTGGCGTGTGTTTTGCCGCGTCTCGTCTCCGGCGCCTGAACGGGGTCACCGGCGACACGCGGCGTCCATTCCGAAAAGTGGACGGGGCGAGTACGGGGGAAAGGGTAGCTCTCGCAACGACCCCTGACCTGGCCCCTCCACGAGACCGCAACAGCCGTGTACATGCACACATGCGTGCCGTCTCGCTCTCGCTCTGTTTCTCTCCCTTCTCGTCGCCCACGGGAGGAGGCTGGCTGGCCATGCCTCACGGCCGGGCACAGCTGGTGATATCGAAACCGTGCCGGCCCCGCTGTTTAGAAGGCCCAGCTCCCTCCCCCACAGCCCAGCTAGCAACTCTCGCCGGGCATCTGGTCATGCGGTAGCCCGCGTACACCAATTGTACGGTGCGAAGAGCGAAAACGCATTGTCGAGCAACCGCCACTGCAGGGGGGCTGGCGACGAGTTGCTTTATCGGCCCTTTTTTTTGTGCCCCTCCCTTCCCTGCTTTGATCGTCTGTCTGTCTGTCTGTCCGTCCGTATGTCTGTCTGTCCGTCCGTCCGTCTGTCAGTCTGCCTGCCTGCCTGCCTGCCTGCCTGCCCTTCCGTCTGACCGTCCGTCCTTCTGTCTGTCTGTCTGTCTGTCTGTCCGTCCGTCCGTCCATCCTTCTGTCTGTCTGTCTGTCTGTCTGTCTGTCTGTCTGTCTGTCTTCAAGGGTGAGCGCATCGCTCTCCACGGCAGTTCTTGACGTTCGAACGCGCGGAGGGTGAGATGGAGGAACGAGCAAGTTTTGCCCTAATTAATCCCCTCGCGCTCCTCGTATCTAACACGAAAGCTTCCCCGCTCACCACGCGGATGCGTTATTTGCGTCTTTATCTAGGCGACGTTATACATTTACACCGCCGTCACCACTTGGAAATGGCCTCAGTGGGGGCAAAGTTTGGTGCTGGAATAATTGTGGCCACTACGTTGACGTGCAAGCCTCGGATCGCGGCCCCGCTGACCTTTTCACGGCTCTGTCGTTTTTAAAGCGAAAGCTTTCTCAGTGGGACCGACGGCGTTCTGTCAAAAAAAAAAAGAAATTGGTTGGTCGACATGATAAGATCCGTGGACACACGGCGCATTGTGCGTGAGACCGGGCTCCATTCTGTCAAAACGGTTAACTGAAAATCTCGAGAAAGGAACGGTTCTAGATAAGACAAAATACACGCATCGATCATGAAAGAGGAGTACATTAGTATACCTCTATCTCACAACCACGTATAGGTGTACATTTAGATCGTTCGTAGATGCGTTTGCGTAAAGCGCGAAAAAATCGTCGCACGGGTCCGTTCTTCATTTACGATTTGGGTCTTTGAACGTCTGACGATCGATTTGGCTCACTTTCAGCAAAGGTTGGGCGCACTTTTAGCGAAGGGTTTGACGCACTTTTGACGCAGTTTTGATGTCGGGAAGCTTTCGTGCTTCTCTCAACTTTCTTTAGGAAGGGATGCTGAAGTTTTCACACCACGGGCAGATTGTTTATCCTACCAGGATCACTCCGCCACATAATTGGGGAGTGCGACTTCAGCTCAGAAAATCCACCCCTTCTCCATCCCCCCCACCCCCTCTTTTAGAGAGCAATGGGAGAGCTTGATGTCCACCTCCTCACTGGCGACCCAGCTAGCGCTGGTCGACCGGGCGCAGGCGGCCATGACGTCATATGGGCTCCAGTGAATAAGGAACCACTCCCAATTTAGACGCTCAATAAATTTATTTTCTCTCTCTCTCTCTCTCTCTCTCTCTCTCTCTCTCTCTCTCTCTCTCTCTCTCTCCTACACTGGCAACACTGAGTTTCGGCACGGAATGGTGGGGGCAATATAACGCTACA
The DNA here is from genome assembly GCF_048455015.1 of Haemaphysalis longicornis. Lineage (NCBI taxonomy): Eukaryota > Metazoa > Arthropoda > Arachnida > Ixodida > Ixodidae > Haemaphysalis > Haemaphysalis longicornis. The sequence continues at coordinate 80,151,991 of NW_027526385.1, read as the reverse complement.
CCGAATTCACTAATGTAGCCCCAGTGTACCCCAAGTCGAAGTAAAATAAAAGAATGGCCTGCATTTCTCCAGGAAGAAGACTTTATTTTCCAGCAGACGTTGTTACAATCCCTGCTGAAGGGGCAGGAGCTAAAGGCATTGAGTGCCTTTGAGGGGAGGGGAATTGACATTTTACCCCAAGATGACCGTAACAATAGATACCCTTGGTTTGACCGGCACTCCCTGAACAAGTTCACGATAGTCCAGCGCAGGTGCCGCCAGTGCAGAAACCGCGGCTCTGAACTTTCTCGTCTGCTTCTGCACCTCCTCTGTGGAAAGTGCAGGGGGGAGCCGTGAACTCATCCTACACTCTCCGCACCGTCGGCCAATCGAAGAGAAAAAGTGCAGACGCCGCGCGCTGCACTCGGAAATCGATGAGGCGAGTGCTGCACTGCCTGAACGAGTTCAGCGAGTGCAGCCAAATCGAAGACGTTCTACGGTTACCCGTTAAGCTCCGAACAAGGTCGCGAATTTTTCCACGCGGTGTCTCGATCAGCAACGACTGAAGACGTGCCACGTATAGCGTCAACTTCGGCGATAACAAGGAGCTTCGGAGATAACTTGGAGCCGGTGTCGTAATTACTTCGCGTATACAAGTCGCAGCGAGCTCGTACGTTAGCGCGAAGGTCTGCAACGGCTTCCCCTGCGGACGGCGACGACCCGCGCTGACGTCGCGGAGGTCAAGGAAAGAGCAGCCCGCTCGTACCCGGCGGCCTCCAGGACTGCTGACAGTGATTACGACGAGCCGTTACAAGCGTACGTGAGCAGGCCGAGCTCGCCGCAATCGGTTTCTTGTTGTTCTTCTCTGTTCGTCGGTATTTTCGCCTCTCCTTCCCAAGACGGACTGGATCTCCGCTGACCCTGTTCCAAAACGACCGCGGTGGCTGTCGGCGGACGGCCAGCCGACTGATCGTCGTTTTCGCGCGCTTGCGCGTTGTTTGCCGCGTGTCCGAGCAAACTGAGCACGCGACGCCAGAGGCAAACACAAAAGAAGGAGGGCGGCAAAAAGTCTTTGTAATGGATAGCGGCGCGTGCGAGGTTCAGAGGGGACGGAATGTGTACGACGCGTAGCGCTGCTTGGGACTGGACACGGCGGCCCGGCTCGGTTAACTGCGCTGGTGGGCGCAAAAATAACCACCGAGGGCTTCGAGGGCGCCCCGCAGCGATGACAGTGGTGCCTGGAATAATAGAAAAAATCGCAGGGCCAGGGCGCTCTTCTGAACGACGTATGTATGACCATACAAGCAGTACCACAAAATAGAAAAAAAAATTGGCCGCGTATTATGCTCCTTTCGTTGCCAGTGTCGTCAAAAGACGATAGTCTTTGTAGACATTTGCCAAGTAAATGCGCCGTTTTGCTTTCCCGCTCACCTCTCATGCTGTTCCTGTACCGTCGCGCTCATCCCAACGTAAACACACTAAGGGTTTGAATTTACCGCGTTCCACTGCTCCAGGCCCAGTGCCTCGATGCCAGTGCTGCAGTACGGCGGAGACGCGCGTGAATCGAGGCGGCTGACTTTCAAGGTTTATAGAACCGCGTGGCCGTGTTCCACGTGCGTTCCAATCAGAACGTGGAACCTAGCTAGTGGAACCTTTCGTTCCTGTTGCCGCGTGATTTTTCATATGCCGCCAGGAGGCGGCGCGGGCAGCAGCAGGCGGCGGTTTTCTGCAGTAGATGTAGAATATCATTTGATATCGAAAAACCAAGCATCCATGAATTTTTAAATAAAGTAACACTGTAAATATCCCTTGTGTACTAATTTCATGTCTTATATTTGCGTAATGTCTTGCTCTTGTTCAACAAAGTTGACAAGTATGGACATATAAACCGCGCTTAGACGCTATACGTTTGGCTGTGAGTATATAAGACTATTGCGGAAAATCAATTTTACTTTGGCTGGGTGGCTGAATCGAGTCACAGACAGACAGACAGCAAAATTTCTGGGTTTAAGTAGCCCAAGAAAGACTCATTTTCAAAAGGGTTTATTTGCAGTGGCTTCAGCCTAAGTATTTATGCGTGCATGCGCGCGCGCGCGCGCGCGCGCGCGTGTGTGTGTGTGTGTGTGTGTGTGTGTGTGTGTGTGTGTGCGTGCGTGTCCGGGTTGTTCGTAACTAACGTGAATAAATGATATCACCAAATCATCTGAGAACTAAGTGACATGCTGTGGCTAGGAGGCCCCAGCCGTGTGCAAATTTTGAGATGCATATTCGATCGTGGGCACGTTTTGAAGTTGAGCGGTATTAGTCACCTTGATGTCTTCAATATAAACTGTTCAAAAAAATTTAAAAATGTTCAGCGAGATATCGAAGGCTGCTTCTATCATTGCACTGTTCGTCTGCCTTTGCTGTAAATACGTAGAGAGATTTTGTGCGCGTCTCTTTGTTGAAAAAAAAAAACAATAATTTATTTTTCAATCCTGTGACTTTGTTTGGTGGCTATTTGGTTCATGTCTAGTTCGTTCATTCGGGAGTTGTTGCAGCATTTCAGGAAATTCCATGTAATTTAAACTAAGACCTAGAACTGGAAACGAACAGAAAGGAAACGGTGCGTTTCAACAAACACAATTTACTAAATGAATCAGAATTTACTTCGCCTGGAATAACATTCAGTATCTTTCATTAGATCGAATAAATTATTTTATCTAAAATCTTTAACTAAAATCTATAACTAAAATTTATACACATCATGCTCACGAGGGACAACAGGTGGACCGTGCGTTTAACGCATTGACTGCCAATAGACCGCATACGCAATAGCGGTCGGCCAAGGACTCGATGGAGGGATGAACTGCGGAAATTCAGAGACAAAGGGTGGACTCGGCTAGCATAGACGTGGCTGGAGATCTTTATGAAAGCGCCGCATGCATTCACACACCATCCTGGGTGTGCCCACATCAGAGCGAAGGCCTCCCCTCAAAGGTTTCCAGTTACTTCTGTCGTGTTTTCCGCGTTCGTCACTCCATCGAATCCTTAGTCCTCCCTTGCTTCGCTTAGCATCTCTTGGTAACGCTAAACAGATAGTCTGCCTGTTGCTTGTCATCCGCTTTACATGACCTGCCCAACCCTGCTGCTCTCGCTTAAAGGGGCCCTGAAAGGCCCTTTGAGCACACTAAATGAACTAGCGCAATCGTTAGTTTGGGTGGTCAACGTCGTCTGTGCCGACTATAACATTTTTACGTGCATCGGAAAGCTCATACTTTAAATGCAAAGTTTGCTGTCGCGTTCCCACCCCCTCCTGCGCGTTTTTGGGCTGCGACATCTTCCCGTATGTACGTCACCAGAAATGTACGAAGCAGAAATCTTGAAATGGACGGCTTTTGCTCGCACTTCCGGCGAAGCGAAGCGTCGTCTGCTCAGCGTCGTCGGGTCGCGGCGGCGCCGTTGGTTAATTAGTGCTTCTTGCGGCATGCTCAACGCAATCGTGTTCGTCCATATTTATCTTTTTTTAGTCTATTTACCACGGTTCTCGTTAGGCTACTTTGGCTACTTTCGCATTGCAGATTACTGTCACAACTTTTGATTTTTTTTTATTGGTTTATGCGCTGATCTATCAATGGTAGACCACATTTCAAAGCATTGGATTGAGTTGTTTCCAACACGCTACACCCTGCGTAACTGTTTTCATAGACACGTCGAGTGCAAAATACCTCACGCACAGAAATTTACAAACGTGTCCTTAATGTGCTGTGTTGTTCTGCCGGCACTTGCCGTTTTCTCCTTGCTGTGCGCAGGGGCGACCCTGACCGCTGCGACCACTTCGGCAGCACGGCGCTGCACTGTGCGGCCGCCAACGGGCACATCAACTGCGTCTCCTTCCTGGTCTCCTTCGGCGTCAACCTGTGGGCGCTCGACAACGACTTCCACACGGCCACCGACGTCGCCTCCATCAACCAGAGGGAAGAGGTACGAGCAGGCTCTCATGAGGGTCGAGCACAAATAGGTAGATTACGCCTTACGATGAATTGTGTCGGCTCAACTATAGCAGGGCTGTGGCTGATACTTTTAAAGGGGCCATGAAGACTGTGGGGATCCTGACGCCCAGGCCATTGCGCGATCACTGGGTTTGTGCCATCACGCGGCGCTTTTCCCCTCTCTCCTCCGAAATTCCGGCTCGTCTTGGCGCCTCTGTGTAGAGCCGAGCCGTCTCTCAAACTCTTGCGTGAGGTGAAGCCTGCAGAGACCGTTGCGGCGATAAAACACTGTCACGCAGCGGGCGCTCCGCCCTGGTAGCGGAGCTAACCTCACCTCATTGGTCCGTTTGAACGAGGCCCGAACCCGACTCTCGCCGGGAAGCGAACGCGCGCCCTGCGCGGGGGTCCGTTCGGGGAGACGCTTCCAGGACGCCGAAGGCATTGGCCGAAGGTATGTGACGCTTTCTTTACCAGCCGGCGGCAACTCTGTTGCGCCGGTGAAAGCCCACCAGCCCTTCCGGCTGCGGCCCGTGCCCAAGGCTGCTCCTGTTGTCCCTACGCTTGCATATAGTAAGGCCGTACCTACCACTCGACGAACACGCCGTGCGGTACGCGCCTGTGAGCGAATGGGCCCCGTCTCCCTCGCTGCTGCGAGCCGATCCGGCCAGCACGGCGATGCGCGCGCGCACAACGTGCGAGCACCCCGGAATTTGCCCTGACAGAAGAGCCCACTGGCTCTGCGCCGACGAAACGTGCGCACTTGCGCGTGGCGCCTCATCGCCCCTTTCACCTAACGGGAAGTACGTACCTGTGCTGTAAATTGTGTAATTGGGACTGTAAAATATGTGATTAGAACGTCAGTGTAAAATAAACGTCTTCCCTCCGTACCCTGGGCATATTCCTTTGTCGCCCCTTTCTCCACCTGCCCAACAGAGGCGGTGTTAAGTTGGCGCGACGGCGTTTCAGTATCGTGAGCGTGCTCAAATAGCTCGAACCCGCGGTGGTTCCTCGCAGTGTGCATGAATGCCTGCCTTGTGCAAAGCTAGGGTTGTGCATATTGCGAGGTAGAGAGACCACAAGACGAAATGCATGTTTCATCATCAACATCACCTGCCTATCTACGCCCACTGCAGGGCAAAGGCCTCTCCCATAGACCTCCAGTTATCCCGGTCCTGTGCTAACTGCGACCAATTTATCCCCGCAAACTGCTTGATCTCATTTGGCCACCTAACTTTCTGCCGCCCCCTGCTACGCTTGCCTTCTCTAGGGTTCCACACTGCTGCCCTTAAAGGAGCCATGAAGAGAAAACAAAAGTTTGTTTTATTCGAAAGATTAGGTGTTTCATAGTACCCCAAGCGCTTTCCCGGAAGCAAATGATGCTTTATTCACTGAGAAATAAGGCAATTTAAGCCAAAATTTTAAATCTCCCGCTAAAATTGCACATTTCGTCACGTGAACAATTTCGTCACATGAGCCGGTCCATGAAACAGATACTTAGTATGTCGACTCCATATAGCACCCACACGCGGGAGTCGATCGAGACGGCGGCCATTTTAAAAATACTAGTAAAACCTAGTGCACCCGCAGCCCTAGTCATGGAATCGCCTGATCCGGAGAACAAAACTCTCGCCGAGGAGCTCGGGCTTGCATTTAACAACCTCACACCACAAAAACGCTCAATGCTTCTAAGTGCACGAGCGGCAAGAGTTGCGGGATACGCGGTGGACGGGAAAGCGACCATTCCGCGATAGCCACAACAGACGAACGCCCAGCCGTCGGCACCGCTGCCTCGTCAGCCCCGTCGCGACGGACGAATATAGACTGGTACGTATGTGCCGTATTTTGATTACGGTTAATAATAGTTCAATTTCAGTAGCAGTATCACTTATGCCAGTTGGCCGGTGTCGTGTATGGAAAGCCGTTCGCGCGAGCTCTCTGCTTCGACCAGCAAGATACGAGCGTCAATGCGCGGTGTTTACGGCATTTTTTCCCCAAGGTCAGAGCGATTTGACGAAGTCGGCGACGAGCGCCAGCATGTCCCAGGAGTGAGCTAACGCAAGGGTCCCTGCCGTAATCACTTCCTCGGAAATGAAGCGAGCACACTCGTACTTCCTTTAGCTCTCTTTTTCCTCCGTTTGCAAAGTTCACAAAACGTAGCCACTTGCTTCGCCTAGGTTCGTCGTTGGGCAGCACATGAAAGGAGATCTCCTCACCGGCGGGGATGTCGCACTCCCTCGACGATTTGCCCGTACTACATGGGCATTTCAAAACGCAGCAACGAAATTTCATTGTAAAGTACTCGAACAAACTGAAGTTTTCAGTGGTTGTAAACTGGAAATGAGCTCGTAACGACAGCAGCAAGCCAACACCATTCGAAACTTACGCGACGACTGGCACTATCTCGTCGCTTCTTGCTGTTCCTTACTCCCCTCGTTTCTATTTTTACCTTTGCTGGTTGGCGATATGACGACCAACCTCCTGTGAAGGGATTACGATACGAAGCAAGGTCGCGGCTGTGCGTGCTGGAACGGTTCGTTGGCCCCGAAGAGCCTCGAACCCGAAAATTCGTCTGCGCGACGGCGAGATGTCGAGCTCGGCCGGCGCTAGTTTCGTACGCATTGGCGCACACGCTTGCGTGTTCGTTCGGACCTTCAACCGTTTACTCCACCGTTCTTTGTCATAAAAAGAATGTGCAGTATGTTTCACGGGCATTTAGCTCGCTATGCAAACTGTAAGCCCTGCCTAACATGCGTTTGCTTTTGCCGGCCTCCGCCAATCGCAGAGCATTCCCAAGTGACATCACAGGTTCTGTTGCGGAAAATGAGCTGGTGGGTCGCATGGTCATTTCCTTTTTTCCTAATTATGTAGCTTATTTGAGCGAAGTTTGCGTTATAAGTGGTGTCGTTATGGTTCTAACGAGGCAATCTTTCGAATGAACCAAACTTGTGTTTTCTCTTCATGGCTCCTTTAATGACCAACGGTTATTTAGCCTTCGCGTTACAGTCCCTGCCCACACCCGTTTCTTCTTAATTTCTGCTAACATGTCCAAATTTCAATATGTACAATATTTGTTTCAAATTAGTGGTAAAATTTTTATTACTGTTATCGAGACAAAGCAGTCTTTTTAATGAAGCGAATGTGTATATTTATGGAAAAAAAAAATCCCGGGCCATCTCCACCAACGTCAAACCTCGAGAGGGCCGAAGCATGCAGTATATAAGTGTATTCTTGGCGCCTTGGCGTTTCTGCCAGCGGAGATGAGACCGCTGGGGGGTAGAGGTATACAGCTTTGCTGTAAAAGTCTCTTGCCTTTGAAGCACGACGCTCTTTTGCGCGAGGCGTAAACGAGTGTCTCGGGGTTTCTTTAGTTCGCGTTACGTTCTAGCGCAAGGCGTAAACGAGTGTCCCGGTGTTTTAGTACCGTGACTACATGAGACGACCGATTACGGTGACGACAGGAGATGCCAACAGCACCAGCCCCTAAGGGGCTTCGCCCCTAAAAAAAATACACGTTCGGTGCATTACAAAGACTACTTTGTCGCTTTGTCTTTCTAATTTTGTCACTATATAATTTCAAACAAAGAATGGAGATATTAGAAAAGAAACTGGTTACCCTCCAGCCACTTTCCTGTGACGTCTCTATGACGTCACAGAATATTTCTGCAATTGGCGGCCGCCATCTTAAGCCACTGGCAAGAAGCGTGACTGGGCGATTGTAGTGGGGCTTCTAGTTCAGTTTGGCCGTATCCCTTGAATTCCGTCGTGCAGTTAACACACTCATAACTGTGTTTTCAGTGCTGGCCCATATTACACATCACACCTGCCCGTATTACGTAATTGTGGCGCGAAATTCAAAAGTTGTTTCAGTATTTCTTGCGTTTTGTTATAAACGTCTTCCGGGGCTGGAGTGGTGTTGAGTGAGTTACCGGGGGCTAAGTTCGTTCAAATCGAACAAATCTGTATTTTGCCTTCATGACCCCTTAAACTGGGTGAGCATTTCTGAGAGGAATCATGGGCATGCTCCATTTACCTGTCCTGGACGGTCCTCGGGCAGTCGGAGGACTGCCCCCGGACCGGAAGTCTCATAGGAATACACGGGAAAATCGAGCGCCGTGTCGAGTCTCGGGCAGTCCGCGGACGACCCGGGACTGATAATCGAAGAGGCCCTCCCTTTCGTGTCTACATGTCCTGTCTACCATTTTTCCCATTCCCCACACCCCCACACCAGCAGGCGTTCCGGTGTCCACCCTTAGGTGATCACAAAATGCGCCTGCTGGTGGTCTTTCCTTTCCATTTTAACAATAAATTAATTCATTCATCTGTCCATCTGTAACACTTGATGCGTCACACTTGCGCTTAAGTAAGTGCTAATAATAAAAGACCCTGGGACTGCATGTCTTCGTATACTACCGCTTATATTGCTCTGAAAGGATGTCTTCACAGCAGTGCATCTCGTTATATTCGTGAAGCCGAATTCGAAGGGGCTCAACGTAAGCGCTCCATGGCCCATCTTGTGTCGCCTTCTTTTACGTATGGGGTCTTGGCGCTGTTTGAGCAGCACGAACCAGTTGCAGTTTGGCCGATAGTCCTGCTCCATAGGAATGAATGGAATTCTTTGGAGATATTTCATAATATGGCCCTGGAGTCTTCATACTTTTGATATCAGACCGCTTACATTGCCCCTATATAATTGTCTTTAAAGAACGCGGTGTATGAGTTTCATGGGTGTACACAAGGGCCTAATGGAGGTATTGTAGAAGTAAGGCCCTTACATCAAACTGCTTATATCGCCCTTAATGTCTTCCAGGCAGCGTATTCGGGTATGGTTGTGAAGCCGACTTTAAAACGGCCCGGCGTGTAGTAGACGGGCGTACGCGTTTATCTGGCAGTTCCGTTTTTGTAGTTTCTGCAATTTTTTTTATCGCGTATGTGTTACTGTGGCAGGTGCAGCACCCGTGGGCGCGAAACTTGGATTAACTGATTTGCTCACGCATGTGCTCACCGCTGCCGCCGCAATTGAAGAATCGCCGTGACTGGTCAAGTTATAAATGTACCGCTGGTAGAGGCTGATCCGGTGACGTTTCTTAATTTAACATTAACTCCATCTCACTACACTCCCGCGTTTAGTGTAAAAGTCTGGCGAGAATTTCTGCGTCGAAGGCTTGATCGTTTGCCCGTTGTCTGTTGTGGCCGTATCCCTTGAATGCCATCGTGCAGTTGACACAGTGATAACTGTGTTTTCAGTGCTGGCCCATATTACGCGTCACTCCTGCCCATATTACCTCATTGTGGCGCGAAATTCAAAAGTTGTTTCAATATTTTAATCACTTGTGCCATGAGGAGTGTATGGCACAAGCGAAGAGGAAAAAAAAAAAGAAACGCACGGGGACTAGCGCTCTGTCCGTATGCGTTTTTCTTTTTAGAGCGGAAGATATATCTTAGTGGGGCCGATGGCGTCCTGTCAAAAAACTAATTCATTTCCCCGTAGACCGGTTGGTCGACCGAAAAGCTTTTCTGGTAAGATCTCTGGACACACGGCGCATTGTGCGTGAAAGCGGGCCTCCATTGAGCTAAAACGGTTACTTGAAAATCGCGAAAAAGGAACGCTTCTAGATAAGACAATACACGCATCGATTATGAAGAAGGAGTGCAATAGTATACCTTTATTTCATAAACCACGTGTCAGTGTACATTTAGATCGTTCGTGAATGCGGTTAATTAGTGCGCGAAAAATCGTCGTTTGGGTTTGTTCTGCGTTTGCGAGTTGGGTCTTTGAGGGTCTGACGATCGATCGGACGCACCTTCAGCGAAGGTTGGGCGCACTCTTGACGCAGCTTTGATGCGAGGACGCTTTCGCGCTTCTCTCAACTTTCTTTAAGGAAGAGATCGTAAAGTTTTTCTTCGTTTTTGGTTGCGCTGGTATCCACTCTTCAATTATGCTGCACCAATTGTACCCAACCACGCACTTTATTAGACATAAAAAGTACGTCTGTATTCAGATCGAGACAGGACTGACTGTCCGGATCCGACTAGCAAAAAGAAAAACAGTAATTTGTCGTCATTTCGAAGTCGTAAAATCCGCGGAAGCTGAGTTATTTCGAGTTTAGCGAAATGCCAAAATATTCTGGCCAGGTCACTGAAATAAGACCTATAGTGCTGGTAACAAAAGCTCCACTGCCGAGGGGAGCTTTCGTAGTGAAGTCAAAATAATTCGCAGGAAAAACAAATTTTTTTCTATTGCGGAAGATGCTCAATAGAATGCTCTGTTGGGCGTGTTGGATCATGGCTTCAAAAAATTAATATGAGCGCAAAGGACGAGGACACAGAAACACAGTAGACGGGACAAGCGTTTCACGTTGGTATCTGGTCCCATAAAGGCATTCTGGAGCTGCTCAACGCATCGCATCAATTGTAGATCGTCACCGCGACATTCTAGCTTGTTGCAAAGCAGGTGCAGCACCCCTGTTGTTTCTGTCGTTGTAGGCACGTCTTAAGTAGATGTTGTGGACTGAAGAACGGCTTAAATTTGAGAGACTACCCTAAACTCGCACACTCTACGCCAGTAACGCCCACAAAGAAGAGAGAAATGCTTGAATTTTTGAGCCCGTGCTGTGGTTACTTTTGACTGATTTTACCTGTGCGTCAACATCAATGTGCAACATGTGGATGTGCGGACTTGTTTAGAAGTGTAAATGGACATCAAAAGTAGGAAGGTAACAGCACTTTGTGTTATCATTGTACACTTATCATTGTACAAGTATATTAAAAGTGCTAGGTGGTAACAAAGGTAGGGAAAATGGAGGAAGCCACAGTTCGGGACAAAGTGCATTGCCAAGTATTGTCCTATTCGTATAGTCCTTGCCACCACTTATTGCTGTTAACACTTATAAGCAGTGCTTCGTTCCTCGTGACCCCATTCCTCATCGCGTGGTGGTGCACGCAGTGCTGGCGCGGACGTACTGCGAATCCATGTTTTTAAGCGCAGCTTATTGCTCCAGGTACAAACCCAGGGAATCTTTAAAAGCGTCCCGCTGACCTTCAAGTAAGCGCCTCGTGCGCTCAAGGTCAAGCCAACGCACGTGCGGTTCCCCGCGCCAACAAAAGCGCGACCGACCACGGGTCGGCCACCTACCGAACCAATTCGCGGTGGCGACAGCCTCCGCAGGGAAAGCGTCTAATTCCTCGTTCCTTCCAAGGGGAGGGGTGTGGAGAGGGTATAGGGGTAGAGTAAGGGTGCGGACCACCAGAAAATGATACCAGGAGGCGCTGGCTGCATCAAAGTTCACTGCGCCGAGCAGCGTCTGCGTTTTGTCTTGCCGTGAGGTTGTGTGCGCGTTCACTGCACGCTCTGGCCCGAAACCCGAGCTTTCGATCGACAAACTTGGCACAACCGCGTTCAACCAGGGCGAAATTTACGGCTGCGGCTGCATGTCTGTATCGCGTCCGAGACGCAAAACTCTTTCTTGGGGACGACAGCCGTCCACGCTCGAGAGAAATAAAATTTGGTCATACCTTTCGCCTAAATTCTGTGCCACCTCAATTTCGTGTGTCAAAATGCGTCTCCGGTCATCCGTCTTCACGGAATGGGATGGCTGGTAATTGTTTTCTTTCGCTGTCGGCGCAGGTTCTCCGTTTCCTGGACCAGGCGGTGTCCAAGCAGAGCGCGCTGAACAAGAAGCTCGTGCAGCGGCTCAAGGAGAAGTCCCTGCGGGACGCCGACAAGCGCCGCAAGGGATACCAGAAGCTCACGCGCAAGGCCGCCAAGAAGGCCGAGCGAGACGACAAGATGCTCGAGAAGCAGCGCAAGCGCATGGCCCAGGTGAGGGGACAACGGCCGCGCACGTTTGTTGGAGGCTTAAGAATGAGGAACTAAAGGTGCTGAATTTGCACAAATATACTCGGGAGCAAGGTAGGAGGAGGAGGAGATAGCCTTTATTACATCAGGAAGACGCTAAGTCAAGTGGGGGAAGTGGGAGTAGAGGGTGGAATATTCGTAGCTTGGGACATCGTGAAAATAAACCGTTCAAGTTGAAGCTGGTTGGCTCCTTGCGAAGGCGGAAGAGGCCACGTGGGGTGAGGAGAGCAGGCTCACGGCTCTAAACTGTTCGCGCTAGACCGCTTTCTATGGAGTAGTGCGCAATTAAAGGAGCCATGAAGAGAATATGCAAGTTGGCTTTATTCAAAAGATTTCGTGTTTTATAGTGCCCCCAGCGCTTGTCCGGATACAAACGGTGCTTTATTCACTGAGAAATTAAACAATTTAGGTTAAAATTTTGATTTTCCCGCTCAATCGTGCGTTTTCGTGGTCCCAAATGACATCACAGGAACCGACCGCTCTGCAGCCTAGAGTACCTTCATTCACGCATCCGCCGTACAGGGTAGAGACACGTATACGCTGGCGCCGCCATTTTCGGTTGCTCGCTCGCCGCCGAAGCAAGTCATTGTGTCAAAACCGCGCTAAACTTATAGCCGCAACGCGGTTTACTGAAGAAGTTTGAATCATATTGTCTGTTTCGCGTTGCTAGGTCTCGTGGGAAACGAAAAGAATAGCGCGTTGAGCCCGTTGGCCCAATTGCGGCGGCACGGGACCGTTCAAAGGTTGTCTCAACCCTGTACAGCGGTGTTGGTTTGTTCCCGCGTTTCTTTACGTTCCGTAACCTAGATGGCGCCACCATACCGTGGCAAGCGTTTGGTTTGTTTTTGCCCGCATTTAAACCTGGCTTGTTTTTGTTCTGGGAGAAAATATTCGTTCCCTGAAACAGTGCTCGCTCGACAAATGGGGTCACGTAAGACACCGTTGCTTGCGTCAATCGGCCAGTGTCGTCTGAGACAACGCCAAGCCCCGTAGTGCTGTGCAGCGAAACCAAGCATGCTGTGCGCAGTACGAACAGCAGAACGCATCAGTACTTCTATGTTTACATGTGCTTTCGTAACTTCCACTGTTTGTTCCATCATTCTTATTGCTTTGTAAAGAATGTGCCCTAAATTTAAGCGCAAATCGCTCGTTCGTCTAGTTTGTAAGCTCTACCTAATTGGCGTCTGCTTCTGCCAGCCTCCGCCAATCGCAGAGCTTAGCTCATGTGACATCATAGGTTCTGTAGCGGGAAATTAGCTGGTGGGTCGCATGACCATTCCCGTTTTTCCTAATTATGTAGCTTATTTGAGCGAAGTTTACGTTAAAATTGGTGTCAGTATGATTCTAACGAGACAATCTTTTGAATGAACCAAACTTGTGTTTTCTCTTCATGGCTCCTTTAAAGTCAGCGTGGAGGGTTCCAGTGTTCGAGGGTCGATGGATGAGGAGGAGGCATTTAGAGGAGGGTTGAAGTTTCTGTAACGCGTAAATTTCGGACAGTGCCAAATTAGGTGCTGGAGATTGGCGGGTGTGAGGGAGGCGCAGAAGGGACATCGAGGCGGCAGGGACGGGGTGTAGCTATCATTTGCAAAATATTTGTTCATAAAAATTTCGGCTGATCTTGGGAGCGGTGGTAGAGCAGATAAAAAGCCGGTTGGAGTGAGGGTCTTGAGGCGGTCTTTTTTGTCTTTTTTGTACCGTAGAATCTGTATGGCTGGCGGTAATGACTCAGGAGGCGGAGGAGCCAAGTCAAGTAGCAGCGGAGGACTGGAGGTTATACACTCCCGTGCAGCCGAGTGGGCTGCCTGGTTCCCCGGTGAGGACTCCTCGTGTCCAGGCGACCAGTCGATGCGAAGATGGATGCCGCTAGATTTTAGGATGGAGATCTGATGCAGGATTTTGTTGGCAATGGGGTTGGTCGATGTGGGACTTTGTAGTGTCTTTAGGGCTTCGAATGAAGGTAGGAAGGGCAATAGTTCATGTACAGTATCACTCCGCCTAAGCGACGGACCCGGATGTCAACGGGCGCGCGCGTTTTGAAAGGAGATTGCGATGAATGCGTGATTTCGTCTGCCTTTTCTCACGTAGTTTGTTTGTCGCCGCTGCAGTAGTTTATAAGCATATTAAGTCCGAAAAATCACGTAAACGACTCGTGCCATGTTCAAAATATTCCCAGTCGCGCACTCCTGGCGCCGCGCGGAGTAACATCCGGCTGTGGTGATGAGATACAGCGGGAACTTCCGCTGCGGTTCTTGAGTTGTAACCGATTATATAAGCAGCAGTTGTTTAGGCCGACACAAATCCGTCCAGCGGAGACAGAAAAGACCTTGCGCATGCAAGCGCGCGTGCCTCGCGGTGACTGCCCGGCGTCCGTGCAGTGGCGTTAGCAAAAAAAAAACAAAAAAACGAGCGCACGTGAACGCGTGCCTCGCGGCGACCGCCCGGCGTCGTCCAAACTTTCGCGTGGGCTTACGCCACGTGAGGAGCTCCCGCCTTCGTCGTCGTGTAGCGACCCGACCGCCACGGGTCCGCCGCGCCGAACAAGATGACGACGAATCTGTCAAGCCCCCCTTCATAATGCACACGTGGAGACGGCCACCGGGCAAGCTGACGAAGTGGAGGTCCATCGGGGCGAGGACGCGCTACAAGAGGATTTGCCCTACGCGGCTGTGCCGTCGGAAGACGGCGACGAAAGGGATGACGACGAGTGCTAGTGAATAAAACACTGTGCATACTTTAATGGTCTTTGCTTTACAGTGCCGTCAAAAACGGCTTCGCACTGCTGGGGTTCGGCTGCCCCCTCTCTCCTGGGATCCCCTGTCAGTGTGGGGAGAAGCCAGGTCTATAGCTCAGCTGTTCTTCCAGCCTTGCACCACTAATGCAAGCTGTGCAATTTTTCGCATCGTCTGGTCCCCGGGACACACGCCTGGGGCACGTGGCAACCACGCGGCTCACACCGCCGCCCGGGAGAGACTTGACACACCTCCAGTGGTTTCCAGTGCCCCATTGCAACACCTACCACGACCAGACTGGCAACTTCACCTGCGGAAATTCAAGGCAGAGTGTCGCAAGAGGCTTCAAGATACCACCCCGGTGGGTGTACTGGGCCCGCTCAAGACGCTCACACGCTCGGGCGAGGTGGTAGCTAATAAGATTCACGCTGACACGGCCCTAACCCCTCATGTACTGCATAAATGAACCCACGGAGCCAGCTCGCACATCCCACGCTGCCCGTATTGTGACGAGAAGTGTATCCCTAACCTGTACCATTTGATATGGCACTGTGAGCACTTCAAGGCCGATCGCGAGCTGGACCTCGGTTCCCCACCCGGAGATGAAGAAGCGCACCTGCAACGCGTTCGAGAGGACCCCTCAGTGCTTGAGAAAGTTATTGAATACGCACTAACCAGTGGTCTTTACAAGCTGGTGTAATAACCTGGACCGACACCTATAAAAATCGTCGCACCTATCTCTTCACGGTTTCTGCGAACTATATGTTCACGGACTTTACAATGCTATCCACCATTTGAGGTGATTGAACCTTGAACATTGTTCTTTTTTTTCGATTATTCCCACCCTTCCTTCATGTCCCTTTCCTTCCCCAACAGGGCATTCATGCCCCCTCTGATAATAAAGGCATTCCTCCTTCCTCCTTTAAAGACCGTAGTCCGCTTTCTTTTTTTCTTGGTCTACTTAAACAAAAAAAAAAGTAAATTTTGGTTATATGTAGGCGGAGGAGAGAGGGGAGGCATCTACGTGGCAAACGCTGCAGAAGAGCATTTCATTTCGACGACACTTGCAGCGAGGCGAGCAGGTACGCGGCCAACTTGTTTTTAAGTAGTCTATATGACTCTCTACATGTTGAAGGCGGGCCGTACAGTCTAAAAATTAGGAAACTAAAATTATGTATCTGCGCAATTATAATGCAATTTATGCATTATTTATGGCTTCCAGTAAAGTCCGGTTTATCTGTGCAATATATAACTGAGCAAGCACGTGCCCATTATCTACACCAACAATGTGCCATTTTCCTTTGCTGGGTCGTACGGTGTCCTATTTACGTCAGTACGAACTGCCAATTTTATCAAGCGAACAAAGATCATGTCTTTGCTGTACTCTCTTTTAGCTAGTATAAGTCTAGAGCAATCGATGCCACCAGCGTTTTGTTTACTAGACCCAATGATGTCAGACTCGCTAGGATAAAAAAAGACACTATACGGCTGTGAAAGTACGAAGCTCAGACCGCTAGCACGCTGAATAGCCTGCAAGAAAAACTTAGGCCGAAAAGTTTTCTCCTATATAAGGAAAATCGCCCAAAGCAGGCTTTCCGTTTCGTGCCATTGTTTCTGAGAATGGGGCCTGGCAGAAGCCCCTTGCGGTGTTCTTGCAACAAAAGCTCGGAGTTTCCGCGGTGGTCCGTGGACGATCTTTTTGCGGTTAAAAATTAAATCCAGGCAGTTGAATTGTTAAGAACTAACAACGATGCTTCTTGCCGTTCTTTATTGACATTATGGAACCTTTTTTTTTGTTCATTCCCTTTTAGCAGCTTTTAAACTGCGCTGAAAACGCCATTGACAACCACGCCATTGACACCCACTGACTGAGGCACCAAGCGCGGGCGAAGCAGCTGTGAAGCGCTCGCCTAGTCACGTGACAAGCGCCGAAGCGCACGCACAGGCGGGCCATCCGGCCCTGAGTGTTATCAAGCGCAGGCGAAGCATCCGTTTCACCCTCGTCTAGTCACGTGGTACCGCAACAGCGAGGCTCCGAGCGAGCCTTGTGAAGAGAAAGAAAAGCGCCGCTTCCGTGGCGGCGGCTGAAGGTCACGTTCGACGCGACGTATGCCCTTGAAATATATAAATTAGCAAAGCTTTCGCTCAAAAACGAAGTCTGTTATCTTGTAGTCCCTATGTAATGGGCAGTGGGCAAAATAAAAGCTCGTGTTTGGCCTCGTGAGCCTGCCTATCGGAAGCGTCTACGCATGAGTGTGCGTCGTCTTCGAATAAAATTACAGTTGTGGTTGGCGCTGTGCATGGGCGCCGGAAGGGGGGTGCAAAAGAGGCACCCGTCCCCTCCACCCCCCCACCCCCAAGCCACACAAGCACTTGCCCCCCTCCCCCCCACCTCAAGACAAAATCCTCCCGACGCCCATGGCGCTGTCCTGTTGCCCATTTACCCTTTATGTGCCCTCGTTTCTGTGCGCTGTAACCCCGTTTAAATGCTTGCGCTTATCGCTCGAACAGAAAATTGCACTGGTTACGCAGTTATCGATGGGTGACAGAAAACAGTGCTTGCGGGTCGCATTAGTCACACGGTTTCGAAATAGTCGGTACAGCTAACAACGGTTGCTCCTCTTCGTCACGGTTTCCTTGAAAGGCATACGACTGTGCCCTGCAGCAGTTGATATGCCTGCTCAGAGAGAGAGAGAGAGAGAGAGAGATCAGATTGGTCCGCAGTACTTTGCGAAATCACGAGGTAGCGGAACGATCGATAAGAGATACATTCGAGCCCGGATGTATATGGAATCCGAAGGCGATCGGGGAAACAGTTCGATGTACAGTCGAACCTTGTTTCAATGATGTAATATCGGGGCAGTAATTTAGTTCGTTATATCCGATATTCGTTGCAAACGTACAGGTAAAAATCGACTTAAAAAATCGGCAATTTGATCTGAGCAAAGATCCTAGGTACAAAACGCATTATTCTAGGCTTCGAACCCTATATAAACGAGGCAATCCTTAATTGTCTACTAGTGGCATCTCAAACTAAATGGACCGGAACATAAGAACTTGAAATGAAGCCAGCCGAATGCGCTTATTGCGCCGGTTGACCGAAATTTCCGTATTTTTTTAAAGCGATTAACAAAATTGCTTGTGTTACACTTTATTTTTCATTTGCTTTTTTTTTTGCTAACTTTCGAGTTTTCAGCCTTGCGCGAAGCAAATATTTCTTCGTTACAGCCAATAACGCGTGGCGCTCTCGCGGTTTGCGTTTCGTTATAAAAAGAACAAGTGTCACTGAAACGAAGCGTGTGCGACAATTTAGTTCACTATAGCCCATAATTTGTTATATCAGTGTTCGTTATAACGAGGTTCAACTGTACTATGTGCTGATCGGTAATTCGCTACAGGAAATGCACGAAATGTATCGTCACAGAAAACTGGTTTCGTTATAAGCGATGATTCGTTGGAAGCGGGTATGGCGTGGTCTCTATACACTGCGGTGGGTGCAATAAAACAGTTCAAATAAAGCGAAATTTCGAAAAAAGCGATTGCGTTATCATGTGCGCAAGTGTGTCCGGGGAATATTAAAAGCAGTTGGTGTCAGTACGATACTGAACCGGAGTTCAAATTTAATTGTGTCAGGCAAATGGTATCGCGCACATATGCAAGATGCTTGAGTGCCCTTTTCTGAAACTGCGCAGTTTGCTACACAGCAAACGCTAATTAATCTTGTTTTGCGGCCTTTACATCTCAGCGGTGTTATCGCCCCTACCGTTCCTGCGCTGGTGGTTGCGTAATGAACAGAAGGAAGACATATCTGTCCCCCTTAATTATCTCGGTTCTTGCCATTTTCAAGGCACTCAAACGTCTCCGCCCTTACCCGGTAACGAGCGCTCGTCGCTTCTGCGCCCTTGACGAGGTGAACAGATGTTTCACATCCCTCGGCCTAACGCGGTAACTTCGTTGCTCAGCGGGCGCCATGTGGACGTTCCTCCTCGCTGAAAACGGCTGGGCACGCTGCCTGCTAGGAGACTGTTTACTGCAACAAAGTCCCAGAGGAAAATAAAAAGAAACATAAAACAAGCGAAAGTTAAAAACATGGCAGAATAACAGACTGCTGCAAAAAAAAACACTAAGTATTGTGAAGTAAGCCGCGCAAGAATTGCGGCTTGCTTCATATGTCGTGAACCTCGCACATTTATTATTGCGAAGTAAGCCAAACAAGAATTGCGGCTTGCTTCTTATGTCGTGAACCTCGCACGTTTATCGAAGTGGAGCTCTTTTGGTCTTGCTAATGGCGGTGTCGTAAACGAAGCGCAATGCAGGGAAGCA
This sequence comes from Haemaphysalis longicornis, assembly GCF_048455015.1. Lineage (NCBI taxonomy): Eukaryota > Metazoa > Arthropoda > Arachnida > Ixodida > Ixodidae > Haemaphysalis > Haemaphysalis longicornis. The sequence goes on along the minus strand of NW_027526385.1, from coordinate 80,133,131 downwards.
AAATTTGCACATAGACGGGCACACGAGGATGATGATTATGATGATGATGATGATGATGATGAGATGAGAAAAAAAAGGACGCTTCCCGCGGTCTGGATCGAACCTTCGTCCTTCGGAAGCCGACGACTATCCGATTGCGCCATCGTCTCCCTCTCACTCTCTTTTTTTTTTTAACTGCATGGTAAACGGCACATATTACAGCCTACAAAAGCTACCAGCCATCCAAGAAGATGCACACATCACTGCAGCTAAAATAAGCCGGCCGTCGAAACTCCGGCAAGCAGACGCACGCGTCCAACAGATGCAGCCATTCTGGTGGGTCACTTTGCACCGCATAGATGCTCCGCACCAACGCAGCGTGCCCCAGAAACATGGACTCCGTTGCGCGAGGGGGTTCCGCGTGCCTGTCAGTGATGCGGCACTTCACCAACCTGTGCAATCCCATCACAACAAACGCACCATAGGGCACTCCAGTAGCATCTCGAAAAGGCAAGAGCCGAATTGTATAATGGACAACGTACATAATGTCCATGTCCTTTTTAACAGTTCATTGCAAAACATCCCAGAAAAACACGGCATCCCGGCACAAAACAAAGCAATGATTAATTGTTTCATTCGGGTCCCTCAGCATTAAATCCTTTGGGCTCGTTGCGCGGCCGTTGACTTTTGGATTGACTTTTGGATTTTGTACGGCGACGATGGTCAAACGACGACGATGGGTGGGGAGGAGGCGTTCAGCTATCTGGTAAGGAATTCGTTTGCTGTCGTCTGAGTATGGACTTTGACTCGCACGCAGTTCGCACTTTAACTGCAGCGACTTTCACTTTGGCACTTCGCCGTTTGGTTTTCGCACGCAAGAAGGCTTCGCGTTTCAACCATCGTCGTCGTTGACGTAGAAGCTTTTGATTTTTTTGCAAATGCTGTTGGCCGGTGGGGCCGATACAAGGTGACGTCGCAGAAGGTTTTTAGATGCAGAGCATCTGATTCACTCGCCTTGTCCCTCCGGCGTCGTCGTCGGCGTTGTCCGCCCCTCCCCCATTCTCCTCACCGCGCCAGCTGCGCTCTCCGCCGCTGACCCCCTCTCCTCTCCGATAGCGAACACTCTCTCGCGAGGGGCATTGGATTGGATTCGATTGGATTAAAATGGATTGTGTTGGATTGTGTTGCGTCATAACCGCGGCAGACGCGCTGGGGCCGGCGCATGTGCAGTACTCTCTCTTCCGCGGTTTCCTCTCCTTCGGGCGCGCTGCGCATATAACCGGTGTGCCGTTCTCCGGCGAAGCAACATCCACGCTTGGCTCAAACACCTAGAGTCCACGCCGCTTTACAAGTATGCCAACGTCGTCATCGACTGGGACCGGCTTACGCAGTCCCCTCAACGTTATGCGCGCTATAAAACGCGGTCGACCCCTTCGCCACTCCGCCTATGCGTCGCATCTACACAGGGGTTCCCGTGAGGGGAGGTGGGAGTTTTTTTAAATGCAGAGCATTTCTTAGCCTCGCCTCTTCCTGCGTGGGACGGCGTCCACAGCTCCGCGTCCGCAGCAGGTGCGCCTCTCCTCCTTCCCTCCTCTCGCTCAACAGCAGCTGGCGCGCGCATGCGTCGTAGTCAGCCCGTTCGCTCCGTCACGGTCTCGGCGTAACAGGTGTGTGATAGCAGCGCGGTGGGGCGTGGAAGGGCGCGCGCTGCTTGCGCATGCGCGCTCTCCCCCCCGTACTGCTCTCCCTCTACTGCGCGCGCTGCAAATATAAAGCGGCTAGCGTTCGCTCGTGCTTCAGTCACTGCGTTGCTCCTTCCTTCCTTGGTTGACGCTCGCTCCCACGTTTACTCGTCCAATAATAATAATAAATGACGCATTCAGTCCTATATACACTCTCGTCTCGCTCTCCTCTCTCTACCCCAAACCAACACCAACGCAACTACGACCGAACTACCCATCCTAACGCGACTTTACGCGGCGTTAACGACCCCCAATGCTCTGCATTTACTCGTGTTCTCCTCGCGGGAAGGCGCGGGAATTTTTTTTGTATTGATACGTAACAGAAGAGCACTTATAGGAACATGTGCGGCGAAAATTTGCGCACAAACTACGCATACAAAATCAATGCGCAAACATAACACATAACAGGCAAAAGACAGAAATAGAACGACAAACTCCCAACAACAACATATGTGTGTCACCTAAACGCAACACTGATCCAACGCACATGCGTTTGGAAATTTTTTTTAAACTTTGCCTTTCTTTTTAGAACACCCAGAGCAGAAGTTACAATCGTGAAAAACCTAATTTCGTGCCGCGAAAGTTTGAAAAGAAATATTAGGGGAAAACAGCATTCCTGACGCTCTGTATTTTCTCTATTTAAAACCCATGTCATGAAAACTATTTTGTAGCGCCAGCTACACTGGCCGAGGTTGAGCAGTTTCGCGTGGCTCTTGGAGAGCCGTGCTGCGCATGCGCGAGGAGCAGTAATGTCTCACGGCACAAAGCTGGCGCGCCGGAGCCGCCGCCGTGACTGTATGGGACTGGATCGGATTAAATTGTATAGGATAGGATTGGAAATCGTTTTAGCAGCAGTAAGTATGATAATCAGCTAATCCTAGACAACCAGGAAACCTAAGAATAACCAGCTGAACCTAAGCTCACGTACGTTACGTATATTCTGGCATAGCGGAGCCAAGAAACTGCTAATTTTTTCTAGACCTTTTCGCGCGGTTTTCCGATTCAACGGCATTTCGGCGATTTCTAAATAGTGTCGCGATAACGGAGCACTGCGGATGGGTCTAAGCCTAGAAATGCAGGACGGAGGATGGCACCAATACTACAGGGACCGGGCAGCTGGACGGGTGGCGCCACCACTCGGCGCTCCCCTCGTCAGTGGAATGAGCCGGTGTATTGGACTACACAGCCTCCCGTTGTTTTTGTCGTGTTTGCTTCGGTGCTTTGAATGTTTTGGTGGTGTTGTGAGCGGACATGTGAGATGAAACGAACTCTAGACAGATGTGTTGGGTTCTTAGATGCAGTAACGACTACGTAAACTTGTCGGACGCTTCTAAATTTGCGTATCGGCTGCAATGGCATGAGCGCTTTTTGCAGCGATCTGCGCTTGGCTCCTACCGTTCTGAGTACAAATAAAACAACTATTATTAGTATTCATTTCTTCTTAAATGCACCAACGGCTACGCAAACGTATTGGATGCTTGTAAGGTTGGGGAAGGGCTACATTGACACGAGCGCTGTTTGCAGCGCTCTGCGCCAGGCTCGGCGCTATCTGAGTAGGAATAAAACTATTAGCAATATTAGAATTCATTTCTACCACTTTAAATTATCTTCACTGGTTTCAATGACTACGGTTTCCACGCCAGCCTTAGCGCTGGGATACCTCGATACGTGTGCTTTAAATAGAAAGGCACCTGCATAAGAGATGGATTACAGTGTAGCCGTAGAAACGTTGCGGTAGTTTACACTTTCTGAAACCGTGAGCTTTGTGCCTTCGGTTTTGGTGAGCGACACCGTGACAGCATGGGGGCCTGAAAGCCGAAGTGGAACTCCCACGTTTGTGGTGGTCATTTTATCAAGTGCCAAAGTTATTCACCCACCCAACAGCCCAAGCCACACACCATCCCTCCTCCCATTCCCGTTTTACCACCTGCGTAGCATAAAGGCTGGCACCGATAGTTAAAAAATGTGGCAGTGTTAACGTCAGCCGGTGCTTTTTAATGCTTAAGTATTCTTTACAGAGTACCTAAAAAAATCGTGTAATGCCTTGTGAAGACACCAAAAACGCGCGATTAGTTGCCTCAAATATGGGTCCATCAGCCCGAGTCTTCCACCACAGACACATTTCCGACACATTGGAAAAAGTTTAGATTTGGAGAGGGATGCATGGCAGTTCAAAATTAAACAGCAAAATCATCTAGCCCCTCGTCTAATGATTACGATGGTTTAACGCAAAGCTTTCTTCGTGCGAAATGAATGGGAAATGGTCAAAGTCAAAGACGCTGCTATCAAAAGACCAAACTGCGTGCTGGTCAAATTCGAAGCTAAACTAGTCAAAGTTTAAATCCAGAAGGCAACCAAGGAAACCCACACGAGAAAGCTTTGCGATAAACCATCATCGTCGTTAGACGGAGGAGTGCATGCTTTTTCAAGCGTAGGTGGCAGCTTGTAACCGCAGCATTCAGTTGTAAAGCCGAGTACAGGCTTCGGGCACCCTCCTGTCTTGCGTCCTTCAGCCACGCAGGAATTGGTTTTTGAAAAACCATTTACCATCTAGCCAGCAACCATTGCAGTTCTTATAAATCAATGCTTCTCTACGACAAGCAATAACGTTCTACTATCATGCGGTATTTATTCTATCAACGATTCCCGATGACTGTAGTAAGAGCATTTCTGTGAAATTAAACACGTTTCAGCCGCAGGTAATTAATTTACGGAAGCGTCATCTATCACACTTTCTGTTTTGAGGTAAATCTTAGAAGGCACCCCCCAACTTTGTCTTTCGCTTGTGCACGACGTCGACGCCGTTTTGTCATCACCTGCCCAAAAAAATGAATGCCAGGAAGGCCAGCGCCGCAGCATTCCTAGATCGGTTGCACACACCGGCTTTGCGGGAGCAATTAGCTGCAACTTTGTCTTTCGCTTGTGCACGACGTCGACGCCGTTTTGTCATCACCTGCCAAAAAAAATGAATGCCAGGAAGGCCAGCGCCGCAGCATTCCTGGATCGGTTGCACACACCGGCTTTGCGGGAGCAATTAGCTGCAATATACTCCTCGATACGCGAAACTGCATGCAGGCATGAAAAAATTACATGAAGGAACGGACTTTCACTTCCAGCTTGAATTCCAACTTGGCGCATTGAGCGTCGTCTGCTATTTGTAAATACGGAGTATGGTGGTAAGTCAAACACATGGCATGCCTTGTAAAGGTCACATCCACGCTCAAGATTTACCGATCTGAAAAAGTCATTGTGGCTATGTACGCTTTGCAAGCCGCACGGCAGAAAAACGACAGAAAGCCATGCACAATAACGCTGCGCTGACCACCACCGGCATTCCACTGACGAGCGGTTCGCCACGGGCGGCGCTGTTCGCTGAAGCGACGGTGGTGCCATACAACGGCCGCGTTCACACTGCGGGCGCTATACGTACGCATCGTTCGTACGCATCGTAAGCGTAAACGCAAAAAAACGCAATGAGTTTGTTCAGACTATCGTTGCGTTGAGAGTAAAGTACACAACGTTTATTTCCTGCCAGCAGGGGCGCAAATGTAGGGTCCGCAGCTTTTACGACAAGCACAGATGCGACTGTTACGGCGGAGCCAATGGGCAGAGCAGTTGCGGTTTTCACTTTCCGGTCACGTGCCTTCCGGCCTCCCCAGATGACCTTTCATCCGGTGACCGCCATCGCAGGCATCCGCCGATGCAACATTGTAGAACAACGCAGTATCGCCGGTCCTCAGCTTCGCAAAAAGATTGTGGAAATCTCCGTTAACAACTAAATCGAGGAAGATCTGACGAACCCACATTGTTCTACGACGCCTGCGTCTGCGTCGGTTAGCGCTGGGACGATGACAAACTCATTTTTGGCTTGAAGAGCCTCGACCCCAGCTAACAGATGCTTGCTGATCGCCGCCATGATGAAAATTGCGAAACGCAGCAAGGAGGTTATACTAAACTTATAACCTCCTTGAAACGCAGTTGCCCCAGAGCGGTGATTGGCTGGTCGTAAAACACGTATCTTACCGAAGGGCTCGATGGGAACATAGTCGGTTGCTAGCCGCGTATACGGAAGTTCCAGCAGTTGCGCAGATTGAGATAATTACGCCACTTACGGCGGGTGCGACTGTAGTCTGAACGCGGCGTTTTATTAGGGCAACGTAAAATGTATAGCCAGCCAATTGCATCATGAAAAGCAATACAAAAGTCAACTAATAAAGGCAACTCCGCATGCGCACTTTCGTAAACTGTTTAGTTAAAGTTCAGCGCTCGATCGTTGAAGTTCAGCGCTACTGCAGTTCCTAAATAAGGTCACAGAAGCAGCAGCCAAAAACGGCCGCAAGTAGCATGATTTACATTTCAGCTGTTTTGGGTAACGACAGTGGAGCAGTGGCCGTACAAATATCAGCTAGAAATTACCGAAATATTAGTTGCGCACAAAATCAACGCACAACTCGTTAAAAAATAAGTGTGCTACAGTTTTGATTGATTGTAGCGTTTAACGCGCCGTAGTGGAGGGCTCCAGATTAATTTTGACCACTGTGCTACAGTTTTCAGCACATAAACCAAGATGCAGTGCCCCTAGTAACGTGCTTTGGCATTTGGCCTTGGTGGGAAATTATGTTGCAGAAAAGTTTTCATGCTTACCTGCTGAGTAACCTTGTTCCCTAATCACCATTCTGCTTAATAAAACTTGATCGTGCAGGGGTAACCTTGATCGGAACAAGGTCACCCCTGCAATAATGTATCACTGCACTCGTTGACCGTCGCGGACTGAACCGCTGCAGATTTTTATTTCTAACGCTATACGCCTCGAGCTTCGCGATCGCTGCGCCGCCTGCCGCCGCCTCTCCGCGGCGCTTACGGGAGGCGCGCTGCGTGGCCCATTAGGACTCATGCAGTGTTTTGGTTCTCTTTTGCTTCGTTTTGCCCTTCCGCACCCTAAACAACTTGTTGTGGTGATGTCTGTTATTATGGTGATGTCTGATGTGTAAGCAAATGGTACTTTTAGGGCACTTCAAAAAGCAGCTGCGTCTTGGTAGAGTGCTCGAACGCCAACAAGAGCTATCTGGTGACGCGGTTCTGCGCGCTTGTAGGCCGTTCTTACGGGCGTCGGCGACGGCAGCAGCATATGACCACTGTCACCTCCGAATACGTCAGGCACAAGTGAATTCTGCTGTCGCCTCGCTTAGACCTGATACTGACACATTGAGAGGCTGGTTTCGTTTTGCAGCGCGGACAACGAATGAGGCTTTGTTTCGACTATATTCGTCGCAGAAAAATATGCTTCGGGGATGTGATTACTCAACACTTGACAATAACTTGTGCCTTTTATGGGAACATAAGCCACGCGAAAATGTTAAGTATATTCCAAGGCTGTAGTTCGTTAGATATGTGCCCACTCATCCCTTATAGCGAGGACCAATTGGAAAGTTAATGAGATAACGGAAAAATAAATCATCTGTCAAGTCCGGAAGAAACAGAACAGCTCTTACGGGAATGAAAAAATAAATACTCCCACCTCCCCTCGCGGGAACCCCCGTGTAGATGGGACGCATTGGGGGGTTCCGTTGTTGTTTCCGTTAGGTTGATTCTCCCATCGCGTGAAACGTGCCGTGAACCCCCTGCCGCGGCTATGACGCAACGTGGCGCGGCTATGACGCAACACAATCCAACATAATCCACTTTAATCCAATTCAATCTAATCCAAGCCAATCCAATCGAATTCAATCCAATGACCCTCGCGAGAGAGTGTTCGCTATCGGAGAGAAGAGGGGGTGAGCGGCGGAGAGCGTAGCTCGCGCGGCGAGGAGAATGGGGGAGGGGTGTGGACGGACAACAACGCCGTATGGAGGGACAAGGCGAGTGAATGAGATGCAGTCGCATCTAAAACCCATTGCAGCTTTTGAAATGCTAAAAACGTTTGTCGAAACTTAAGCAAGGTCGTGCTCATCAGGCCAACTAGATGCGAAATGCACTGATGCGAAATGCACTTACTTTTCGGGGAAGGGGGGGGGGGGGGGGGACGTCTAACTGTCGTGCACAAATGCAGAGCGAAATCAAGGAATAAACGTTTTAGTAATCGCACGCACAAGCTGCGCGTTCAATTTCCTTTAGTTTTTCGACTTCAACGCACAGCTGATCACTCGGTGGACACATTTTTCGAAGTACAGGGCAGGGAGTTCACAATGATAAAAGGTGTCGCTGAAAGAGTTGTGGTACTTGATAAGGCCATCTGATTTAAGCTTGTGCTAGTTTCGGCAGGCCCCCTGTGTAATGTTTCGAAGACGCGTTTAGTCGTGGACGCGGCTTGCTTTATACGCCCGTCGCCGCGCTGCTCGCGGGGGATATCTGCATACAGATGATGGATGTTTGCGAGCGCTCACCTCGGGACAAGACGACCCAGCACTAAATTCTTTGTCGGGCGCAGACCCCAGGTATACTTTTGTATTTTTTACCGTACTTCTTTTGTAGAATGTTCGTGCAATTTATGCCACATTTTTGTCCAAGGTAGTGATCAATATCCGAGGTATTATATTATCAATCGTAACTGGCGTGCTGTCAGCTGCATGAGTGCTCCGCAGGGATATATAAGCCCAAAACCGATTTACATCATGGTGTACAGGCATCGCATGGTCATCTGAGGAAACGCTGCCTACGGAGACACTGTTAATAAATTTCAGTGGAGTGCAATTACAATCAGTTCCATGCGTATACGCGGACTTCGAGACATTGGTCTGTGATACGCACCTGGCGCTCATACAGACCGAATGTACCACACTGAGATAGCGCCAGGAACGTTTACCCTCTCGTAAATACACCACGTTTGTGAACAGAGCGATTGTACAGTAATCCGTGTTTCGACCGCATACAAACGTTAAATCTCAGTCTCGAACGTGCCCCAAAAGCAGCGGCGACTCCCGCGGCTTGTTTCGAAACAGACCGCTAGGGGGATTTCAGTGGCGCCCCTACAGGCAGCGCTCGAGGCACAGTCGCCTACTAGGCAGGCGTTTTCGAAGGCGAACTGAACTTCTCCGTATAGACAGCTCTGGATTTTTACCAGCAGGGCTTGCTTAAACTTGAGCTTGGTCCGTTGGCGTTCGCAAAAAAAAAAAAAAAAATTCGCCGCGCGCCGCCCTGCTCGACCTTCACCCAGCCGCGTAGGCGGAGCCAAACCTCGCCCAGCTATGATGTCATCGCGCGCACCGCAACAGTGTTGACCGCAACCGCTCGAACTTCGAGAACACTCTGCCCAGCGTTTGTGGCGTGATCTCTCGCGTGCTCTTTTCTTCACCAGTTCACGTTTGTTCGCGCCTGATGTGGGGAAGCACAGAACAGCTCGCGCTACCAGACGCCGAGTTGACGAAGCCGGTTGCCGCCGGATATAGCGCGTGCTAACGTGGTCCACTTTGGGAAGAGACGTGAAAGAGTGCGGACAAAAAAAGTCATGGAGAACTTTCAGCGGCAAGTTCAAAAATCCATGTGAGGTGCAACAGCCGCGCCTCCGACGAAGGGGCACGGTCCGCCAGCTCTGCTGTTTCTCCAGCCTTGCGCCACTAGTGCGATCTGCGCCAATCTTTTTTTTTTTTTTTTTTTTGAAATCGTGCCTCGGAAACTTTTGACTCCAGATGCACATATTTACAGTCTTTGTCAAAAGTTTTTGCGCCGTGGCAATTGTTCATTAGCTACAAAGAACTCAAAATACGAGCTTACCTTTCGAGCGAGACTGAAATGTTTTATCCCAGAAATCTGGCTAAAGCGCCTTTCCTTCTTGCTGTCACAAACTGATTTGGCCACACTTAAAAGTTGGTACTTTGCTTCGAATTCTTTGTCGCCCGGAAGCTTTTGGCGTGGCCTGGGAAATGTTGAAAGACTGTACATGGTTTGATGCATGTGGTACTGATTGCCTCGAGCTGTATAATAAACAAAAAACATTTTTATTGTTTCGCTAACGACAGCGCTGCTGAGAGCAACTGCCAGATCTCTGTCGTTAGGACAAAGCAAGATTTCTTAAACCATGCATATTAAATCCGCACACAGGCAAAGTAGGCCTGGCAACAGGGCACCGGCCATAGAGATGTCATGAAGGGCGTCAAACCTGTCATCCGAAAAGAGCGAATTCTGTTTTCGAACAATAGGACATTGATCAGAGTGGAGTGGGCATTTCCTTATAAGCTGCCTCTAACCTTCGGTTAAACGCTGCTGATTGCTCATTAAAGAATGTATTTTTTCTTTGTGTACTGCAAGTAAAACCAACGTGCTTGGCTTGCCTTATCGTGCACCTGCTTGCAGTTAATTCTTGCATATTGGCGTGGTGCTAACGCGCTGTTCGATTCTCTATGCGTCAGCAAACTGCACATCAATACTTTGTGAGGGTGTTTTCTTTCTTTTTTCTTTTTTTCAACCGAAGCTTGTATTGACTCACTTGTATCGTGGAAGCTCGTGGTGGTGTTCCAGGAAATTAAGCGCTTCAGGTCCTAACAGGTCTCGGAGGCCCTCTGAGCCCCCTCCACCCCTCCCCCTGACTCAGCCGAGAACGAAAGTCTCTCTCTCTCTTTCTCAAGAAAACAACGCTTCCCATGGTGGGAATCGAACCTGGGTCTCTCGCGTTATGGACCCGACGTCTATCCTATTGCGCCATTCGGACACGCTATTCAAACGCATAGTCGACTTGGAAAAAATGCCCGCCGGGTGGGATCCGAACCCACGATGGGTTCGGATCCCACCCGGCGGGCATTTTTTCTCCACTTTCGTTCTTTCCAAATTCTTAATCTGTTTCAATTACCTACCACATCCTCCCCTTTGTTTTCCGAGGTTTTCTTGACTGCCAATCCTTAATTCTGTCTTATTTCAATGACCCCCTCATTTCCTATTCTGATTCGCTATATACATACGCACACAGAGATTTTGACACAGAAAAAAAAAAACGCGCTCAAGCAATAACTGCAAGACAAAGAACGGAAGTATGAAAAAAATGCATCGAACATCACCATTTTTGCAATTAGAACTAGTTTTTAAGTTGCAATTAGAACTAGTTTTTAAGTTTTTAAGTTTCTTTTGGTCGGTGTCTCCGTTTTTACTCCAACATGTTTCCCGACCAGACGGGTTTCCGTCAAACCCTCGACTTCAGAACTAGTGACAACATATCTCACACTTACGAATGCGCGGTAATAAAAAAGCGCATGAATAATGATCATCAGTCTGCCCGCGGAGTTGTATACAAAAGAAAAGAAACACACAAGAAGTAGAAGTTATTCGAGAAACCAGACATTGTCAGGAAGCAAGCAATATTTGTTTAACTTGCTTTTTAAACGATTTTTCAGAAACGTTGAAACTTGCAACTTCCGGATTTTAATATTTAGGTCGACTAAAATAACAGCGTTTGTTTTCCGTTATTCGTCCTTGTTTTTGGTGGGCGTCGGGTGTTATGTCTAAGAATCTGTAATGAACCACGGGGTCACGTGCCCGGTGTAGGGGACCCTCAGTCCGGGATCCCCAAGCGGTTGCTGGCTACGCGGGCCCTGTTCAGTATTCCAGTTCACTGTAACCAGATCAAGCTGGATAGTATGACCACGGCCGCTCGATGGATTCCAGAGCGGCCATGGTATGGCCTGAATTAGCGTCTCGACTGGGGCCAGTTGGTTCATTCTGATCTTAAACAACAGCGCAAAAGACAAAGACTGTGCTTCTTTCTTAGTCCTTGTCTTTTGCGCTGTTGTTTAAGATCATGGTATGGCCCTTGCTGGCCAACTGCGCCGTTCAGTGTCGAATGGAGGGATTTATGGGTTGCTGACCTGGCGTTTGCTAGCACTCCCGTACCTGATGGTATAGAGTACCGAGCGATGTACAGTAGTTTCAGGTGGCTTGCTACTTCGCTGGATATATGGCATGAATGAAGGTGCGGATAAGTGTTTGTTTGGAGTCACGTGGCCTTTATTTAACGGGCAAGGGGATTGTGAATCTTTATTGCGCCTACCCTCTTTACCCTCATATCTATGGGTGTCTGAAGAGGCTTCAGGACATTCCTCTGGGGTCCGAGCCTGATCGGTGTGCGTGCGTGCTTCTTGTGTCCTCCCGTCCTGCAGGTGGAGCTTCTGGTGGAGGCCAACAACGGCGTGCACAGCGCGCTGATCCCGCTGCACGTGGGCGACGGGCGGGGCACGCTGCAGCCCTCGCGGGCGCCCAAGTTCTCCGACATGGTCAGCACGGGCACCTCCACCACGGTCTCGAGCCGCAAGGGCCTCGGCGCCGTCTCCAAGAAGGTGCACCTGCGAAAGCAGACCACCGACCCCGGCGAGTTCAAGGCGAGTGCGTTTTAACGTATTTTCGCGCGTATAACCCGCACCAGAAATGCGAAACTTTCAGTGGCAAAGTAGGGGTGTGGATAATGCGCGGGGTTTTTCCTTTAGTACAGCTTCACGGCAATGCGTGTTGTGCCGTGAAGATGACCTTGAGTACAACAGTGGGGACCGCTGCTCAAGTGATAGCTCTAGCGAGAGTAGTGGCACTCAGTGAATTGCGACTTTTGCCTTGCAGTGAGTCTATTCTACTTGCTAAATATACGCTTTTTCTGTCTACATAGTATGTGATTTGTTGCTTGAGCAGTAGCTTTGGTGCAGCCTTTCCGGTATCAAATGCGCGGGCAATACGCGAGGATTTTTTTTTTCTTTTCCGGCTGCCTGAAAGTGGGGGTGCGGATTGTATGCAGGGGCGGGTTATACGTGCGAAGATACGGTAACGTCTTGAGCGTTGTCCTAAATGCATGCTATCGCTTCGCTGCGTCTTTTGACAGCAGAGCTGTTGTAGGTCGAGCCTGTTCTTCTGCTGTAGGTCTTGCGTCATGCACGGGTAGGAACACGTTATCGGAACAAACGATAGAGGGCGCAGTGGTCTCCCAGGGGCGGGTTCCCCTCCCGGGGAGGGAGCCTCCCGCCGCTGACATTTAGCGGCCGATTCCTTTGCGCGAACCGTAGAATTTTAACACGAAAGTTTTTTATATTCTCGGATACACCAAGGTTTCGGTGGCGTCATATCCATCACGGAAGTGACGCCATTACAACGAAGTAAGCGGCCTGTAAAGGGTGCACCCTGCACATAGGGTCTTCTTGCGGGGAAGCAACCTTGAGTACTAAAGATTATCCTCAGGGTTGTTCGTTTTCGGGTTTCATATTTTAACACGAACGTGTTTTATGCCGCGATACCGCCACGATTTCACTCACGTCATATCTGTTACGGAAATGACGCCAGTACACCTTTGCCGAAGCGACCCGTCAGCAGGACGTCGCTCGCCAAACACACCCACAAGACAGCCGCCGACCCGCAAATCATGCTCAGCTGCAGATTTCGCTGCACATTTCACTTTCGTGTTTTACCGATTCATATGACAGAGGAATCAACTTTTTTTTTTTTTTTTTTTTTGCTGCTATGGCCTGCCGTTCTCGGGCGGGCACCCGTTGACGTCCGAGCTGATGCAAGAGAACTACAGCGCCGATGTTTCAGCGATCTCACACTGGGTGGAACTGTATGGGTTAATTCTTTTTTTTTTTTTTTGAACATGCACTAAACCTATAACGAAGTCGTTTTAGTGAAATGGAAGGGCGACCTATTGTTGGTGAACATTCATCACTGAAAATTAAGTGCGAATAGGGGCAAAAAGGGAGGTGATACCAGCGCTGCACGGTGTCTTCTCCCTTCCTTGTCGTAAGCGTAAAAAGTTAGGCATGTTGGTTATGCATGCTTGGATAAATGCAGCACGAAAGTTGGACGAGCGGAGGGTCGAAGGCGAGCACTCGTCTTTTCCTCTCCTCGTAGTAGACCCAGGACACGTCCTGTGTCTGTTTCTGCGCTACGTCTACAAATATCCCTATCTTGTCACTCTTTCAGTTCGCGCTTAATTTTTGACGAAATCGCTTTGTTGGAAATCCCGCTGCATTCGAAGTGTTTCGTGGTCCCAACTGCAGTGCGTCGTCGCCGCTTCTAACGATATCCAGTTTACAATGAAACCAGTTTCCTGTCCAGGTGTTTGTTATGACAAGGGTTCTCTGTACCTAGTTAGCGTAGCGTAGTCACAAATTTGCCTCCCCTCTTAACCGGGTATGGCGCTCCGCAAATTTTTATCGTTCGTCAACTGATGCTGTCCCGAAAAATTCAATTTTTCAATATTGTCTTGCGGCGCCAGCCGCTAAAGACTTGGGACCTATGAGCTTTTGGTGTTATTTTCCCGCCGAAATTCAAGGAGCGGGCCTATTCGCCCCGAGCGCGAACAGAGTCGGCCCCTGGCGGCGGCGGGACGAACCGCTCCTAGTGTGGATGGCGCTCTCGCGTCGTCTGCTTTTTCACGTTGCGTGCGGCGCAAGACGCGTGCTGCACACGACAAAACAACCAATATGTGTGCTCGTTTGGCAGTAAGCAATGACATAGTTACCTCTGCTTGCGCATTTCCTCTAGAAACGCAATAATCAGCGGCCGTTGAGGGTTAATGCGCTGGTTTCATTCCACGAAACATCTTCGCCGTGGTCACCGCTTGAGTGTGAACATTGCTTCCACACATTGCACTTTTCTTATTGTTGAGTGCAGTCGTCTGCCGTTTCGGGAACGTCGAAGGGTGCTTTTTGAAGGTGGCGTGGTGATTATTTAAAGGATAAAAGTTTAGTACGGGAAACGGGTAAGAAGCGACAAGACCTCTCCATACGCGTGCAAATTCCACACCCTTGTAAAACTGCGCTGTGTCCTTATAGAAAGAAGAAACAAACAAAAACATTTACACTGCACACGACCTGTGCGCTATCGCCCATACATTGCCGGACACGTATTTTACACCCGCAAGCGCCTGTGTGATCGTGTCCTTCCCGTATATTTCTAAAATAAATACCATTTTTGGACAGTCGTTGTTTACACTGAGGAGGAGAAATAAACATTTATTCAACTGTATCGAGTTGCTAATTTTACGTATTATTTAAAATACGTTTCTATGGATGCGCAAGAGTATTAGGGGGGATTTTCGGTAAAAGTAAGCAGTTGTGAGTTTGCGTCTGTCATGTGGCATTTCATGTGTCATTTTCATATACAGTCGAACACGGATATATCGAACTCCAAGGGGATCGTGAAAGAATTCGATATATCGATAATTTGATATATAAAATAGGCCTATATGAAGATTATCTGACAACTCCGCACATCACGGAGAGTTTTCTGAAGTCGTGGTAAACGGTAATTTACCGCTTTGACCGTCAAAGCACGGAAAATTCTAACCGCAGCATGATGACCACCGCACTTTAATTATCATTGAAATGTCTTTGAGCTTCGCTTGTTTGTTTTTTTTCTGCGTCGTAGAGTTCGCCAAATTGTCTTCAAGATTACAAACACACACAAATGAGAAAATCAACGCTGTACACTGTGCCACAACAGAGGCGAATAACGCTGACGTAACCTCGGCTGCAGTAGGCGGTTGGGAACGTTGTCAGGCACTGCGTGCCGTTATCTTCAGTATCCGAACCGAACACCTCCCCCATCTGGAGGCATGCAACGAAGTCGCTTTGCACCCGACACGCTCCGGAATAGCCGGGGCGGGTTGTGCTGCCTTCGCCTTTACGTGAACGTTGATGGGTGCATCGCCCTCAAAACTACTGCGAGGAATTCCGAACGCCTTTTCAACCAACATCTTTTCAGCAGCCTGCACCCGACGAATTCCCGCCTTCGTTGCTCCGAAATAAATGCCTTGTACAAAACAAACATACAACGCCGCATCGGTCCCCCTGCACGAGCCACCAAACAGCTCAGTCACAGAAAAAGAGTGCCTCCGGTCAATTTCTTTTCCTCCTTTATGTCCTTTCGCCCCAACCACTATCCGCGTTCTAGCTATCATGGAGCTGCCCCTCGTGCTAGCGTGAAAACAGCTGTTGAATGCCATCGAAGCGATATAATGCCGCGGACGCCGCCCCTGTCTCACCAAGCCAGGCAGCGCCTGCGATGAGTCAACATTATCATCAACTCCACCCCATCACAGGACGCAAACTTTCAGGGGAGCCTTCGGCACGGAATTCGATATATCGAATTTGCCCATGATCAGGAGTTCGATACACGCGCACAACAGCCCTATACTTTTGCATGGGATTTTCGAGGGGATGTTTGCACTGTTCGATATAGACAATAATTCGATATATCCGTGTTCGATATATCCGTGTTCAACTGTATATCATTTTCAAATCCGACATGAATCACCTTGTCCAGAAACGTGCCTCACTTAGCATAACCAAATGCCTAATATGGTCACGTCTTAACCTCTTAAGGTGGACTTATAAGTTTAAAGAAAGAGGAGAAAACGGGTAATATAATGTACGTTGGTGCCCACATGTGCGAGGGGTGTGTGCCTTGACTCGCTGGTTTTTTTTTTAATTTTTTCCCACAATTCTTGCTTTCAATACATTTTTGAAAAAGGCGAGCCACAATTCCTGGACAATCTCGGACCAAAGGGGGGTTAATTAATTTTGAAAATACGTGTTAAAGTACTGCTTTTTCACCGCTACAGAACACAACGCTTAGTGTAGTTTCGATTGTAAGTAATACTGATAACCATAGTTTGGCTTTTCGCGTTACATGCGTTCTCTTCTCGCTGCTCTTGCAACGTCAGCAGGAACCCCCCCCCCCCCCCTCTTCCCGAAAAAAAAAAAAAGAAATGCACAGAATTTCATTTTTTACCCAATCCTCAAGAATTAAATGCCAAGACAAAGGCGATATTCAGTTTACAAAACAAAGTAGTTACCGGGAACCCGTTGCGCTGATTCGCAACGAGAAATAAAAAGGAAATGTTTTACTACATCTGCAACAGCGCAACTTCATTTATTGCCGTCTTTAGGGTTCGTAAGCGACCTTATACGCAAGAATGCAAACACATCTCGCTGTTGCAGGCACCTGTTACGCAAATGGTCAACAGAGCAGCCGTAGCAGAAAATGTGTGCTCACTGTGAGGTCCCAGGAGCAATTGGTTTGCACACTGTAAACCTGCTTGTCACTTTGCGAAAACCTAGCTAAACATGAGATGTTGATTGTACTGCGTGCGTTGACAATTCAATACGCTAGTTCACTTGCGACGAAAGCCGTAAATAAGTGATCTGAAAACGTTATTCATCAAACCTTCGTTCAGAGTCGCTAAAATTTCATTTAAAAGACCCGTTAGAGCGGTTACATTTATATCTCTGCGCTGATCAAAATTCAGTAATTTTATGTTGCCTTTTGAACACACACAAAATATCCCAAGCTCTTAGAAAGAATTTCGGGGCAGTTAAGTAGTGTTACCATTTCAGGGCATCCCACAAATGCAAGAATGCGTCATATGCTACCAGTGAAAGCGATTGAGATTGCCGTTGTAAACTGAATTTCAGTGATCGAGGCTTCCTGATTTGTTTCTACTTATGCTTTTATTGAAGGCTCAAAGCCATAGTCTGGAAAGATCGAGCCGTCGCTTTTTTTGGCGTAGTAATGAAAACTGACTGCCGCTTCCATGCTATACATTGAACGTTGAGGAACCGAACTACAGCATACCACTCTTGTTTGCACCTTTCGTGCGCACATACGGCGAGAAAAAAGCACGAAGCGCGCCCACAGTGTGCATTCTTACGGGCCGCTCAGCGGAGCATCCACACTAGCAGCGCGACGCTGTCGCCACCTACATGTCGAGCTCGCGGCGAATAGAGGAATAAAGAACGAGCGACGGCTGTTTTACCTTTCGCAACGCCGCCGCTCGGTGGCACCTGCGCTATGCTTCCCTAGGGTGCCCCTAGAATCGCTTCCCTAAAATCACGATTCCCGAGTACCGCTGTGTGCGCGTCTCCAGCCCCATATCCAAACATGGCGCGTTCATTACGCAAGCGAAGTCTTTTACCTAAGTACATGTTCTTTCCCCATATTATCGAGTTCGCGCCGGCCCAATCGCACTCGGTGGTACTGGGTCTTATCACTTCCTGTTTCGAATAGCTCGATAGCGTTGCCGCTAAACGAAGTCGCCCGAATTCAGCGACCTGTGCACGGCTACGAACATATGCAGCTACAGAAAACTCCCGTCAAAGTAAACACATGTAAGAACTGGAAAGCTTACCAGTCTCTTGCACTCCCGGAGATAAGGAACGGAGCTGTAGAGCCATATCTGGGTTTCACTGCGGAGTCAGTCACAAACTTGCTATGTTTGTTTGAAAGCCGAGTAGCCAGGAGTGGTCAGATAACAAGCGTCGCGTCTTGCGGAAGAGAGAGCGATAACACTTCTTTATTGAGTTAGCTGTGGGTGAAATGGGGATTGCGCATTTACCATGTTTCAAATACAATGGAAGTTAGATAGGGGTATGGAAAGGACCAGTGTGGCGCGGTCTGCTTCAATGTCAGCTGAGGAGAGATCAAATCTTGAACTCGAGAAGCTTTTGTTGGTTCAGTTGTACCAGGGACCTAAAATTCACATGTGGAAGGAGGGCGGAAGACAGTGTTTGGTGTAATGCCAAAGAATTTACTATGAATTCTCAAAGCCCTAATCCTCTCGTTCATGCCGTGTGCATATTTCGATTTTCACAGTGGAGTTGTTATGGGCCAATTCTCCCGTTTTTCTGTGTGCGTAGACCGTGAAAAGCCGCCTCACCCTTTGCCTTCATCACCCGTTCGCCTCCAGCGCTTCACACACTGACATAGAATGGGGTATATTGCCCTTGGAAAAGTGTCTCCCCAACAATGCATTAGTGTCTAGAAGTGAAGCCGACTTTAAGAATATCGGTGTCCGCTTGGGCTTTGTAAGCTGCCTTTCCCACAGTGGGTGTTGCGCAGTGAAGCCTACTCACAATTCCGTTGAACGCTTCCCCGGCGCGGCGGCGCGGATTGAGCGGGAGTTTACGGCCAACCATTGCAACCAACAAACCACAGATAACTCCAATGGTCATCCACCTTCACAAAGTGAAGTGCCACTGAATTTCTTGCAATGGCCTATTATATGCAGAAATGGCAGCACATGGAAGCCTTGCCCGGAAAGGCAAGGAGAATTAATTGGCAGCAAAGCCAACTATGCGCCTAAGCTGAGCCGAGCAAAAAAGGGAGAGATGAAAGTGAAGAAGGGGAAAAGGAAAGTTCAAGCAAGACTTTAAGAACTAGTGTAAGAATGCATTAATACTGATTGATTGATCGTGGGGTTTAACGCGCCGACGCAACGCAGGCGATGAGGCGCGCCGTAGTGGAGGGCTCCGGATTAATTTTGACCACCTGGGGATCTTTATCGTGCGCCGAAATCTCGTACACAAGGGCGTTTTTGCTTTTCGCCTCCATCAGAAAAGCGGCCGCCGCGGCCGGGAATCGAACCCGCGACCTCGTGCTCAGCAGCGCAACGCCTTAGCCACTGAGCCACCGCGGCGGGTATGCATTAATACTGAACTTGTGCACTTATTTCTTATCTTTGTTTACACAATGTCAGACCGGGCGTGCTTTGGAAAGTAGTAGGAAAGTATCGTTGTGGAAATGTGAAGTTCTTTAGATGTGTTGCATTTGCAATGTTTGGGTGTTACATGAAAGCTGTAGCTTAAACTATAGCTTTCACTTACTCTTAGATACTCGAGAAGTGGTTGTCCAGTACCTAATAATTAATTCCAATCTCTCAAGCAGCCATTGTCTCCTTTGAGAAAAGTTTAATTGTTTAGACAAGACATACAGATGCAGTATTGTAGGACTGCCTTTTCTTTCTTTTTCCTCGCAGTATCCCTATTCTTTTTTCGTCTCGTTGATTCATTTGAAATCTGAATGCAGTAGTTAGTATTTATTTTGATGCACTCTATATATTTTTCACCTGGGTTCATGAGTGGTTGCAACTCATAATTGGCTCCGTATGCTGACATTTAGAGGTCTTGCTTCACCAGCAAAAAGTCATGCCAGGTAATCATCTCGTTGCAAAAATTCAATGGCTGTTCGGGAATTAGATGAATTTCAATGCATTTTAAGCCATATTTTCAAGGTGAAGTGTAAAAAAATACCTTACCAGCTCAACTGAGTGCCTCCTGCCTTTCAAAGAAAGCAACATTACAACACTTAAGGCGCAGGTTTGAACAGCATAAGTGGGAACACTTGAAAGATAGGATGTCTGAAAGATATTTTTGTCACGACCCAGTCACCATGATGTCAACAAATAATCAGGTAAAGCAGCAATACAGACCAGTGATGATCACAATATAGTAGGGACAATAACGTGTCATAACAAAAGGTTTTTTGTCTTATATCAGAATTTTTGTTGATGATGGGCTGCGCCTCAAATATCATCTGGTCATCTGCTGGGGATTTCCACATGTATGTGATTAATATTGTCTTTTCAAAACAATACAACAAGTGCCAAGAAATATATGAGCTCGCACGTCCTGGTTGTTTTCCATCACCTTACTGTCGGTCACATTTTTTGGCCTACCATCGTTGCACTCATCACTAAACACTAGATATCTCTCCTGAATGCAGGTGCGGAGCATCGAGGGTGACGGAAAAAAGTCCGTCCGCTCCCTCACCGGCCTCCAGCGCGACGCCGAGGTGGTGTTCGTTCCGAAGGGCTGCGCCGAGGAACCCTCGCGACCGGGGCTCCCCAACTTCTTAGACGCCTCGGGCGACCTCACTCGGGCGGCAAGTGAGCCCGACCTCGGCGCCCACCCGGACTCCGGTCTCGGCGAGGACGAGCCAGCCCCGGTCCCAGCGAGCATCTTCGAGCGGCCCGGCTTCGGCAGCGTCGCCTTCCGGAACTCCATCTCCGGCACACTCCTCTCGCTGCCCTCCTGCCGAATGGACGACGAGGAGGGGAGCATAGCGCTACCCTGCGGAAGCGTCGTCGACTCCATCGGGTCGGCGGGAAGCCTGGCACAGAGGCAGGGAGTCCTGCCGTGGGACGACGGCGAAGACGTGTACTACGAAGAAGACGAGGAGGAGGAGGAGGATGTGAACGCGACGCCAGCGACGGTGATCTTTCTCGCTGCGCACGGCTTGGCGGAGTACGTTGAACTGTTCTCGAGGGAGAAGGTCGACTTGGATGCGCTCATGCTTCTCGGGGAGGAAGACCTGAAGGCAATGGGCGTGCCTCTGGGACCGCGGAAAAAGCTGATCAGGGCGGTGGAGCAGCGGCGATCGGCGTTTGCGGACCCCGGCGAAGTTGCCGACTCGAGGCTGTAGGCGGCGGACAACGACGTGCTCGGCATTTGTGCGACAGCTGAAGTAGCATTCGTCTTCTTCTCTTTTGTTTGCGTGTGATTGCCGCTTCCTGGTGCTTCTTCGTGTGTGACCAGCTCTGAAGATGACTGGACTCTTTCCAGGAAAGAACGAGTGTTTGTGTGCTTTGAGCGACTGTTTTATGTCTCCCTTTCTTTTTCTATCGGCAGAAACAAAAGCAGCCAAGCTGGCTTTTGCTTGTTGCAGGAAATGATTTACTCTAGTGTCTCCAGCAGTTGCCAGTGACTTCTATTGAAGAGTCTGTATGCCAGCCATTCAGAAGGGAGCACAAACTGAAATAAGTCAGCTGTCCAGGGAACAGAGAACCTGTGCTCTGTGCTCCTTCGAAAAAGTCAGGGACATGGTGTTGTCCGTAAATGCACAAATATAAACCTAAGTTTCTTGTCTTAAAGACTCTTCAAAGCCTCTGAAGTTGCAAATGTTTTCCTTAGATTGACTCTGTGCACACGGTCGCGTTTGTCAGCGATTTGATTTGTGACGACTCCACTTTGTTTAGTTTGAAAACGTTCTTGATCAAGTGCGTATACCAGTTTGCTTGAGGCATTACAATTTTCTGTTGAACCTTGGAAATTCAAGTTAGCATAAAAGGCCTGAGTGATTCAGTCGTACGCTCGTGTTGCGATTCGCCCATTCATTTTTGACGGGGGCTGCCACTATACAGTCAACATTTGTCCATTCTAGCTTAGATACTTTGACTGCAAACTTAATTTGAGCAAATTTGGCGGTTCTGCCAAGTTCTAAAGCTATGCATTCTGACTTTGGTTTATTCGATTTTTCGCCTAATTCGCCCAAACGTTGGTACTCTTGCAAGTTCGAAATACCGATAGTTGGCTGTGTGACCTGCCATCATAACAGAAGTTTACAATTTTTTAATTCATTCGGCATTGAAAACTGTCACGTTTGGGTATTCTAGACGTTTCATTTGTGGAAATTTGGCTGCTAGTTTGATAGGGGAGTAAGTAAGGATAACACATTGTGGCTTTTGTTCTTTCTTGCGTAACCTTATACCTAATTGAACCATTTTCTCGAGCCATTACTTTTAAAAGTCATTGCCGACAGTCAGAGCAGGCAGACATCAGTAGCCCAAAAACTGGATGGAATGCTTCAAAAAACGATGTTGAATGAAAGTGAAATATGAAAATTGTTTGTCAACATCAGCTGATGTTTAAGATGATTATTATGATGATGTATTTACAGTGCGTAAGCGCGTGTTCACACAGCGAGCCGAACTTGCATAATAGGAGTCAAGTGGGCTTTAAGCTCAACTGTGCTAAGGTCATTAACATGGATGCGACGGTACCACACCGAATTAGCACAGCAGTGTAATACAATGCTAAGCCGCAACCATTTTTTTCACTGTTCATGCACTGTGCTTTTCTGTCAGCTTTGAACAAACATCCCTGACATTTCTATGTGTTTTACAAGGGCAGCAATATTCTCTCCTCTTTTACCAAAAAGCCTCACTGGAACAAAAGTTCTGGCAAGTGCAGCCAAAGAAGTATCTAAACTGTGGTTTTTTAGGGAACGTTTTCCTTCATATTATTTTAATTTACAAAGTTGTATTCAAAGAGCAAAATGCTTGGTTTCATTCTATTCAAGTGCTTACCAATAATTGCAGCTCTGCGCCAAGTGCGCCAATGGCAAAGGGCACTGCATGGTTTTACTACAATGCACAAAAGCAGCATATTGAGGCAAAGAAACATTACCAGAATATCATGCTTCCTGAGAGATATTTTTACAAACTTTCCTTCTCTGGTATCAACTTGCACACACCACCCCACACTCCTTGGCTCATGCTTCTGAATGAGCGAAGGGTTCTATACTACTACTCATGCTTTGCCTGTAGGCTTAAATACGCCAGCACAGATATAGCTATAGCCTGACCACATCTTTCCCTGTGATCCTTCCTACTACTCGTGTGGTGTGTCCGCTGTGTACAGAAGGTCCCGGCATGGAGGTGTGCTTTTTTGGCGTGAGAACTGTGAAGCCGTGGCTCAAATGAGCTAGTGACGCTGACCTTCTGCCTGCGGCGTTAACCAGAAAAGTGCTGTTGGTGGTCAGCGGTTCGGAATCCTGTGCTGCACCGAAGCCTGGAGGAACTCCGACAGCACACTGAGTGAGCTTCGACTGTGACTCTCTGGTGCACTTGTCAGCTTCAGAGGTGTGTGTGTGTGTGTCCGTGTATTACTACGTTGGCACGAGTGCAGTGATGAACACTCGAGCAGCAGGAGAAGTATTCCGTTAACAGTGCATTTTGGAAATAAACGGATGAATCAAATTTGCATCCTGTGCTTTTCGGTGTCATTTCGCATTCTCTTTTGGTGGTCATCAAACACCAAGGAATAAATACACTCAGCGTTTGGACAGAATTTGTACAGCTCATTCCAATGAGCAAAACAAGAATGCATAATAATACCAATGGACCAAACACCACATGACTTCGACAAATTATCATCTTCTCGAGCAACTGTTATCATACTGTTACACCAGATGCCTTCTTTTTGTAGTTGTCAATGGCATAACACGTGGTTAAAGTGCTTGTTAACTCAAGCAGGGCAGTGAAGCATACACAGATTGAATTTGATTGACAGAGGCAGCGACGAGCTTTTGGGAGCACTTAAAAAAAAAAAATTCCTTCAGGCTATAAGTCTGCTTACTTAAGTCTGCCCCAAAATTTCCGCCATCAGCCGCATGACTACTTTCACTGCCGAAAACTTCCCGCTGTCAGCTAGACAAGCCTTGCTACTTTCGCTGCCCCGAAATTTCTGCTGTCGCCTTATAGCCGTACTACTCTCGCTGAACCAAAATTCCTGCTGTCAGCTGGACTATAGTATTACTACTCTCGCTGCACCGAAATTTCCGCTGTCAGCTGGACTGTAAGCCTTGGAACTTTCACTGCTCTTGAATTTTTGCTACATGCTGGACTATTGTCTTACCAATCTCGCTTCCGCGACAGCGAACACTGCTTCCACGAAATAGCCTGTACAGCGACGCATGCCCTGTGGCCTGGCCAGATGTCTACGTTTCCTGTGCACAGTAAAAGCTTGTTAATTCGAACTCAAAGGGTACAATAAAATTGTTCCGATTAAGCGGAGTTCGAATTAGCAGGCGGGCGCTAAAATGAATGAAAATCGCGCCACGCTGTGCAGGCAGAACACAAAGAAGCCACCTCTGCACTCGTTATCGCGAATTAGGCGCTACAACACGTTTGTGGCAGGCGATTTCAGAAATAATGTTTCATCAGTAATAATGGCATGTGCTGGAGCACTGGAGCCATTGGCGCAGCGCCCTCTGTAGACGCGAAATAAGCTGTTCCAGGAGCGTAGTGCGCATGCCACGCTGCTGTTTTTCTGTTTCGTTGTTTTGCATCTCGTAAATTTGGTTCAGTTTGGATTTGCAACACATTGTAATCACTCTGGGCCGACTTCTTCAGCGAGGAGCGAGGGAAACCAGGGGATCCTAGTTCAAAATAACCGGCCTGGATAACGACACGTTCGAATTATCGGGAGTTCTCCCCCATTGAAATATACAGGGCTGTCCCTGGACCAGAACGCGAGTTCGAATTAACCGAGTTTGAATTAACGAGCTTTTACTGTATTGTGAACGCCACTACAGCAAAGACCGTTACAGCGAATTTGCCTGTTTAACGAAGAAATTCATGCATTCCCAATTGCTGAATTGTTGTTTTTATAATGAATACGACTATTTGCACACGTCGAAACGCGTAGCAGCAAACCGAAACCGAGCAACAGGCTGTTCGATATCGCTTCGGGGGTGCGTCTCCGTGGCCCAGTGACACAGTGCTGGCTTCACTGAAGCTGACGACACTGCTGACAGGTGTGCCAGCGGCTGTGAGTCATGCAGTCCTGCCAGGGATCTGCAGGAATTGATACACACGTACAGTGCATGCTGCGATGCAACATTGCTTGTGACTGCCGACGATTACGTCTCGTTGAACGACCAGGTCCTGGTTTCTGTGATCTGATGACTGACGACACTGTTGAGGCTACCGTATTTCCACGATTATAACGCTCACCTATTTTCGCCAAAAGCAGCCCTAAAACTTGCATGCGCATTACAACCGGGCTCAAAACCGAAACCGGCTATCAATGTTCCCCGCTTTGTTTTAATAATACCAGAATCTGGATAGGCAAATTTATGGGGCACAATGGATGTTTGCTGCCACAGTTACGTGCGTCAAATAAAACGTCCTACGCCAAGTACTGGTGCCATGTCTTTTACATCTTAACAGTAGAATTGGCGCCAAATTATTTTTTCACATTTTCTTAGAGTCAACTCACTTGCGCATTACAATAGAGGGCGCATTAGAGTCGTGCAAATACAGTATTAGAGGAAAGGGACGCCAGAAATGATCAGGCGAGCTGTGATTAACAGCTTGCAGAGGAGCCAGGCGTTACGACTGCCCGTGAAGCGATAGCGCTGCGCATACGCATGATGCGCTGCATATGACGCGCTGCACATATACATGTATATCTCGTCTCCTTGCGTCGCGGCACGCCGTGAACCTCGACAGCAGCAGTTCGGCGATGCTTGCACATTTAGTACATCATACTACTGTGGAGAAGGAAATTGTTGACTTTTTTGCCCATTGGAGCTTGATAGTGATGCAAATAAACATTGTTTTTCTCAATATGCTCATCAGCGTTATAGGGGGTCAGTGAAGTGGGCGACGCATGTAACGAGGTGACGTGTATAATGAACAATTATTGCGGTCCCACACGCTTCGTTATACAGGCGTTTGATTGTATATGACACACTCTTCCTCCATAATAACTAGAGTACCGAAGGTTGGTTCAAAAAACGAATAATATTATCACGTTTTCAACATGGCGATTGAATTTAGAATTTAGCAACATCGACTCACCCTTCAGTCCATTAATTCAGCGAGCCTCAGAACTTCGTTTTAAATTCTCTCGTTTTTTAATTTATGTATAAATCAACAGCTTGTGCAATGTTCTCTTCTGTTCGAAGCTGTGCATTATACCGTAAAAGTTGCTGTGCTGAATCCACGCATGGGTGTAACATTCTTCAATGGTGCTATGTGCACAACATAAAGCTCTGTACTAATAAATGTAAACCATAGCAAGTAAAGTGTCTCATAGTTTAAGCATCTGAACTTTTATAATTTTTGTTACTATTCTGTCTACTAATACCTCGGTGGTAACTAAGTGTGCCTGATAATGTTTTTTTTTTCATCTTTTTATTACTGTTGTGCTCTGCAAACATACATCCCCAGCTGAACCATGTTTGCTGAATTTAGGGCCCAAACCGTTCACTGCTAATTCACACGATTGAAGCTGTACAAAATGTTGCATTTGTCTGATATAAGTCTTTGCCAATGATTTCCAACAGGCCACTTAACTAGTGTCAAAACCATTTTAATCCTTCAATGAATTTCTACTTATAGCAAACAGTATTTTATCATTCTTCATAAAACATTTTATTGTAACCTTAATCAAGTTGTTTTTTTGTAACCCTCAAAGGAAATGAGTCGGCACATGCCGCTGCCTGCGCCCATACACATTGGGCCGTTTACAACCAGGGTGATAACCTACAACATGACAACATCCTCAAGTTTACGCCCCTGAGAAAATACGCCGACATACTCACCTACTACAGGCACAGGCGCCAACAATACTTAGCAACCCACCCACACCTATCCAGAACCGAAGCTACAATATTCCGACGACTACAAATGAACTCTTACCCCAACAATACCTGCCTACTGCATGCAATGTACCCCACCCTCTAAACCGCATTTTGCAAATACTGCCCCCACCCTGGCTTTGTAGTTGAGCAAGATCTCTTGGTAGTTTCGCTTTTCTGCGGGGCTTTGGTGTCGTGTAAAAAAAAACCTGTCCTGTCATTTTGTTTGTAAAGTAACTTCACAGCATGGACAGTGCAGAGGAAGTAGAGCTATACTCATCGACTTTATGCATAGCCAAGAAAGTTTGGCACAATCACCGGTCGTTGCAAACACCGTGTTATATTTTCTGGCTTACGGTGCAGAGCTAGGCTAGCTGGTTAATACTTCAAGAAAAAAAAAACAGCGCAAAAAAAAAAAGTTCAAAGAAAGTTGCAGCGACGAACTCAGCTTGATTGATTGCTAGTGGTATCTCCCTCGACACGGAGCGACGACGTGCCACCTCACCAAGGAAAAACTAATATGTCTATGCTTTATACTCTTCGTTTCACTGAGGGCAGCCACAAAATACTTTTTTCTGTTGCAGGTGGTAGCTGTCCTAGGCATTATTCCTACGCTTTACCCAGCGTTCATGTGCTGTCAGCTTTTTTGTTGTTTCTTTCCTTTTTTATTTAGGAATATTTTCCGGAGTGCCTCAACATAGCCTGTTTTTGTGTAAGAAATATGTCAGCAGTGAAGCCCTTATTGAAGCTCACGCACAGCCCATTGATACCAAAGCAGAAGCATGTTCAGTAGAGTCATTTTATTGGGAAAGCCATTCATAACACACACACCTTCCAGCTGTAGTGCAACTTTTAAACACACCAATGAAGACATTCATATCCCCACACATCCCCATCCGGCTCCTGTACAAGGTATTTAAATCAGAAGCAGACAGTGTCAACTGCGACAACCACCGTCCCACCAAGTTGTACTGCATACGCAGCATTGCAAGGTTGCAGTTAGAATAGAAATTGTAGGAATGGCAAACTATTTTGTAAGCCTGTTGCTACAAGTGCAGAAATGCCTGCCTTGTGGGGAAAAAGAAAAAAAAAAGAAGAAGCTAATGGACAAACAACGCAAGGTATCTATCCACCACCAAAAACTGTGCTTTCCAGCAGTTAGGCTCTGCTAAGAGCTGCTTTGAATGAAATGTGGGACAATTTATTGTGCCCCTTGCTACCGAGCAAATTCACTTAAAGCAATTTGCCGAAACAGTTTTTTACACAACGTACAGTTAGAAAGCAATGGAACTTGAAGTATACCCTCCCATTTGGAAACTTTTATTGTTTTACATGTACTTCTACACCGACGTCGCAAGCCAAGCCCGGGCAGAAGCAGACCAAAGGCGCAGTGATTGCAGTCTCCTCTGGAACAGTGGTTCAGCTCCGCAGGACTACCATCTTCCCGACCATGGCTGCTCTAATAAACGGGTCACAATCACACTGAAGAACCTTCCACACATAACGGGGTGTGGCCCAATCGACGGTATTCACTGAAAAGATTAGAGGGTGATTTCTTTGCTAGGTAACACTGGAAACCACCATGTCTGTGCCTGCGCATTGCGGAAGAACATCGCAGGAAAACGAAAAAGAAAAGAAAAAACACCGGGGCACGTTGTCTGTGCCGTTTCAACCCACTTCTTGGCCATATGTTAGCAGATCTATTTAATAATCACACTCAAATTATGTGGTGTGCAGCATAGCAGCTAGTGCACGTGAGGCCGTTTCCAGAAACATGCCGTGCTCGCACTCCTAGTCGGCACAAGCACTGGCGAATTGCAAGCGCCCCTCGAACAAATTGCTTGAGTTTGGCTTCCCTATGGCGAAATTGTCGGAAACAGTATTTCTGTTGTCTTTGAACAAGCGACAGGCTTTCAGTAGCATACACGCAACCTGTTCCATCACAACACAGTTACAAGGCTCCAAAGTTCTTACCGCTCTACCTAGTCACGCGACAATTTCAACCATGTCTGGTGATAGAAAGATCCTAGGGTGCTGCATGGAACAGTATTTGGCGTCGATGTATTACTTTATGTGCAGTGGGCCACAGTAAGGAATGTGAACAGCTTTAGTTGTCATGTGGTGCGCTCCATCAGGCGCCAGCCCGGCCAGTGGACCTTTTTCCAGTACCGGTCATCCTAGCGGCTGCTATGGCAAACTAAAAATGGCAGTAAGGTACTCCCCCCCAAAATTTCGCTTTCGGAGAACCCTCGCACAAAATATTATTGTCCTGCAGTCCCTTCCACACCCACCCATCACCCGTCCCTTTCACATGAATGTCGCGGCAGCAGGTGCACGTTCCCGTGACAGGTCTGCAGTGGTCAACCCGTCCCTTTTTCTCCTTTCCGTTACTCTCTCGTGGGTAGCCATGAGCTCACAGCGTGGTCAGCCTCAAACATTTTTGCCCTTTTCCTTTGAAAGCCTTTTTGTGTGCTCGTATGAATTCACTATGAGCTGTCGAAAAAGAGGAAAGAAAAACGTGCAGCCTATGGGATCGCCTTACTCGCTCAGCCTGGCAAGCGGGCTCCGCCTAGTGGCTCCCGCCCAAGAAAGATAGCGATCCCAACCCGCGGCGCGATCGACAGCGACCACGACGGGTTCGGGCGAAAACGTAGATCCGGACTCTACCAAACACATTTACTGACTAACTAAAACATACAAAACACACTAGATAACTCTGATTATTAGGCTTACCCGGGCTGGGGATGCTTCAAAAAAGGGGGACCCTGATCGACAGAGCGGGGGTGGCCTCCTTCTGCCTCCTTCGGTGGTCCGGACCCGAGAGAGCGTCCCTCGGGTTTTTTGGCGGAAAACAGAAGGTGACACCACCCCCACTTCCTCCGCTCCCTTGACAGACAGCAGCGCGCCCCCGTGGGCTACGCGGCGCACGGGAAAACGAAACAGCCGTGTCTCGCCTCCCACTGCTTATGCACGCCGCGACACCCGTCGTGAGAGCGGGGCCGCTTTGAAGGAATGCGGGAATAATTGAGCATTCCCATACCCCTCCACCCTTAAAGCAATCCCCAACCCGGGTTTACATCTCAGTACCTAAAAAAAAAAATATTCCCCCACAAGCTCCCAGTAGGCTACCTCAACGTCCATGTCCTGCGCGAGCGTCTTGCTATCACAGTTCACTACCGCTCCGACAGGTTCCCCTGGCTCGGCCACTTGATGGTGGTTCCTCACCGGTGTCCATGGCACGTAGGGCATCGTCCGTGGCGACAGCACCCACCGCACCTTCGGGGAGGCTGGTCGGGGCGGGGTGCCCGTCGTCGACACACCGACCCCGGCCGGCTCCTTCATAGCTGGCTGGAGAGCTCCCGGCTCCGGATCGGCAGGGCTTGAGTCCGCCGTGCCCTGGACGAGCAGCGTTGCCTCGGGGGCACAGTCCATTCCCGCTGAAGCGGCGGCGGCGGCGGAAGTGGTGGCCAGCGGGGCAGGAGCACTGGCCTTGGGGTTTCTGCCGACCCGGGCTTGTTTCAGCTTGGCACTGCCACTCCGGCAGCGGGCCGCGACTCCTATCGAGACCCCCAATTCGTGCCTGGTGGTGGACCATCACTGCTTTCGGCGGCGCGGAGGCGCAGATTCCCCAGCGGCCTAACGGCCAGCCGCTGCAAGCAGCCATTCTGCTGCATAGGCAGGTTCGCGCTAGACCCTGCAGAGCATTCGTTTGGCCGCTTCGCTGTGGCCCGCTGCTGCCTGCCGTGGCTCCTCCGGCACCCTGCCACGATGGAGTTCTCCCCTCTTGTGGGACTCGTGGAGCAACACCGCCCCGCATTTTCAGAGCTCGGTCCCTGGTGGGAGGGGAAGGCACGCCCCGTTGGCCCTGCGGTCGGCATCAGCCACGGTCTGGTCCTGGAACGGCCGGTACAAGCACGCCACGGGAGTTCCAACTCGAGCCCGCTCCTGCCGCTTCCAGGGCCTCCGCGAAGCATAGCCGACCGGCGCATCGGTCCCCGCCTGTTAGGTCCAGGTAGCCACGTATCAGTACTATGGCTCCTTGGTTGGTGGGGCCGGTTGTTGACCCATCGAGGCTGCAGGCATGTGGTGGAAGAGCACCACCGCGGACGATGATGACGTCGAGCGATGGCGCTTCGGGGCGTTCTTCTGCCCGTTCATCATGCTTGGACTGCAGGCAGGCTCTAAGAAAGGCTGCAAGCGACATGTGTCCCCAACCGCAGGTAGGAGTTAAGCACATTGCCAATAGCACATGGGTTGTATCTACCAGCACGGAGTTTGCGTTTACCAAGATTAAAATACATACAACTGCTAAAATACCTGTTCGTTTAGTGCACTACTGAACCGTCGGAAGCTATTTCCGTCAGATTCGCAAGCTCCGGCGTGACCCGGGGCTCGGTGGTTGGCCCCGATTACGCGTTAGCTTTGCCCGGGGCCCGGCGAGAGGTTCGTCTGCTCCCCACTCTCCGCCTCGCGCTGTGTAGCGCTTGAGGTCACACACATGTACTGGCCCTCCGGCAGGTTTTGACCTCATGTCCGCCAGCTTGTACACAAGTGAAGACAACTTTTCTTTCACTCGGTACGGACCGGACCACTTTGGCACCAGCGAAGCTGAGAATTTCTTGCTGGTGTCACTCAGTACATGGTTCCTTCGCAGCACCAGGTCACCCACTTCATAGCGAATATCTTGGTGCGAGCGGTCATACTGCGCTTTCTGCTGTGCTCTAGCAGTTTTGAGATTTTGGCAAGCTTTGCGTAAAGCCTCCGCCATCTTTGAGCGCAGCTCAGCCACGTACTCAGTGCCTGCTGATGGTGCGACCGCCGCTCCGCTGCGGCCCGTCAGAATTCGGTCCATCGGACTCAGCAGCCCTCTCCCAAGGTTGAGAAACGTTGATGTATACCCAGTAGAGCGGTTCAGTGTAGTTCTTACAGCAAACCCTAGCTCCGGGAGATAGGCATCCCAATCTTTGTGCCTCGCCGAATACGCCACAAGCATGTGCTTGACATTGCGATTAACCCTTTCTGTAGGGTTGGACTGGACATGGTAGGTGGTTGTTTTCCTGTGCTTGGTGCCCAGGGCAGAACAAGAATCCACGAAAGACTTCGCAATAAAATAGGACGCATTGTCCGTTATTAGCTGCCCGGGGAAGCCGAACCCCGTGAATACCTCCATCAGTTTCTCCATGATCACCCGTGCCGTCAGCTTTCTGAGAGGATACAGTTCCACCCATTTGCTGAAGTGATCCGTGACTACCAACAGGAACCTGTTCCTTCCTGGCGTTGTGGGATAGGGTCCCATGATGTCAGACGCCACGATTTGCCAGGGGTTCTGGCTCTCGATTGGCTGCATGAGGCCGGGCAGTCGTCCGCCACGGGGCTTCACACTTTGGCACACATGGCAAGAGCGGGAGTACCGAATCACGTTGCGTTTCATGCCAAGCCAGGTTGCAAAACTACACAACTTCAAATAAGTCTTAGGGCCGCTTGCGTGTCCAGCGATGCACGTGTCATGAAAAGTAGCGTAGAATTGCTCCTCTCAACGTGCGTGGTATCACTACCTTGAACGAGTCAAGTGTATTGTTCTCGGAAGGAATATACCTCAGCAGAACGCTGTCAGAGTCCATCAGGTAAGAATCCAGAGCTTACAGCAGTACCAGCTGAGCGTTCCACACCGACAGCAATACCAGCTGCCTCCATGTGCGCCGCGGCCGTGCCGCCCGGCTCCCAGAGCCCATCGAACACTTCTCGACAAAACAGATCTTTCTGCTGAGCTTCGAACAGCTTTTTTCTGCTGAACACGATCCCCACTCTATTCCAAGTGGTTCACACTTTTGCCCGGGATCGGCACTCTTCCGCATCCCTTCCGTGGGCAGAGGCTCGGAGCTCCTCTCTCCAGCTCCCAGCCTCCTCACTCGTTCCGGGGGAGAGCGTCGTTTCGCTCCTCTCGCCCTGAGCCGGTGCTCGTGACAGTGCATTCGCCACGACATTGTTCTTTCCCTTCCTGTAGCACACGGTGAAGTTGTAGCGCTACAGCAGCAAGGCTCAGCTTGCTAAGCAGCCGCTTGGCTCACTCAATCGCTTCAGCCAGGTTAGTGCCATGTGATCCGTCTCCATCACAAATGGCACTTCATCGACATAGTAGTCAAACTTTCCCAGAGCAAACACAATCGTGAGACACTCTTTTTCGGTCACCGAATAGTTTTTCTCTGCGGGAGTCAACGAACGGCTCACGAACGCTACCGGACAAAGTACGCCTCTGTGCTCTTGAAGCAGAACTGCTCCAAGGCCCAAGTCACTAGCATCAGTTTGAATTACAAACTCCCTGTTCAGATCGGGTAGCTGTAGCTCAGCCGTGTCCGCGAGCACGCTAACAAGCCTGCGCAGGGCAGTCTCCTGCTCGCGACCCCAACTCCAACGTTGCCCTTTCTTTAGCAACTTAGAGGGGCTTGCAGCTCAGCACAATCTGGTATGAACTGGCGATAAAAGTTCACATTCCCAAAAACTTCCTCAGGCCGCTGACATCTGTTCGCGATGGATATTCTAGCAGTGCTCGAACCTTATCCTCGCATGGTAGAATGCGGCCTTCATCGATCGTGAACCCCACCAACGTTATTCGGGTTGCAGCAATCTGCGCCTTCTTTGGGTTCAAGGTAATTCCTGCTAGCCTCAATCTCTCAAGCACATCCTTCAGGTGCTCTACATGCTCCTCAAACGTCTTGGAGTACAGTACAATGTCATTGAGGTATGCTAGGGCGTGTTGCCAATTTGCATCCCCCAAGACACGGTCCATTAGACGCTGATAGGTCGCAGGCGCTCCGACCAAACCAAAGGACATTCGGGTGAACTCGAACAGTCCTCTGTGACAGGTGAAGGCTGTTTTCTTATGTCCCATCTTTTTTTTCCACAAGCACAACAGGAAAACCCCATGGGCTATCTGACGGTTGCGCAACGGCCGTGTCGAGGAGTTCGTCTAAAGCGTTGTCTAGACCCTTTCTCTTAGCCTGACTAATTGGCCGGGGACTGCATTTCCACGGCAGGGCGTCCCCCGTGTCAATTTTGTGCTTGACAAGCATTGTTCGGCCCAGACAATCAGTGAACATCGCGTCGTACTTGTGCAACACTGCCGACAAACGCTCTTTTTCCCTCCCAGAAAGACCGTTGGTATCCGCCAACAATGGGTGTATGCTCGCCCCCTGCACGGCAGCGCAATGGTCCTCTGCGGCTGGGCGCCCATCCGATTGTCTCTCCCCCGTCCCGGCTGCACGCCTCCTCGGAGCAGCTTCGGACGGTTGGGGAGGCCTGAGCTGCTTCTCATCCTCCGCTCTCATTTCCTCAGCCCTCGGCAACTGTTTGGTCACCGCCGAAGCTCCTGGCGGCTTTGTAAAACGTTTAAGGGCACCAGTTGCTCGCTCTCGATATCCGCCACTGCTGATGTCTATCACAATGCCTGTCTTAAAGGGGTCCTGAAATACCTTCCGTCGATGCGTGGATGTACATGTAACCAAATAAAGCAGTGTATTAGCAATCTCCTCCCGCAAGAATTTTGTTAAAGCGATGAGTATTAGCTGAGAAATCGTAAATCAAAAACCGCGCATTATCGTCGCGCCGCATTTCCTCCTCCTTTCAACTTACTCTCCGCTGTTGACGGCGAGCGAGCCTTCCCTCCCATGATGCTGCGCTCCTCGGCGGTGACGTACTTCCGCTATTGCGCTGCTCACACTGCCGTCTGCTACGAGCAAGCTTTGTTGACACCATGAATCCCGCACTCCGCTCAAGGCTGGAAAAGCGAACGAAAAATCTGGCCGCATGTGTGCGGCGGCCTGGCCTTGCCCTTTCGCAGTGTACGTTGCTGGAGTTAATTGCTATCGGCGGCACGTGACTTTTTATCGGCGGCGAACTCGCAGCCGCACGGGGGGATCATGCGCTCGCTCCCTTGGATGCACAGCGCACTGTTTATCCAAAAAGCGCCGTATCAGATGTGGTCCCGCTGGTGCAGGGTCTTATTTTGTGGCAGTGGTAATTCCTGCCGGCGGCATGTGAAAAAGACATTTTAAACCGATACAGAACCCGTGCACAAAACGCCAGTTCAGCTTGGGGCAACGTGTGGTGGAGAGCGGCAACTTTGGCAAAACATGCTCCGCAGCGGCTCTGAGCTTTCTAGCGCTGGAGCGAGCGCCATTTCTTCGACAATATCAAACATCGGCTGCCCTGGCAACAACAAGGCACAAACCGCTCTAGAAGTCAGTTACGGTTGCGTGATCCCGGTTCAGCTTGGGGCCCCACCTCGCGGCATATGGGCACTGCAGGCATACTACTCACTCCCATTTGGAAGTGCGAGATGCGTTTGGCATTACAGGAGGCGATGGTGTGTGTGTTGTGGACGCCTTTGTTTCGCGATGAAATGCGACGTTGTGCTTCTGCGGGTGGATAGTGCTTCCCATGGTCTGGATTATCTTTCTCGAGCGGCGCACGACTCAACCTCGCATGGGGTATGTGCAGTGTGCGTGGCTAAAAGCCATCTCGGCTTGTGCGCCAGAATGAAGTGACTTGCTGTTCGTCCCCGCAAACCACGCGCGAGGTGAGTGCCGAATTTACGAGGGGCAGGAGGAGGCAACCCATCGTCTGTCAATCGCGGTTCGGACTTGCAACGCATGTTGTGACGTTGTGTTCGTTTGAAACGCATCTCTGGATTGTTTGGAAGTTGAATAAAATGTATGCGTCAAACCCGGGCATTCGGCTCAGGGCGTTCTCTGCGATTGCAAGAAAGAAGTGCCACGGGGCTTCAACGCTTTCTTTATGGAACGTACTCAAGAGAATATCCATGTCGTGTTATGGCCCTGTTGCATTCAATACAAACGATTAAGCGTTTGTTTACACTTGTTTCGTTTGTCGTGAAATGTCCAAGCACTCCCGCACTCCGCTGGCAGAGCAGACGACTCATCTCTTTGCCGGAAGTACGTGAAAAAGCCGCCCAATAGTAGGATGTCTAGCTCATGACGAACATTGATTGATTGATTGTGGGGTTTAACGCGCCGACGCAACGCAGGCGATGAGGCGCGCCGTAGTGGAGGGCTCCGGATTAATTTTGACCACCTGGGGATCTTTATCGTGCGCCGAACATCTGGGAATCGATGACGTAGACATGTGAACATGGCGGCGTCCAAAAACACGAAGGGAAGGGTGAGAAAAAAGCGACAAACTTTGCAACAAAAGTGTGAGCTTTCCACTGCGCGTAAAAGAGTAATACTTGGCACAGATGATGTTGACGACCTAATCTAACGATTGCGCTAGTCAATTTAGTGTGCTCAAAACACCTTTCAGGGCCCCTTTAAGCAGAAAATCCCGCCCCAAGATGACAGGCATTGACAGACCCGGGAGATGTACTAGGCGTTGTGGCCTTACGCGTCTCTCCCAACGCATCACTAGCCTTGATGCGCCACTCGACTGCGCCGTGCCGCTCGCAAGCCGGAAACTCGTGTCGCACGTTCTCAGCCTGATATTTTTCCTGCGGAGGTGCTCCAATACCTCACCGCTGAACAACGAAGCGCTTGCTCCTGTGTCCAGCAATGCGGAAAATTTCTTTCCAGCTATCATCAGCTCAATGAAAGGTGCTGGCGAGTCGGCAGGTTGTCCCGTACGGCAAGCCAGCGGCGCAAGTAACTCGGTACAGCTCGTAGCCACCGTCAGCTGTTCGGTATTTCTTAACGGCGGCCATGGCCGTTTCCCGCTCTCGGCTGCTGATGGACAGGTGGGTGCCTGCACTCACGGACGAAGTGCCCTGGTTGGCCACAACGGTAGCACTGCCTGCCGAAGTCCTGGCGAACCTGGCGCTGGCTATTTCCGGCCTCGTGCCCACTATTCCGTCCCGCCGAGCTTCCTGTGGCTGGCTGATCTCTCCTATCCGGCCTTCTTCCCCCACTGCGTTCTTTTTGCACCTGGCTACTCTCCGCGCCAGATTGTGCAGTCCGCCACGCGTAGGAATATGGGTCCAGAGGCCGGTCTGAAAGTCGAAACCCGACTCGGGGTTGCTCATCCGTGTACGAAGCGGTAGCATCCGGTCTGCTCCAATGCGACAAAGGGAGCCCTCCGTTCCACGCGCAGCGGGGCTCTAATGAGTGTGCCGCGGGCGGTGGGGGCCGGTACACACGCGCGGCGAGAATGTCGCCCTGAATGCGCTTCGCTTCTGCGGCGAGCTCCTCGATATCCCTGAACCTCCCTCCTTGCAAGTAGGCCATAAATGTCGGGTGCGCCTGTCGCGTCACGCAATCGACCTTCTCTGCGTTTGTGGCTCGGGGGTCAGCAAGGCGATAGAGATCTTCCATCGCTCTCACGTACTCCAGCAGGGATTCATCTGGATGCTGGGTACCCAGCTCAAGCTCCCGGCGCAGCCGCCACTCGTAGTTAGCGGGGAGAGACTCGTCGCGGAATTTCGCTCGGAAGCCCTCCAGTGTGCACTCTCGCTCTCCCACCAGCTTGAACCATCGAGCCGCCTCATCCGTCAAGCAAACGGGGACTATGTGGCTGAGGATTTCGGCCTCCATCAGCCCCGCCGCCTGCTGGTAGTGTTGCAAATGGTTCAGGTAATCATTCGCGCTGGCACTGTCATGGTAGCCACTGTACTTGGGGATGTCCACCTTTACGCGTGGTTTCCCCGCCTGCGCTAGGCTCTGGAGCCTATTCAGCACTACGCACGCCATACTCTCAAGCAGGCGCATCGCGTCCTGCAAGAGTGCCTCTGTCGTTGGCTGACTAGTGCCAATTCGAACGGTAGAGGCAGGGGGCGGCGTTAAGAACCCGCGCTGGCTTGCCTCCGGACTCAACCCATGTCCTGCCAAAACAGTCTCGGCAGCGTCTGCCGTACCAGGTGGGAAAAGTCTGTAATTCCCGTTCCCGGTGACAACCGTGGAAATGCCTGACCAATTGGCGCTTTCCAGAAAACGACGCTGAGCCGATAGCTCCGACAACACTCGCGCAGCCTGGAGGTCAGGCTCGCCTGCCACTGTCCTTTGTTCTCGCGCCCGGGTTCGTACACTCTAGCAAACAGAGTCCAGGTCTGCCGATTTCGCCCCACATTGATGCGCCAAGATATGGGGTTGCCTTACTCGCTCAGCCTGGGAAGCGGGCTTCGCCTAGCGGCTCCCGCGCGAGACAGATAGCGATCCCAACATGCGGCGCGCTGGACAGCGGCCACGGCGGGCTCGGGCGAAAACGGAGATCCGGACTCTACCAAACACATTTATTGACTAACTAAAACATACAAAACACACTAGATAACTCTGATTACGCGTACATAAAAAATAGAAAGGTCGGGTAGGCTTACCCGGGCTGGGGATGCTTCAACAAAGAACAAAGAGACCCTGGTCGACGGAGCGGGGGTGGCCTCCTTCAGTCTCCTTCGGTGGTCCGGACCCGAGAGAGCGTCCCCTCGGGTTTTTTGGCGGAAGACCGAAGGCAACACCACCCCCACTTCCTCCGCTCCCCCAACAGACAGCAGCGCGCCCCCGCGAGCTATGCGGCGCATGGGAAAACGAAACAGCCGTGTCTTGCCTCCCACTGCTTATGCACGCCGCGACACCCGTCACGAGAGTGGGACCGCTTCGGAGGAATGCGGGAATAACTGAGCATTCCCACAAGCCCTAGGAAGCACAGTTGGTCTGCAAGCAGCAAGCTGAGGGAGCGATGTTTTGGAAATTGTGACCAAGGCAACTACCGAAAATGGCGGACCAGCAGCCCGTGCATGCGCGGATTACTAGAAAAACGTCCATTACCGCCATCTCATGGAGCCCGACATGGTACAGACGCTGCCGCACATAGGGTTGCCCACATGCATGCCACACCAGTGAATAGAACCTTTAGGGCGCATTGATTGATTGATTGTAGGGTTTAATACGTTGACACAAAGCAAGCGATGAGGCGCGCCGTAGTGAAGGGCTCCGGACTAATTTTAACCACCTGGGGATGTTTAACGTGCACCAAAATCTCGTGCACACGGGCGTTTTTGCTTTTCGCCTCCATCAGAAAAGCAGCCGCCGCCGCCGAGAATCGAACCAAGCATCTTCGTGCTCAGCAGCGCAACGCCTTAGCCACTGAGCTACCGCAGCAGGTCCTTTAGGCTAGCACACGAATTTTGGTCAAATCCAGCCAGTCACAAATAAACTAACATTTCAAATGCTCAAGCACCCAACTATGGCACCGTTTCCAATGAAGGTAACAGGCATGATGTGGACTTTTAAAGGGGTCCTGAAATACCTTCCGCCGATGCATGGATGTACATCTACCCAAATAAAGCAATGTATTTGCAATCTCCTCCCGCAATAATTTTGTTAAAGCGATGAGTATTAGCTGAGAAATCGTAAATCAAAAACCGCGCATTATCGTCGCTTCGCGTTTCCTCCTCATTTCGACTTACTCTCCGCTGCTGACGGCGCGCTAGCCTTGCCTCCCATGATGCTGCGCTCCGCAGCGGTGACGTACTTCCGCTATTGCGCTGATCAGACTATCGTCTGCTACGGGCAAGCTTTGTTGACACCATGAATCCCGCACTGCGCCGCTCAAGGCTGGAAAAGCGAACGAAAAATCTGGCCGCATGTATGCGGCGGCCTCGCCTTGCCCTTTCGCGGTGTACGTTGCTGGCGGCACGACCTTTTATCGGCGGCGAACTCGCAGCCGCACGGGGAGGGTCGTGCGCTCTGAAGTCCCTCGATCGGCGTTTATCGAGGGACTTTAGTGCGCTCGTTCCCTTGATGCACCGCGCACTGTTTATCCAAAAAGCGCCGTATCAGATGTGGCCCCGTTGGTGCCGGGTCTTATTTTGCGGCGGTGGTAATTCCTGCCGGCGGCATGAAATAGTCGTATTAAACTGATACAGAACCCGTGCACAAAACGCTTCAATCATGTGACCAGTTCAGCTTGGGGCGACGCGTGGTGGAGAGCGGCAACGTTGGCAAAACATTCTCCGCCGCGGCTCTGAGCTTTCTAGCGCTGAAGCGAGCGCCATTTCTTTGACAATCTCAAACATCGGTTGCCTGGCAACAAGGCACAAACCGCTTAGAAGTCAGTTACGGTTCCGTGGTCCCGGTTCAGCTCGGGGCCCCACCGCGCGACATGTGGGCACTGCAGGCGTATCATTCATTCCCATTGGGAAGTGCGAGATGCGTTTGGCATTACAGGAGGCGATGGTGTGTGTGTTGTGGACGCCTTTGTTTCGCGATGAAATGCGCCGCTGTGCTTCTGCGGGTGGATAGTGCTTCCCATGGTCTGGATTATCTTTCTCGAGCGACGTACGACTCAACCTCGTATGGGGTATGTGCAGTGTGCGTGGCTAAAAGCCATCGGCTTGTGCGCCAGAGTTAAGTGACTTGCTGTTCGTCCCCGCAAAGCGCGCG
The DNA here is from genome assembly GCF_048455015.1 of Haemaphysalis longicornis. Classification (NCBI taxonomy): domain Eukaryota; kingdom Metazoa; phylum Arthropoda; class Arachnida; order Ixodida; family Ixodidae; genus Haemaphysalis; species Haemaphysalis longicornis. The sequence goes on along the minus strand of NW_027526385.1, from coordinate 80,093,143 downwards.
CGAGGTGAGTACCGAATTTACGACGGGCAGGAGGCAACCCATCCTCTGTCAATCGTGGTTCAGACTTTCAACGCATGTTGTGACGTTGTGTTCGTTAGAAACGCATCTCTGGATTGTTTTGAAGTTGAATAAAATGTATGCGTCAAACCCGGGCATTCGGCGCAGGGCGTTCTCTGCGATTGCACGAAAGAAGTGCCATAGGGTTTCAACGCTTTCTTTATGGAACGTACTCAGGTAACAGGATATCAATGTCGTGTTATGGCCGTGTTGCATTCAATACAAACGGTTAAGCGTTTGTTTTACACTTGTTTCGTTTGTCGTAAAATGCCCAAGCACTCCGGCACTCCGCTGGCAGATAAGCCGGTGAGCCGACGCTGAGCAGACGACTCATCTCTTTGCCGGAAGTGCGTGAAAAAGCCGCCCAATAGCAGGGTGTCTAGCTCATGACGAACATCTGGGAATCGATGCTGTAGACATGTGAAGATGGCGGCGTCCAAAAACACGAAGGAAAGGGTGAGAAAAAAACGACAAACTTTGCAACAAAAGTGTGAGCTTTCCGCTGCGCGTAAAATAGTAATACTTGGCACAGAGGACGTTGACGACCCAATCTAACGGTTGCGCTAGTTCATTTAGTGTGCTCAAAATGCCTTTCAGGGCCCCTTTAAAAAACAAAGTTGGGGAAACAACTGGAAGGAATGTACAACTTCCACTACAGCGCACATCTATGGAAAACGGTTTTCAGGGAGCACCCAAGATGGACCGAGCTTCTGAGAAGACATCATTTGACAGGAATTCCGGACAGGAACAATTTTTTTTTTTTACTGCGAAGTTTCAGACAAAGGTGTGCAGTTTTTCTGTGTAGCCGTACGGCTACATTTCAGGTAGATATCAAACTTTTCATTCACCAAAGGCACACGCATCTGTTCAGCTTGGACCTCTGCAACTACAACTTGCAACACTTAATAAGGCAGCTGAAAGTGTTCCTATCACCTACCATGATAAAATCCTCGGTACGTGCATGAAGAGTACAAACGGTGAGAAAGATATGAAAGGTACGAACTGACGACAGGTTTGCCATGTTTCTTGTAGGGGGGTGCTCAAACTCTGAATTACTTGGTATGTTAAACCATGTTTACCGCCTGAACCTGCTCAACTCTACATGCTTCGTCATAGTGGGAAGAAGCTTTATTCTCTGTGAATTAGTTTGAAGTGCAGGACGGTCCTTTTGTTGTCTGTCGACCTCACCAGCACTGAATATCAATTACAAAAAGTTCCCACTTCTCAATGTGTGGGGTCGAGTAGTTGGTACACCATGATCAAAACCTAAAAGTGGAAAAAAAAAAAAGAATTGAAGACCTGTACTTTAAATCGTCAGGCAGGAGTCTTGTTTTTACATTTGCCTAAATAACCGAGTAAAACTTGCTGTTGGGCTAGTTGGTTCATGATTCGATGGTTCACGATTCGAGAAAAGAATTGAGCGCAAACAATTCGACAGAAGATACAGAGAGAGAGCAGACGAGAATGGCGCTCAATGCGGGAACTAGTCCCGTCTGGTCCTTCTGTTGAATTGCTTGTGCTATATTCTTCCTCGCACTAAACAATTCAGTTTCATTTTCAGTACACGCGCCGCTGTCTTCATGGCTATCAACCACTGTGTCCCTGTAAACCGTCACTTTAAATGTACACAGTGGGAACACGGTGGCGGATCGAAAGTTTGCAATTGATTACAAGCCAGGCATGGGTGGGCGCCCGTTACGTTGTGACAAGTCACCGTGACTGCAGTCAGGAGATGCTGCAAGAGAAAGGTGTGGAACGTTAATATTTGAAACAACGTTCACGCAGCAGTAAATAAATAAATAATCTTACGACTACTGAAAAGCAGGGCAGACAGGGAAGACCACACAAGCAGTGCTCCTGCCCTCTGTTGTTATCCGGGTCGTTCCCGCCGCATTTCCATCAGTTAGTGAAATCACTTTTAAATATGAAAACACATAACGAAGTAAGCACCCCTCGGCAGGCGCAATTGGAAAGCAAAATGCCGCACGGGCGTGCAACAGACTAAAACAACCTGTTACAACGCCCTTTCGCGCTCGAAATGCACGCATAGATCGCACCGCAAGTTCATTTTCACTACAAGATTAAGATCGGTTAGCACGAAGCACGTTGCCTTGAAAAATCGTAGAGGATACCAAGTGGTGTTATTGCCGCACACATTGAAAAAAAAAGACAAAGAAACGCCATGGGCGAGAGAGGTCTGCATGCACACGAGAGAAATGTGTCCGAATGTTATTCCGAGCCGCGCAAGTAACCGCAAAAATCTCAGCATAAACAGCGGAAATAGTGCAAGACGGTGAGAAAGCGCCGTTAAGAATTCGTAAACGTCGACCTTCTCAGTAGCAAGTATGCGAACAGATGGCAAGCCCGCCAAAAAGGAGCGCTCACCTGAGTCGGCCGACGGCGAACGCAAAGCCGTAAGTGCCAGAAGACGCTGGAGTTTTTGAACGACGACTGACTGGGTGACAACCATCGCCAGTTTATGCATTTTTGCGTCGACTGCAATCGGTGCGGTGCGTACGCCGCATAAGCAGCACTCGAATAAATGTACACATGCCGCGGATCCGCGGAGGCGCCGGAACGCTAGGGTCACATGGCCGCCATGGCTGAAAGCAAAAACAGACGCAGCTTCTTTGAGCGAAAAAAAAAAAAAGAAGAAAAGAAAACCATCGCATTCGTGTTATACTAGAACATACTACTTCCATTCTGCACTTTTTAAATTTTCAATTTACTGGTAAAAGCCAATAAATAAAGGAGGTCATGAGCGTACAAGTCGTGTTTTTTTTCTCTACGCCTCCAGAGAGCGCTAACCATTCTTGTTTTAATTTTTGCTGTTAATGACAAAATACGCAATAACAAACGTTTAGAACTCATTTTTATGCTAAAGGTTTTGTGTTAAATGTAATACTACACTTTAAACATGGTGCATTAGTTAAACAATTTGTTTTTGTTGTTCACATTTTTAAATTATAAGTGTACTCCGCCTAAACAACTGTGGAACTGATTCAATGTAGTATAAAATATGCCTCAAAGCAATGATTGCTGGATGACGACGAAATAGTCCCGGCAGCACTGCAAGTTTCGCGGCTGCAGTGCCGTGACCCCTTGCTACACGTCCGACCCGTCGTTGCCACGTAGTCCCCGTGGGCACGACGGACGCTTTTTATTCGCGTGAATTATTTTTCCCTAGCATTGATGACGAAATATTCTCGGCAGCATGGCAAGTTTCGCGGCTGGACGTTTTTTATTCGCGTGAATTTTTCCCTAACATTGAAGTCTTGCATTCCTGTCCATAATTTTGCTTTTTTTCCTTGCGAGTGCCGCCCGTTATCCGAAGTAGTAGTCATTAATAAATGTTTCTAGTTCTGAATTTTCATTTGGTTACATGGGCCAAGGCTGATGTGCTAAAATTGAAATTGGGGTTAGCTGCAGTCTACAGAGTAATTTCGACATAGGCGCTGTGGCTGTTGTTTCTTGACCCTTTCACGTGTGGCGTGTCAGTGTCGCGGTCACAATTTTGTGGCAACAATTAGAATTATAAGAAAACCAAGACGGCACAAAACCTGGATCCCTTTTACGTTGCAAGAATACTGTGCAAGAATATAAAACCTCGTTCTCCGTGCACTGAAAAAAAAAAAAGAAAAAAAATGCTGTAATGCTTATGCAACAGGGCGAGGCAGCCGGTTCTTGAAAATCAGGCCCTCATGGTAGCGAGAAGCCAAAGTGACTAAAACAACAACAAAATTTGAATACACAAGCTAGGTGTACAATTTTTTATTTCTCTATGGGTGTACGGTTACGAGCTCGACATGTACGTGGCGACAGCGTCGCGCTGCTAGTGTGGATGCTCCGCTGAGCGGGCCCGTAAGAATTAATGTCATTAATGCACACTGTGGGCGCGCTTCGTGCCTTTTTCCCGCCGTATGTGCGCACGAAAGGTGCAAACAAGAGTGGTATGCTGTAGTTCGGTTCCTCAACGTTCAATGTATAGCATGGAAGCGGCAGTCAGTTTTCATTACTACGCCAAAAAAAGCGGCGACTCATCGGGAATCTACGGCTACGGCTATTCTACGGCTATACACTACGATTTAAATCGGTTTTGTGCGCTTACATAATCAGCGGAGCACTCATACCTGACAGTACGCCAGTTACATATACCTCAGATATTGATCACCACCATTTCTCAGGTGAAAATGCCCTACTGGTTTTCTTCTGGTTTCATCTGGTCCCACATGTGGGGCATCTGGTTTCAATTGGTCCCAGTTACTCGGTTACTGGTTTCAACTGGTCCCAGTTGCCAGTGTTCTGGTTTGCTACTGGTTTCATTTGGTCCCAGTTACCGTGTATCTGGGTTTGAACTGGTCCCAGTTGTCAGTGGCCTGGTGTGCTACTGGTTCCATCTGGTCCCAGTTTCTGGACAACTAATTCAAACTGGTCCCAGTTGCAATGGCCTGATACACATCTGGTTTCATCTGGGCCCAGTTACCAGGAATACTGTTTCAAGTTTGGTCCCAGTTGCAACAGCCTGGTGTGCTAGTGGTTTCATGTGGTCTCAATTGGGACCACATCAAACTGGTTTCAACTGGTCCCAGGTGATAGGTTATTGTTTTAAATTGAAGTTAAACGTCATGTAAATTTTTGTATTTGGGATAAAATATAGTTCCAGTTGCAGTTACGTCCGGGTTATTGTTGAGAACTCTGCTAATAAAACAGTGTTTGGGCCCTCATTCTCAAGCAACTATAACTTTTACCTTTTATGGCGATGTCTCTTAACCAACATGCTTTTTTTACAAGGATAGAGAGTTTCAGCGGGGTTATTGAATGATAATTTGCAACTTTGGCACACCGCAATTGGTTGTGAATCAATCATCCTATTAGAAGAGAGCTGTTTGATTACACATTTGAATTTTAATTGCATTGGGCAGGCACAAATTTAGCCTACTACGGCCTGAGCAGCTCTAAAATGTTCCCTTAAATGCAGTTTATGCAGCTAATAAAATATTTAGGTGAATTTTTTTCTGCGCCGCGTTTACATAATTTTATTACACGCAATGTTCTCCCGGCCACCAGTGAATACTTGGCCAACATAATACACCCAATTAGCACAAATGTTGGATATCGCAAGGCGACAAGAACTTGTAATGCAGAAAAAAACTTGACTAATAGTCGACCTCATAACGCTGCTGGCAACATTGTCTTAAAGGAGTTGTTTTTGAAGTCATGCCAAACCAAGCTCAGCCGAATGCATATTCAAAATGGCGGTGCAGCACGACTGCCATGGAGGAAAGAAAGACTGCGCTGCAAGTCCAGTTCACCGAGTTACAAAAAGTGCAAGTTGGTCTGTACCTTAAACGAGTGAACTGCATCGTTAGTAACAATTTATTCATTGAGCGACAGCATCACCTAGTCGAGTAATCGCGGCGCTGGTTTGTTGGTGCTTATATTTTCCATGAGGATTCTTCAATGTGGTTCTAGCGGACAATGAAAGTCTTCATTTGTGCTTCCAAGCCACTTTTATTCAAGTGGTTTGCAGAAGTGTTGCAGCTGTGCAGTCACAACAAGTGCTTCCTTATACATTCATCCTGCACCGAAGAAGCGTCATTGTGCACTTACTGTTGTGCCATGTCCTGAGGTCTGCTGTTCGCTAGGCCGCGAAGGTAGGACCACGTGTATATTTAAACATTGTGCATCTTATTCACTTCCCAGCCATCCTGCTTTGGAAGGAACAGGTCACAGCTTGTTTCGAAACTGTAGTATTAAAGTTTATCAACCTAATAAAATGTTTTAGTTTATTTGCCGTACTTGTTGCTTCAATATAAATCATGACTGGCACTAGCTTGCAATGAGCTGCGAATGATTTCTGTTATATTCCAACTAGGCTACAATCACTCCCATCTGGGACTGAAATGTTCCTGAGCAGTTTATCTTTCATGTGCCTTCTGATAGTGCCGTGTCTGAGAATCATCTGTGTTTTTGTCGATCAGTAGCCACTGGTCCACAAGGACTACGACCAGTTGCTACTGGTTTTGAACACTACTGGTCCCAGATGCTACTGGTTTACCCCTACTGGTCCCAGTCCTACTGGTTTTGTCCTACTGGCCCCAGAACTACTGGTTTGGTCCTACTGGCCCCAGAACTACTGGTTTCATCTGGGAATTGTCCAATAAACCAGTTGAACTGGAACCAGATGAAACCAGAAGGGATATTTTTCACCTGAGTTACAAGCCGGTCTGTGTTAATTTCAGGAATATTCAACAAAAGCACGATGGACAATGCATAATTATACTCGATCGGGGATCAGCACACGACAGAGTCGTCTTGTCGTGAGGTGAGCGCCCGCAAACATTCATCTGCTATATATCCTCTGCGAGCAGCGCGGAGACGGGCTTGGAATATAATCCGCGTCCGCGACTAAATGCTTCTTCGAAACATCGTCATATGGCACAGGGAGCGTGCAGAATGAAGCAGAAACTGAAATCAGACGACCTTATCACATACCACACTCTTTTAACGACACCTTTCATCGCTTGTTGAACAGCCTACCCTGTATACTCCAAACATGCATCCGCCGTACGATCAACTGTTCGTTGCAGTATAAAAACAAGGAAAGTGAACGCGAGATTTGTGTGTACGCGTGTGATTACTAAAACGTAGTTGCTTGATTCCGCTCCGCATTTGTACACAGCGCCCCCCCCCCCACTTCCACCGATGTCTCGCGAATAGCATTTAGACAACGCAGTGTCTAGAGTTACGTCCGACGGAACCCAAAATTGAAAACTAGAGTTACGTCCGACGGAACTTTAACGCGCGCTGTCTAGAGTTACGTCCGACGGAACCCAAAATTGAAAACTGTCCGACGGAACTTTAAGCCAGTTTCTATGGTTACGTCCGGCGGAAAACTAGAGTTATATGTCCGACGGACGTTTAGGCCAATGTTTTGAGTTACGTCCGGCATAACGTAAAGCACAAAAAATTACACCTAACGGCATGCAGCTACCGTGACGCTCTAAATGTGTAATCTATATGCAACATTAAAAGAGAGTTATAACAGATCGGAAAAGCGGTTCCAGTGCGGTAACGTCTACCGTCTGGACGCCACCCCGCATGAGCTATATTGGCCTCGAGGACATACCGTGGCGCCACCTACGAGTGACGTCACTTGTAGGACGCCGAATCGTGTTGTCGTCTGCTACAACACATTTTCCGTGCGTATGCGGAAGCGTGTTTTTTTTTTTTTTTTTTTTGTGGCCACAAGTCTCGCCCGCTCCTTGTGGATTTGATGCAAATTACCAAAAGTCTGTAAACCAAATAATTCGGGCAAGCAATCAGCGACTCGCTTGTTCCCGGCGACACCGCCGCGTTTAGGTAGTTGCTACCATCGCGACCCACAGCTCTTACATACGCAGCCAGCTAACGCCAAGGACGATGCAACTGATGCCGAGAAAAGTACACTGTAAATGCATTATGAAATACTTGTGACGTGACCTGTATGAGACTGTGTGTGCGAGGGAACACCTTGTAACAGCGACAGAAACGCGTCGCTCACTTATGATCTCACCGCGCGAACTGCTCGTATTGCCTGGTAAATGAATGATGCAAGAACGGTGATCAGATTGCTTCGCCGCACATGCTTAAAAGTATTGTTATGGTCTGCAGCTTGGCTTAATCAGTGCCTATTTCCCCTACGATGTTTTTATAGTCATGCCCGGATTTGATTAACGATCACTGCCGTAGCTGTACTCTGCACGGCTGATGTTTACTTGTCCGCAATGTATGAACGGTATTCGCCTTCGAGCGGGTTCGGACAAGGCTATATTTAGTTTTCATTAGGTGCTCGGCGTGGTAATTTATAATTGCAGCGTGTTTTGTATGTTTACAGTAAGCCGGCATTTCTCAAGCATCAATTTCGAAATTCACGACTTCTCACAGAAGGCGAGGCTGCGTACGAGGCGGAACATGTCGTTAATGACTTGGCCGGACGGTACCGAGCCGCACCGTGTCCGTCGTTCCAAAGCGGACGGCCGCTTTGGAAGAGTTTGACAGACGTACGCTTGGCTCGCGCCTAGTCGAACGGATTGTAAATATGAGATCGTTTAAGAAAAATTGGGTTGCAACAAGTGAAATCCGTGCGATTCTGACAGCTCAAGCAGCAAGCGAAACACGGTCCCGAACCAACTGCCGTGGCATGTGTCATCGAGCGACGCATGTACGATAGCTTCTTTTAGGTTAAATAAAGGCGATCTGGCTACATAACTAGTATTAACAGCAACATGGGGCCCGTCTACAAATCGGCGAGTGAGGAACAGGCGGTGTTAGTGCGAGGGACTCTGAAATACAACGAAAAACTAGGAGCAGCCAGCCGTATGTATTGAGAGCCCAGCTTGACCTGCTGGCGCCATCTGTTGAGATGCGGTAGAGGTAAAATGCCCGCTTCATGCTCACGAAGTCGCTAGTTGTAATCTCCGTAATCCGTTTCCGATCTGTTATAACTCTCTTTTAATGTTGCGTATAGATTACACGTACATTTAGAGCGTCATGGTAGCTGCCGTTAGCTGTAATTTTTTTTTGTGCTTTACGTTATGCCGGACGTAACTCAAAACATCGGCAGTATTTCTTTCTCTATGACATCGGCCTAAACGCCCGTCGGACATATAACTCTAGTTTTCCGCCGGACGTAACTCTAGACACCGCGTTAAAGTTCCGTCGGACGTAACTCTAGTTTTCAATTTTGGGTTCCGTCGGACGTAACTCTGCACTGCGTTTAGACAAACGTCTTTAGCATGTCAGAAGCTGCACTGTTTTTTTTTTTTCATTTCCGTTAGAGCTATTATGTTTCTTAATTCCGCACTTGCACAGCATTTATTTTTCCGTAGTTTCATTAACTTGCCTTGGTTCTTGCTATATGGCGTGTGTGGGCACATATTTAACGACGCACAGGCTTGGAATATACTTAACCTTTTCGCATGGTTTATATTCTTATAAAAGGCATCAGTTATTGTCCGGGATCGGGTAATCACATCCCCGAAACATATTTTTCTGCGACGTATATATTCGAAACGAACTTTGTCCACGCTGCAAAATGTAGCCAACCGCTCATTGTGCCAGTATCAGGTCTAAACGAGGCGGCAGTGGAATTCATTTGTGCCTGATGTTTTGGAGGTGACAGGGGTGATATGTTGCTACCGTCGCCTACGCCCGGAAGAGCGGCGACGAAACGCGCAGAACCGCGTCCGCGGATAGCCCTTCGATCCCGTACTCTACGAAGACGCAGCTGCTTTTTAAAAGACCTAAACGTACTCTTTGTCTAAATACGTCAACATAACAAGTTTTTTTAGGGCGCAGAAAGGCGAAAAGAAGCGAAACAGAACTAAAACACTGCACGAACCCCTATCAGCCCCTATCAGCGCAAATCCCGTCAACGCCGCGGAGAAACGGCGGCAGGCGGCGCAGCGATCGCGAAGCTCGAGGTACAGTGACTCGAGGCGTACCACGCCTCGGCGTATTGGCGGTGAGCGCGAACACAGGCGGCGCTGCGAAGCGCGCCTCCGTGACGTCAGCTTAGGGATTCTCGCATTTGTCGTCTGCTTCACTCAGGATCGCTCTCTCTGCTGTTTCTTTGCGCTCCCCAAGCAACCACCGGACGTCCGTCGGCCGTCCGCCGTACGTCCATTCCGGCTCTAGCGGACGTCCGTATGACGTCCGTTTCAGGGCCGACGGACGTACCATGTACGTCCGTTGGACGTCCGGTTTTAACACTTCCGTACGTCCAGTCGGACGTCCGAAACTGGCTGTATTTTGGATGTTCAGTAAAAATTTACAGAATCATATAATGACAAGCTAATGTTCTTACAACGAACAGTACAGTACACCGCGCAAGGCTAGCGCACTACCGGGCAGACGGCATACATGAACACAGTGAACTTTCTTCACGTTTAGTTAGCGGTTCTCAATTCTTATATATCCTTCCCCAAAGAGATCGTCGTTGGAGTTGGTGAAGTGCTTCAAAACAATTAAAAAATTAAGCTTAATATTAGAAATATGCAAATGAAACTTGCAGCATACAAGCCTGGTTGTTGATGTACAAAATCTTTTTAATTGAAAAGCGCAGTAGCTTTTTTGTTTTTGCTTTTATAGTCAATTTACGCCATTATTTGATGCTTCATAGTAACTTTTTACGTCCGTTGGCGGATGTCATTCGGACTTGTACATCCGTTTCTGGATGTCCACTGTACGTCCGAAAATGTACGTCCAAAAATGGACGTACAGTGGCCGTCCAAATTGGGCCTTGGATGTCCGGCTGTATTTCGGCCGTCCAACGGACGTCCGTGGTTGCTTGGGGATCGATCGGTCAACGTCTGATGCTTGTCCGCACCAGAATTGGCGTGTGGGTAACTTTTTATCATAATAATAGGCTTAAAGTCGCATACATTAGCTCATGGTGTCAATTAAAGTATAGTTTTGGATACCGCTACGGGAGAAACATTGCCGGCGCCACCCCATTCCTTGCGAAGCCGGTCCTGTGCGGAGCGCGAAGAGTCGGAGCTAGGCGTCAGATTCTCATGTAAGCATTCGAACAAAAGGAACACTCAGCTGCTAATAACCGACAACAGCGAAAATGGAAGACCAAAACAAATTCTAGGCCTTCAGGGCTGTCGGCTTTGGCAGAAGGCATCACGATTCCCGGTAATCATATGTAAGGTAAAACAGTTTTTGCAACCTTGCCGAACGCTAGAACGCGTTTTGTCACATCACTTTACGTTGTCAAGGCATGAAAGTTTGCCGACATGCACTATAGACTGCAAAAACTCTAGGTTGAGTTCCAAATAACCCAGTGTGTATATACGCGCGTGCTGATTCTATACCAGGCATCTAACCAGTATGGAGGTTTATTGAGCAAAACGAGTCACGTCTTCGTTAAATTTATAGTAACACATATATGTTTGTTAAGACCTGGAGGGATATTTCGGAACATTTTGCACAGCCATATCTTCCCGATATTCGGGTATGCGTTACAGGAAAACTGCACTCAAGAGGAGGAGGAGGAGTAAGGGGAGGAGGGGAAAGCTTTGTTTAACAATTAAATCGATCTGGTTAGTGGCCGGGTCCTCAGTCCAGGACAAGAGAGTAAAAGTAATTTTCTTCAAATCATAGAACGCCATTCCGAGTAGAATATGATTTGTTCTTCGCGCCTGGAAGGGTTGCAAAGCAATAAAGAGCTACTTGGAATTATTCGGTTTCGAGTCTTGTAATATCTGCAGGTATACTATTTATTACGTTAGTTAGCGAGTATATCCCAAGTAGCACCAAAACATTAGAAGAACGTATTTTTTTTGTTTGGTGCTAACGTTAGAGCAATGTTCTTAATGTCATTTTTTTGAAATGTTTAACTAATGTTATCAAAAACGTTACAGTAATGTTTTGTCAAACATTATTTAAACGTCCACAAAACATTTTTACAACATATTATTAATGTTAGTGTTACATTTCCCTAACAATGCAGCGAACAAGCTAATAACGTTCAAAAAATGTTTAAAAACAATGTAAAACGTTACATCACATTTCGCCAAACGTTATGCGAACAGTAAGAAAGCATTTCTACAACATATAAATACTTTTGGAGTTACGTTTACCTAACGTTGCAGAAGCACCCTACAAAAACATTTTAAGAACAACTAAAAAACGTTACAGTAACGTTTCGTCAAACATTATTGGAACTGTGAGGAAGCATTTCGACAACATAGTAATTATGTTGGATTTACATTTACTTAACGTTGCAGAAAACACGCTTGAAACAATCTTTTAACGTTGCAAAACCTTTTCAGAATGTGGACCAGGAACATTACAGTGACGTTTTGCCAAACGTGTGGAATGTGTATCGGGGAGCATTGTTTCTGTTATCCACGTTTGCCAGTTACGATATATTTTAAAGCATTTTCAAAATAACAAGGAAAAGTGAAATTTCAAATAAAATTTTATTTTATTTTTGCATGGTTACAACATTTTTTTTATTTACATTCCATTGCTGCTGCTGTGCAGGAAAGGAGGCTCCATCCAGGGGCTGACTGCGTCTGTGTGGAAAAAGCAAACAATTCCTACTTCAGTACGCTGCGGCAGTAGGCGGTTTTTGCGCGACAAAGTAGTCGCCGCCTAAGGATTTGTTTAGTTAACGAGCGCACACACGCACACACACGCACATGCACACACGCACGCACTAAAAGGAGAGTAACTGAACAAGCAGCTACGCAGCAACTCGTGCTAACCATATGACCAGAAGAAAGCAAGCGTACAAAATTTTGGGTCACCTGACTCCCAACTTGAATCTCCCGAGTCAGTAACCTATACAGGTTAGTGACTATTCGTCAAAGTCGCTCGCTAGCGGAGTGTTGTGTCTTCTGCATGGTTCATGTATTTTTATTAGGCAGAGATTAGGATGAAAATCATTTAAATATAAATGCACTATTAAATTTTGAGAATATTAGTTTATTGCTTACCTTGTGGGTTCCTGTAAGCCCAATATTCGCAAAGTGGATCCAGTCACCAATGATGTGGCCCGCTATCGACTGTGATCTGCGTCACACCAGCAGCAGCTGGAAAGCATAGGGCGCGACTAGTTATGGGCTGCATAGCAGTTCATAAATTGAACTACTAAAACAAATCAAAATACGCTCTCAGAAATTTTCTACACTCACCAAATACTATTCGGGAACGGATACTAACCTCTCGGACCTTTTTCTTCTTTTCTTCCTGTCCAACTGTATATAGATGACCGCTACCTCAATCGAAACAACCCATCTGAAAATTCGCTTGGTTGTAGAAGCGACGTTTGCTCCTCCAGTCCGGCAGATCTTTCACCTAAAAAAGAACACAAAGTGCTACAGAGGTATTACAGATGGTTCACACAAAAGAAACACCCATTAAACACGAATGTGTATAATGGTCCAAGTTTACTTACGTAATAAAGGGAACCAAAGTGGGAACTCATAAACGAACAACTTCGATCCTAGTCTTTCTCAGCACTGAAAAGAGTTGTGTGACATGTTTAATACATGCTTGGAACAGGCTAGGGGAAGAAAGGAGGAAGAATTTGAGCATTTTACAACAACCCGGGCATTCTTCTTTTTTTTTTTTTTATTTGCACGAATGCAGGAAGGTTCTGTTTTTCAGTCAAAGCCATGCGTATCATTGCAGCCACTAAATTTGTTAACGTTCACTTTAACCATGGTTTTTGTTTTTTCACGCTCGGCGTTGTTACCTCGTCATATGAAACGCACCCTGTTATTCATCACTGCTGAGCATTTACAGGATTTTTCAAAAGTTGGGAAGAGCGCCTGGAACCACGGCTGTAAAAGCCTTTGATTCAAGCTGTTCGAAACCGCACCACCGATGAACAGTACTAGAACTAGCCTTTTTGCTCGAAGCATGTCGGTTTTATTTCGGCGAACGACGGCTGTGCATGATCAATGCGGCCCCAATGAAAGCGTGTTGGTTCCAAACTTCTGATAAAGTACGCGCAGTAGGCAAAATTCTGTATCCAGAGTGACCTCTTTTGGGCGGAACGGTTCCCTTTAGAGGGAGTGGGTGATCGATAGCATGACCAAGTACCTCCCACACCTCTTAACCCCAATTCCCCCCTTCGGATCTTTATCGGCTTAGTTGAAAGTGGCACCTGCCCTGGTCATTCCAGCTCCTGTTGTGCTGTGCGTTATCGATTGAATTCGCTTTTCCATTTTGATTCGCTAAACCCGCTAGCCATTTACACAATATTTACTTACCAGTTTCTATGGTCTCGGGATTGGCACTCATCGTCGATGAACTCCGCAGCTTTCCCGGTTTGAGGGTATCTTGAAAACCATAGCCTGCAATGAAAGTGACTTCGACTCTTTACCAGCTGCTATTTACCAGCCTTTTGGGGTGCATTTCTCACAACTCAAGAACGCGCTATGCTGCTTTAATGCATTTCAAAAATGTAAGTCGCAAACGAACGCATGTACTCGAACAGCGCACTTTTGCCCACCCTCTGTGACACCTTCAGCCCTCAAAGTGCCCCTTTCTAACAAAGTTGGCTGTTGTCTGGGCCAGCGAAGAAAGCTACGACAAAAGGCTCAGGTTTGATATATCCCAGAAGTCTGACGTCATACCGTCTAAGTTAACCAGCGGCAAAATAGGCTACCAAGGAGTGCATTCTGACCTGTTCGTTTGCATTTGTATCGACTACATTCCGAAGTAGCTGCACTGGCTGCAACCCCCCCCCCCCCCCATTTTTTTTTTCACGTTAAGGAAACCCGGCGTTCCCAACATAATTATCGCATCGCCAGGCAATTAGGGGCAAATGTAATGCTTTTTTTTTTCAAAATTTCGCACAGCAAACTAACGTGACACGCACATTATTTTGTTTCGCGTGCCCAAGCCGCTACCTCACTTGCCCGGCTGAAGTGAAGATCATTCGAGTGTGGGCGAGGTTAGTTATCCGAATTCACTTTGCTTTGCACAAAGCGCGCAAAAATCGTTTCCATGCAACGAACAAAAATCGTTTCCATGCAACGCACCCGTAACATCGATTCTTCCATCAATACTGCCTACTATATAGTTCAAAGGCCCGTTCACACTTGCGACGATGAGACGCGATTTCGGAAACTTTTGCCGCCCGGCGATCCGTTTTGTCGTTCGGTCTCGGCCAATTTGTCGCCGCGACAGAAATCGCGTTGTTCGTCGCAAGTGTGCACGGGCCCATAAGCAAGAAAATACTCACGAGTTGCTCCTGCACACCTTCCTTGTATGTCGCTCACATTGCCCAAACGCCGCCTCTGGCACTTCGTTTTGAATATCCAGCGATAAACGGGTCTCGGTCGGACAGACCACGGAGAAAGATATAACACCATCGAACAGGCTACGACTGAACAAGCATGCGCTTGCGCATGCAGTGTTCCAGGTAAACGATCCGGTGTAACGACTGGAGCTGGGTGCGCACGGGGTCGGCAGTGGTGAGAAAAGACCCCTTGAGCCCTTGTCCTTTTTTCTTTCCCTCTCATGTGGGGCGAGAAGGCAGTGGATCTCCAAGCAACTTTCCGCAGCCGCTGTCTGCGGCTGAAACCTGACTGAATGAACAAAAAGCCGTGGGGGGATGCTACACAAAGGAACGTCGCACAATGCGACGGGAAACTTCTCCACCCGCCCTTGGGGACAGCGCCGCGAAGTTCGCTTTATACATCGCAAAGTGAAGACAGCCTTACCTGCTCGTCTCAACGAACAGAATGAAGAGGACTCGCGAACAAGATTGACTTTGAACGAGACTGATCGTGATGCCCGGATCAAGGACTGCTTCATAACCAAACATGAAATACGAGTGGTGTAGGGAGAAAATTTGTAAAAAACACCAGTGGCATTTTTTTTGTAAACTAGAACTTAAACGTTTTGATTCACTAGTCAGAAATATCATGCTTCGATGAAAAAAGAATTGTGGGCAACTTAACCAGTCCGGCTGGTGCGTTCGGAATAACTGTGTGGTCACATAACTACAAAAAAGGGTTGTTTTTTTTTCGTACATGTATGCTTTAAACAAGCGAGTTACCCCTGCAGCCTTGAGCACTATTAGCGAACACGATTACTCGCCGATAAAGCATGCCTTCGCCAGGAATGCCTTCGCACATGGAGTCCATCTCCCCTCCCCTCC
The DNA here is from genome assembly GCF_048455015.1 of Haemaphysalis longicornis. NCBI lineage: Eukaryota > Metazoa > Arthropoda > Arachnida > Ixodida > Ixodidae > Haemaphysalis > Haemaphysalis longicornis. Next base: position 80,077,419 of record NW_027526385.1, on the reverse strand, counting down.
CCCCCTCCCCCTCCCCTTCTTCCTCCCCCGTTAAACGGCTCCGAAAATTACATAGTCTCAC